>NC_139717.1:42746510-42844010 GCF_964188405.1 Protomyctophum parallelum | reverse complement strand
AGAGAGAGAGAGAGAGAGAGATTTAGAGAGAAAATGCCCAAACTCTGCATGCAACACTTGTAAAATGTCATGCCAATAAAGCCTGTTGAATTGAATTGAATTGAGAGAGAGAGAGAGAGAGAGAGAGAGAGAGAGAGAGAGGGGGGGGGGTGAGAGGGGGGGTTGAGGAGGGAGCAAGAGAGAGAGAGAGGGGGGAGGGGAGAGGGGAGAGCGAGAGAGAGAGAGGGGGGGGGAGGGGGGGTTAAGGGGAGAGCGAGAGAGAGAGAGAGGGGGGAGGGGAGAGGGGGGGTTAAGGGGAGAGCGAGAGAGAGAGGGGGGGGAGGGGAGAGGGGGGGTTAAGGAGGGAGCAAGAGAGAGAGAGAGAAAGGGGGAAAGGGGAGGGGAGGGGTTAAGGGGAGAGCGAGAGAGAGAGAGAGAGGGGGGGGAGGGGAGGGGAGCAAGTTAAGGAGGGAGCAAGAGAGAGAGAGAGGGGGGGAGGGGAGAGGGGGGGTTAAGGGGAGAGCAAGAGAGAGAGAGAGAGAGAGAGAGGGGGGGAGGGGAGAGGGGGGGTTAAGGGGAGAGCAAGAGAGAGAGAGAGAGAGAGAGAGAGAGAGGGGGGGGGGGGGGGGGATTGGCTCCAGGGTAGGGAGCATACTAACTGGGTTTGTGTGGGGAACACACCAACTTGATTTTGTATATAGAGACACTTATGTTTAATTTTATTATGGAGATAATTTATATTGTGTATTATGTGACTCTAAAATGTATTATGAATGAACTGTGATGTCTCTGGACATTGTGAAGCCACTGGTTAGATTGTGGAATCCATCCTGGGTTGGTTTGGTCCATGGGAGGGGCCTGGCCTTTTTAAGAGGGGGACCTGCCACTGCACAGGAGTCAATGTAGGACTGCCCAGGCAGGAGAACAGACCTATTCACACTTTTCCCCGCCAACCCACTGGGGACAGAGTCGTGTGTGCGGCCCATCCGGTGGGATGCTACCACGGATGTAGCGTCACACTGTTTACACTTTACACGCTTGCATGGCCAGACTGTCGCCTCCCACTGTCCCACCCACATTCACAATAACGAATAGTAAACAACACTGACATTCATTGATTGATTGATTTCAGTATTTAACAGTTTGCAGAATGGGTACATTTCACATGAAACCACAACTCGGAAGACCCATTAGAGTACTGTTGGCTTTAGTAATGGTGAAGAGCTCAGGTACAGTGTGTGCTGCGCGTGGATGTCATTACAACCGGACCAAACTAAACAATTGGCTAAAAGAGGAGTGTTTCATCCACAAACCACAAACCAAATCAGAATGTTCTTGTCAGCAGTGGTATCATTTCTATCGCATCCCGAAAGACAAGGACCAAAAAAGAATGGTTAAGTGGTTAAGAAACTTGAACATGATACAAATGCCTAAAGTTGTGCATGTATGTTCATTTCATTTCGTGGACAAGAAACCTACACGGGAAAACCCGTACCCAACGCTACGTTTGGGTAACGAGAGACCACCAGACCCAGCCTCAGAGAGACTGAGACCACCAGAGAAGAGACGGCGTATTTTAGGAAGAAACACGGGTAAGATTATTGTAAAAGGCATTGCGCGCCCACACACACGCACACACACACACACACGCGCACACATGTGAAACGCAATGTATCGCCACTTTGCTAAAATAATGGCCTATTTCTATCTGCAAGTAACTCAGGCTCTTTGGATCCTATTTTTGCAACCCTTGACACTGACAGCCCAAACAGAAAATGTAACGACATTTAATCAAACGCATAGCCTACTATGGCAGGGGAGAGGGTAGCCCCATATTATGTGCCCTCTCCCTACGCTCATTCTGTTGCTCCGAGATGTAGCTCATCTCGGAGCAACAGAATGAGCGTAGGGAGAGGGCACATATGGGGCTAGGGAGAGGGTACCATGTAGTTTCAGTCCCACTTTTTTAGGACCCTGGTGTCTAGTTAAAATGTCTTATTGTTGCCCAGATCAACTAAGAAATGGTTAAAAATGATGTTGTTCATTTTTAACCCTTTCTTAGTTCTTTCACCTATCCCAATAATCTGAAACAATAAAATTTTAGATGAGACAACATGGGCTACAGAGGTTTTTTCTCTCTCTCTCTCTCTCTCTCTCTCTCTCTCTCTCTGTTGGTTAAACCTGTATTCATGTGCAGTAGAAAGTAGTTTAAAATGTTTTAAGCCCTTATTAGTCTATTCATCTTTCCTGGTGCTTAAAGCTGAATTGACAGTGCCTTTTAATCATGGTGGTGTGTTAAACAATACAATACATCTCATTAACCTAAATATGTATGTACCCACAGACAGGCCTGCAGATCCTGTGTCAGAGAGTCCACATGATGATCCTGTGTCAGAGAGTCCACATGATGACCACAGTTATGCCAAAGCTCGCAAGACCTCCCACGATGTCGGCACACAGTGGTCAAACCCAGGAATGGAGGACCATAGTTATGCCAAAGCTCCATCTAGGAAGACTGTGTTGACTGAACCATCACCTGAGAGCCCACATTCTGTTGCAGACAATCTCCTAAAAGATGATGATGACTGTCTTCTGTACACAGGGATTCCTCTACTTAAATTCAACACTCTTGTGTCTTGCTTACAAAGCTTTGCCCGCACATCAGCAATGCCAGTTGTAGATCAAATCTTTATGACATTAATGAAACTCAGGCAAAATGTTGTAATATTAGATTTAGCAAAACGCTTCAAAAGGTCACGTAGTCAGGTTAGTAAAACAATAAAATTCTGGATAGGTGTAATGGCTGAACACACTAAGGATCTAATTCCATGGCTGCCTCGTGAAACAATAAGAGCTACTATGCCACAGGTTTTTAAGAGACATTTTCCAAACACTACTTGTGTAATTGACTGCACAGAAAGTGTCTTGCAAAAAGCTAAAAATCTGGACTCAAGAACTGAATCTTACAGTCACTACTATGCCTGTAATACCATCAAATATATGGTTGCAACTGCTCCATCTGGACTCATCATGTTCATTTCAGATGCTTATGGTGGGAAATGTAGTGACAGATACATCACAGAAGACTCAGGCTTTCTAAATGTTTTGCGTGCTGGAGATGAGGTGATGGCAGACCGTGGCTTCACAGTTCAAGACTTGCTAGATGAGCGTAAAGTACGCTTGGTCATACCAGCATTTACAAGAAAGAAAGCACAGTTAACGAATGAGCAGGTCACACGCACACGACGCATTGCAAATGTCCGCATTCATGTAGAACGAGCAATAAGGCGTCTTAAGGTGTTCAAAATTCTCTCACACACTGTGCCCATTTGTATGGCCCCTAAAATTGACCAAATACTAAAAATTTGTGCAGCACTTGTAAATCTAAGAGGAGAGCTTATTTCAAGCAAATAGACACAAATGTCTATCACATGTCATTTCTATTTTCATTTCTCATTTGTATTTTTATTTTATGTATTTCAGTTTTGACAGACCTGAAGAAATGCCTATGAATTAGAAACCGATAAACTAGGTATTTATTTTCTAAAAGGAATGATTTTTGTCCTAGAACAAACATTGACGAAATACTTTGTTTTGTGTACTGCCAGTTTATTTATTTCCCTTGAAGAGGTCAAGGTATTTTTGGCAGAGATGTATTTTTTTGTCTGCAAAATCATCAGCCAACTTGGGCAGCATATGATTAAAAAAGAACTTCTCCAGGTGTTCCAGATGTCCATCTGTGTATTGTTTGTCAAATGGGATGTCCACCTCGATGTGCTCAGCTGGTGTCCAGACAACCAGCTGGCAGCACTGTAGGCCTAGACACATCATGGCCAACTGCGACTGAAATAAAAATAGTGTCATTAGTATCAGTGTTACACAATGTTAATTGTAATAATAATGCAAATGTATTTTATTTTACCAACCTGGAGGTAGTACCCATCTTTTCCATTGGTACGCATATGAAACTGTCCCTCATCCAAGGGCTTGATGTCCCCATTTGGCCGGCTGAGGAAGTCTGCGAGGGATGTGGAACTTTTGTAAGGGCACTTAATTTCAAGTAGCTTCGTAGCATCAAGGATCCCATCTGGGCTGGCTCCCAACCATGGATGATCAGGGTGAACAACCAGGCCTCTCCTCTCAACAACTTGCCCTCTGCTCTCCAAAAGTTCAATTACATTAGCCTCGTTATCTTTGCCGTGTTGTGTTGCAGCATTGCCAGTGAATGTTGGGTAAAGGTGCTCATTTAAACATTTTGTTGGATCTGTGGTGTGTCTTTTGGGGACCCGTTTAGCTGTGCTGGCTGTTAGACGCAGCTTCCTAGCATCATGCCAGACCTGTGAAGCACTTTGTGTTCTGGTTTCTTCCATGAGTGTTGCTGCTTGGATGGGAGTTAATTTGATGTAGGCGTCATAGAAAGTAATGCATTTTGTACAGGTGAGTGTGGTGCTGCTGTCATTGTGTTCAGTGTGAGAAAGGGTGTTTAATGAGTCATGTAGAGTTGGGCTTGCCTGGCCCTGCCTGTTGACATCTGCTCTGTAACTGAGCTGCAGGAGACCATTTGTCTGGAGCTGAAACAGAGGGGCCATTACTGATGTGTTGATGTGGGCTGTGTATTCTGCATGGTTCCTAAACAGTTGGGGTGGTAGAGATGGAGTGGCATCTGGCTGTGGTGTTGATGGGCCTGCATTGACGTGTTGGGGTTTGTGGCGTTTGAAATTAATGTGTTTTATTTTCTTCAGCCGCTTATTCCTCTTCACACCAGAGTTCCACGTCCGCTGGACATCAGTACAGGACTGGCTGGCTGACTGCCTGCCTGCATTTTCGACCTACAATATGGAAATAATGATCAGTTATTAACTAAAGCGTTTTCAAATAATCATGCTGGAATCACCATCACCATTAACCTAAATGTTTGAGTCTGAGATCTCCCCCTTCGCTAACCCAGCTGATTTGTATTGTAGTGTGGCGCATGGACACGTTTGTACATGGAGTGGCGTTTGGAAATATTCAATTGATAATTTCATATCAATGAATCATGATACTGCCTACAGTGCTACGCAACACCATGCAGGCGCGCGGCGTGTGCCGTGCGTAAGGATATGAATTAGATCGTTCCAAACGCACTGCACGCGCGCAGTAAATAACATGCGTATGCGTAAATAACATGCGTATGCGAAAATAGAACCATGCTTTCATTTGTACAGTCATAGTTACATTTAGAAGGTGAGAATAGCCAGCACACAATAAATAAAACATCCTTTCAATAGGCCTAGTTTGATCTCCACGAACAGAAGAAGGACGCGCGTTTGTCGCATTTCATGAACATGGGATGCAAATTAGCCACGTGCCCTTAGAATATCAACAAACAGCACGTGATTCCTCGTAGCTTCCTCGCCGACTGCTCTCAAAATAAATGACCAAATAAAAAGACTAGGCCTACTAAATGGTTGAATATTAAATGACGTTTTGATTATTTTAATCACATCCAGAAATCCAAAACATTTAGGACAGGTCTTAATCAATGCGTAGTGATAGGGGAGTTATAATTTATGTATGTTTAGGGTAGGGTATTTGAGTTTAGGACTTACCTTCCACAGAATTGCAGCAGCATGACTGCATGAGCGACCTGGGCCTGCAATGCAGGAACAACCTGCTGTTTGCAGTACACCTGTCCTTGTTGACAGAACCCATGCGCTGTGGTGTGTTACATGCAGACTCTGACTGGGTTCTACGTCTGCTTTTAGGTAGATGAGGTCGTGTTCAAGTTCTTTCACGAACACTGTACCAACCTTGTTGCTGTGCAGATATTGATAAGCCTCGGAACCTTTCAAGTTATTCATAGCTTGACCATCACAAGCCATGGACGCAACTAAATATTCAAAAATGCTGCTGTACGTGATCCCAGTTGATTTGATCCATAATCTTGGGTTCACCAAAGTTATATAAAATAACCCATAATTGAGGTTCAAAATAACCCAAATGCCAGTTGATTTGATCCATAATCTTGGGTTCACCCAAGTTTATATATTTTTTGCATAAAGTGGTGAAATTGTCCTTTAATGCAATAAAAATGTATAATTAATGCATTTATATTGAACAGACCCATGTTGGAGGTGAAGTGGTCCTTTAACTTTTAGAGGGTATGCAGGAACCCCAGTGGCAAAAAACTAACAATTTTGGCTTGCATTAAAACATTAGATAATGTTAAATTCATGCACATATTCTCGAAGGTATACAGGCTATAAATCTATGGAAAAAAACTACCAGAGAACTTATGACAAATATTTATTAAGAAAGATGCAGCTGCCAAACATCGGCCAAAAGTCACAAATATGAGACATGCAAGTACAATTAAGGAATTTGTAATTTACTTGAGTATGTATACAATACATCTCTCCAAATATTACACTTTTACTAGAATTGTTCCACCGCCACTGACTGTTTTAACAAAAAACTAAAATATGAATCACACTACTTAACCCATTTAGACCAGAGTCCAGATTCTACAAAATGTCTTCCAAATCCGGACAGTTCTGAAAAACCCATATGTTACTCAGGTCTACATGGGTTAAGATGACAAATTGCAGATGTGCGAGATCTGTGAGCTTAATTTGTTGTTTAATACTAGGAAAAACAAAAGCACACACCATATCACAGTATTGATATATCAAATAGGCCCTGGTCAGATGCCAAACATTGGCTAAAACTCACGCAGACAGTAACTTTGCACAGTGCATGTGAACTGAGCTGTAACAAGTTGTAGGTTCTTGTATACATGGATACAAAGATATTTGCATTAACAGTGTTTTTCATTTAAGAAAAGTTAAAGGATACAGACCACGGATAAGAACCAGAAGCTAAACATTAAGTATGATTTTTTTTTAAAGCAGTAATAATGTTAAAATAATTAACCCTCTGTTACTAAACAAACAATATATCAATTACAGCACCTTTAACATTTCACAAAGGCAGTTCTGTAGTTCTGCTGAAACTCAGAGTCAAAGAGGTGTAAAATGGTCTCAGTTCATCCATAATGTGATCCTTAACAGGTTATCTGGCCAATGCCAACAACCAGTGACCATTAACACATTTAATCTCTGCATTTGTATGCATTGTCTACAGTGACTGAAGCATCAGCCATCATCATTAGTCTGTTTACATTTTAACCTGTTGGAATAATGTGAGTTTTGTTCATTATTTAGCATTTGAAAAAACATTGAATAAAATCACAACCCTATAGAGCACCGAAGTCCTGACGTAACTCGCTCATCCCTTCGATTCCCCTGGTTTGCGGAAGTAATTTCTCTATGGAGAATAACATGGGGTGATCTTAATATCGTCTACTATAAGCGTTGTGGTCCAAAAATAAACAAGCTGTCTCTGCGTTATTGTCAGGGAGGTGTCTCTGTATCGTTTGCAACAGTCAGTCACTCATGATACAGGCTGTTTCTAGCGAAAATGTAACTAATTCAGTAGCAGTAACATTAGTGTTTTCTCTCAGTCAGTTGATTCTTCATATCCATATGAGTGAAGCGGCCGGCATGACATGTTTATTTTTCAAACACAGTTCTTATATGAAGCAATCTAAAAATCCTCCTATGTCGATTTCAATGCAACTAAAAAAATACATGAACCTGGGGACTGACGCCCTCCACTGAAAGTGACGTCAGACTTCGGTGCTCTATTGAAACTAATTCCACACACCTGAGTGCTCCTCATTCCCTCAGAGCAACACAACCTGAACAATAACTTAAAGACTCAAAGTTGTCCAGTTTTCCCAGGTTTACACAAATACAGTTTTTGCTGTTATTGTGTCTCTGTTGTTAATAACAATGTAATCATGGATGATTATTATAAGGATTTAATGACTTATCCTGATCATGAATTAATAATACCTTACTTACTTAATAATACACATGTTTCTGCACACAGGCCTACACATTACACCATGTGATTTCACTGTAAATATAGATAAGAAATACAATTAGAACACAATGAGACTTTGACAATATACTAATTTGTTGTTGGGCCTTGACCAGTCCTGTACAGAAACCAGACCACTGTCTTCTATACTAAAGTGGAAACAATTTAACTTACATTGCAACTTAAAAAAGAGATACAAATATTACATCGTAAAAGATGTGAAGGCCTTCACAGTGGTCCTACTATTTATGAAGACTGTCAAATTGATGTGTGCAACTTTGAAAAGAAAGTACAGGAGATGCTGTAGTATACTTATACGTAAAAGACAAGATGTGAAGGCTTGTGTACTATTTATGAAGACTGGCTGCAATCATTTTAGGGGTGAGTGGCAGTTTATGTTTTGGAAAACAAATATAGGCCTAACTGTTTTTCTTTGTAAGATGCTGGGATGTAAATCAGTTTCTTCACCAGAGCACCAGAGTTCTACTTGGTTGTTACTGAAATAATGTAGAGCAATCCTCCTAATGGCTCTGCTGCATTAATTAATGTCCACTTATATATATACCGGTGTATTATTCACTAATGTTAAGACTGTAGGCCTACATATTGTTGTAATCTCAGGTATGGACACTGGTCCGGTTCTGGCAGACCGGTAGTGTGTGTGCAGGCTGGGTGGTGTGTGATAATCCAACTGAATTATTCCTGTGGTAACGGCGGCGATCGACGGGCCCGGGAGAACAATAATAACGGGACACTCAGACAGTATCTCGCCAAAGGTTCACAATTTATTACACACATACAGAAACATATATAGCTCTGGATCCTCGTGTCCTCATGACGTGCCACTGAGACATAACAATAACATTGGCGCTAGCAGCAAGTGGCCTTGCTCTCTGAGATGGTTTCAGTGGCTAACCAGAAAGTCAGTATGTTACAGTTCATGGCAGTACACAACACATATCCTGTACATAGAAAAAACCAAAGAAAAATAATAATAAAATAAATAAAGTGGACACTGGACAAAAGACGGCTCCGCGAGGCAACTGTCGGGACATACGCACGCGTTCAGGGAGATGCATATCCCACACTCCGCTAAGCGGGAGAGGTGTAAAATTCACAGCAGCGGACCTTCTACTGGGGTCAACAGTCAAAAAAGTGCCGTTTCCAGACCCAGAGTGGACACACTCCATCACATTCTATCACACGTCCAGTCCCAGCTGTCGATCAGCACCCTAATCCAATCCCAGGCACAAAAAGTTACAATGTTCTGTTTCTGACAATGCACTGATTAATCTACTGACCATGTGAAGTTCTCAAACGGCAACATCATCTGTGTCTGTATCTCAATAAACACGTTCAATAATTAATTATGTGGAAATTAACTCAACAAGTTATAAGTCAAGGTTTACAAAGAAAATGCAGCACAACAGAATGCAAAATGCAGCACAACATTTGGAATTTCTTTCCACCAAAATTCAACATAAACCCCAAAACACTCGGATTTGATTGGCACATTTCTTTGCACTTATCGCACGTATACGCTTTCCCCATAACAACGTTTTCTGTGATAGGCCTACATGATAGTGGAATTTGATAAACAAAAAAAACAAAAATATATAGGCCTATAGGAATGCATATTTTTCTGACATATTCAAATAAAATCCTCATTCTCCTGTTCTCATGTTCCTCGCTGGCAGTACAGGAATAGCATGCACTCATAAAGGTTGAATACATTTGGCATGATTATTTTCCATGAGCAATTAAGCTCATTTAGTTTTCTTTATTATTCGACACAGACATGTGTTTTTTTAATTTCTTTCTAAAGTATGTGTTTTACATGTATGATATAAACATTTTCAAGCTATAAATGTGTAAAACAGTTAATGATTACAAACATTTTGGTGTCAACAACGTGTGACGTGACACTAATGACTTTAACCACTTTAACCAAAAGTAGCAAAAAATACCAGTGTAGATAAATAGCAACGTGTCTATTTTAGCGGTACAACAAGTTATATAGGGCTTAATCGGTGAATTTGTCTCAGCTGACATCAGGTGTGTGCATCACGCCATCCACTCATGTCTGGCTCTAACTGCGTATTTCCACGCTTCCACAACCTGGGACATACGGATGGTGTCTGGGAAGCAGGCTTCAACATCAGCCATCACCTCCACTTGCTTGCGGTCCATGTAAGCAACCACCGTATCCTTAACACTGAATGAAGACAAAGAAGACAGTGTATGTGAGCACTTGTGTGCCGCATAGTGAGATGAAAACCTTTAACAGCTTTTGATGTTACTCAAGGCCTATCCTACAAGTCCAAAACAAGGTAATTCCTCTTCTCCAGTCTTCAATGCATACATGGGAAACTGGCCGCCCGGGGGCCACATGTACCTTCACTTAGGCCTAGGCTACACGTCTCTTGATCTTTTGCAAAACGCACATTTCTTTGTGCGTTTGGGCCTTTTCGGCCACTCAAATGGAATACGGATAGATTATTGATTTCAGCTGTTAGAATTCAAAACATGACCCGCTTTAATTATTTCAGTCTAAATTAGTAGCATAGTATTAAAATGTTATTGTCCTTTTTTGTGTCCAATTATTTAGTTCATAAAGTTAACATAACTATAAGTAAAGGCATTTGAAATTAAATACAGAAACTATAGAAATTAAATACAAATGTTACTTTTCAGGATTCCAATTCAAATATAGCAAAAAATAGGTGATCTACAAGCTCAAAACACGTCCCAGTGCGACGCGTTTTGAGCATGTACTGTAGATCGGCTATTTTTGCGACAACAGTTTTATGCAATCTGGCCCCCTGGAATGAGTGTGGAAATATAGTGGCTCTCTCCAACATTAAAGTTGCCCACGCTGATGTGTTTAAAAGAGCTGTCACTATTCTGGTGAAACTCTACAAAGACTGCCAATCTGTTGCTCCATTCTCTGTTATTGTAATACAAAATGACTGCAGGACTTCAAGGAGACTATTTTAATGGACAATCTTTAAGATGGAAAACACAAAGGCATCTGATGTGGAAAACTACACAATACACAACAACAAACGCAAGACAATGACATTTTGTCAGCCTAAACTTCTGAGCTGGACAAACGCTGCATCCTGTCAGTGAGAGATGGCATCACAGCGTCACAGATATACTGTACTACAGTACTTGTTTTCCTGAAATAACAGGTGTGTCGTCCAGCTCACCTCCAGGTGGGTTTGTAGGTGTCCGTGGCGCGCGGACTCCCCAGACTCAGCAGGATGAACTCGTGCATCTCCAGCAGCCATGTGTCCACGTTCCCCTTGGACACAAACCCCTTCACCTGCCTCTCCTCGTCGTCGTTCAGCGGCTTCCGGTACTCAACCGAGTGCCCAGAGAATGGCTCCTTTGTTTAGACAAGAGAACAACATGCTAGAGAGTTAGAGATACATAGCATCACCTATGAATTCTACTACTACTAGAGACAGGAAATGGCAGGAGTTTGGAATGACATGCAGCAAAGGGCCTCACATAGGGCCTTTACAACCCAAAAGTCCTCAGCGATCACAGAAGTTTCTGCATCCCGGTTAAGTTCAGTTCGGAGCCTTGCATGTCGCCTCACCTAAGTCTATTGACGACTGTACAGTGGCATTATTATTATGTCACTGTATCAAAAAACATGTTAATCTCTCTTGTCTAACATTCTAATTTGTCTTTAGTTTATGAGCCTGTGAGAATGTTAAGATCACAACAGGCTTACCTTATTGAGGCGCAGCATCGTCTGAGATTTCAAGGACGACAGGAGTTGCCACAGAGAAATGCAGTGTTTCAGACGGCACCTGCCCAGAGCCTGTGGGAATGCAACAGCATATCAACACACTAGATGTGTAAAACACATCTAGATGTGGAATATCTACATTCATGTATGTGCTTATTTTACAGATAGAGAAACACTGAAACCAATAGAAACATTTTAGGGCTATAGACGTGAGGCGGATTCTAAAATGCTTTCTAAATCAGTAACTTTGGACCCACAAAAATGATACACCTGTATATAGATTTGTGTAAAAAAATGATTCAACATTTTCACGATTTTTCAGAGAATGTTAAAAAAATAGCATCTATGTACAAGCTAAAGGGTTAAGGAACAATTTGGTTCTATAAACAACCACGCAGATTATTTTTTAAAGAGCCATATAAAATTATTCTGGGCATTCAGAGAGCTCCACGCAGACATAGAAACTCTTCACCCCCTGTCACCCCCTGACCTTTAGGACATGAGTGTCAATCTGGTCTGCCATCTTCAGCAGTTCCCTGAGGTAATCGTCCAGTGACATCATGTGATCTCCAGCAGTCATGGAAAGGAATCCCAGGACCAGCTCCACAACCTTCAGAGCGTCGCACAACAAGTCGTAGGATGCCAGCTCTCTGGACAGAGCGTTTCTGGTCAGGGAGCTCAGAGACTCCTGGGGACAACAATATATCAACAAATTAAACGTTTACACCATTTGGCAACCTTTTTTGACACACATTGAGAGGACGAACGCAGCTGACATCAACAATCCTTAACTTGTTACACTGACCCTACTGTAATTGTTTTTATTTTTATATATCTTTTTTTATTATTATTATTATTTGTTTGCATACTGTGTCCAATATAATGTCTTCTATTATGTCTATTATGTATACTTGTATGTGCCTTTTATTTCATATGTTACAAGATACCAGGGTTGTGGCTCTTTCAGAGCGGGAACTCTGGGGGGAGGGGAGGGGGAAAAAAGATTAAAAGTTCGAAAAATGTTGTATGCTATTTTCATATGTGAAAATTAATAAAGAAACTTTGATCAAAAAAACTAAAACAAATGAACACCATTACTTGGGGTGGGACACACATTTACATTATGAAAAAACAAAACAACATTTATATTATGAAAGAGTATACCGGCCGACAAGTATTGTATTGTGTACTGTATAGTGATGAACTGATGAATTGAGTACAATGGAAACACGGAAGACTTTTGTTTTAAACATTTCATTTTGCATTTTTAATGGATAGAAGCATGTAAAGTTGTAAACCCATATTACAAAGTGTCATTCAGTAGAAGAACTTACTTTTGCATAAAAGAAACATAATGTAAACACTTACCTGAGGCACCTTTCCTTGAATAGCTTTGAAGATGTTGTCATAGTCTCTCTCTTGTCTGCTGAACAGAGTAGGAACTCCCTGTAACAAAGAACAGTGGGGTTTAGGAAAGAGAGATCCACAGATGTCTGTAAACACTTTCAGTACATGTAGTTCATTCAATAGTATAGATCACTTCATTTCATTCTCATTTTAGGTAGTTCCATATCGGCTAACAAATGTATCCAGAGTGAAAGTGAAAATTAAAGATCAGTGAAAGTAAATATTTACAGATGTTTAACTTTTTCTCTTGTCTTGTCACATGTAGACAAATAATGATTTTCCTTTTTTTATTATTAACCCCTGTGACAAACTGCTACCTATATGACTAGGTCTCAAGCGTTTAAAGGACAACTTTAGTTTTTTTCAACCAAGGTTCATGTTTTAGGCTGTTATTAGAGAAAGTAAAAGATGAGTGTTATTTTTTTTCATTTGCTGCTTTCTTTCGTTTTAGGGATTTTAGCTGTTTTGTACAGGGGGGCGGTGGCATTCGAGCATGGGGCTAAATATGTATTTTTTTACAAAATATTATGGAGATTTATTTTTTTATTATTTACTATAGCCCTAATAAACCCCAGGAAATTACATCTGGCCACAAATAAATCACAGGATCTACTGAATGTGAAGGTAGCCTACTGGGGGGAAGCCACACTGTGTGTCATAGGCTCAATGTCAGTTCGACACATTCAGTAGATCTCGTGATGTTTTGTGGCCAGATGAAATTTCCAGGGGTTCATTAGGACTATAGTAAATAATTAAAAAAGAAATCGCTATAAAATGTTGTAAAATAATACATATTTAGCCCCATGCTCGAATGCCCCCGCCCCCCTGTCAAAAACAGCTGAAATCCCTAAAACGAAAGAAAGCAGCAAATGAAAAAAAAAGAACACTCATCTTTTAGTTTCTCTAATAACAACCTAAAACATGAACCTTGGTTGAAAAAAACTAAAGTTGTCCTTTAAGAATCTGTGTGACTCACGGCCCGTGTTATTAAAGGTTTTCCCTGAAGGAAACGGCTGAGGATCTGTTGCTGGATCTTGGGCAGGTTGTATTCTGTGTTCACGGTCCCCTGGCCGCGCTCCAGGCTGTACTGGCAGTTGGACAGGATGAGAGGCAGCAGGTCTTTGTCCAGCTCGTATCGGATGACGTGCTGCTCCGTCAGGTCTGCCATGGCCACCTTGTAACCACTGGAACATCAGAAGCAAGTCGCATGGATTAAAGCTAAATTAACTCACGACTGACAATTGGCCAAGTCAGTGTAGTGTGAAAGGAGCCTCCCACACGAACACTGTTTCCTAATTCTAAAGTTCTAAACAATTAACACAATATGTAACATTATGATTGTTTTAGTATTGTAATATCGTTCTTTCCGTTCCACATACAGCCATCCAGGAAAAGAAAACACAGACTGAGACTTTAACCTTTGCCTTTATAAAATATCCATGACCATTAGGGTTTTATGGAACATGCTTCTTAACATATCGCTAGTTTGACCACATCAAATGCTCTAATCTTTTAAAAGTCACACTGTGTGAAGTGAGGGGCGCTCTTATCATCGTACATCATCATGACCTAAAATAGACACTATGGCCCTCATTTATCAATTGAGTGTAAAATCTGCCTCCAAATTCGAGTGTAGGTTTTGTAGTACACTCACGTGTTTAAGACGAAGTTTGTGGACGGTAACCTAAAACTGGATGTAGGAGGGGCTAGCTCCCCTCAAAAAATAATTACCGAAAAAAGCCTATCTACAAGCTTATTCGGATATTTTTCTTCCATAGAAGACATGCTGGCTTCTATGGAATCCAAGTGACTGAAATCAGCCGTGGCGACTGAGAACTTGAATCCATGAAGTCAGGACTGCAGGATTGAACCCGCTGTCTCTGCATTGTGCATCGCAGAACCTGATCCGATATGTACCTGCAGTCCTCCTTGGTGTGACGGTCCACAGCGTAGACCAGCTCGTTGTGCAGTGACAACAGGTGGCTTAGCAGAGCGGTGGCACACAGGCCCGCTCCCTGTCGCCGGGGCAGAAGGTACTGAAGGTCACTGCTCAGGTCCAAATCCTTTCCACAAAACTCATCTGGGATTTTCATCTCACCTGCAAGTCAGGGGAGGATACAGCGGTGAGAAACGTGTTCTTTCAAATGTATTTGTATTTAATTCAGCCCCACAAAAAAAGAAAAAAAAGTAAAAAACATCCAAAATAGTAGACTCATCAACATATCAAATGCTCATAAATCATCTATGTTCGCTATTCATTGCACGACTACGAATATACTTAATACAGGGATTAAGTGGTTAAAAGTGATGGACTCACTGCTGGCTACAGACACTCTGAGGAGGTTCCATGTGTTCAGGAAGATATGAATCTGTTTTTCATACCACGTCTTCATTCCTGGAACAAAACATTAGTTGGTTACATCTCATCTGGACCATTGTGGAACAGAAAAGGGACACATGGATTCCGAACATTTGTCGACATCTCAACATATAGACAGACTATGGTGCAAAAATACAGTAACTATGGTGCAAAAATACAGTAGATGTACTATTATTAATCATCATGGCCGATGATGATACCTTCTGTCTGTCTGCCAATGAATTCTTCAATGGAACCAAGTATCTCATCAGATGCATTCTGGAACCTTCTCACCAGGTTCTTCTGAAGGTTCAGTATGTCTGGAAGGAACTTAATCTGTCGAAATTCTGTCTCCTGTAAAAATAACAAAAAAAATCGCATGAGCAAGTTGCATGACACATGGGCCATGTTGCATGGGGCACGGTGCAGACCTCAGATTGAATCCTGCCTCTCTCTCTCTCTCTCTCTCTCTCTCTGTCTCTCTCTCTCTGGCGGCAGTGGCTCAGGGGTGGAGTGGCCGGTAGAGTGGCCACATGTTCCCAGTTCGATCCTGGGCTCCCCCAGAGTTACTGTCAAAGTATCCTTGAGCAAGACTCTCAACACCTTTGCTCTCGATGTGCAGGTTTGTGCCTTGCATGGTTTCCTCCGCCATTGGTGTATGAATGTGTGTGTGAATGGATAAATGTAATGCTCAATCTATGTAACCATCATTTACCATTTCATGGGAGCTCAGCCAGCTTCTCACCTTCTGCAGAAACCTCCAGAGCAGAGGAAGGTTCTCCTTCTGGTCGTGGTGCTCCACTATGTGTTTGAGGCTGAGCAGGGAAAGCCTCTCCCTGCAGCTCCACACCGCCGAGCAGTGGAGCTGGGACCCTCGAGGCAGGGAGGTCAGCATGGGGACCTCATCTTCATAGGTCAGGCTCATGAGGAGGTTTGACGAGACACGAGAGTCTGTCCTGATAGCGGTGTTGACGTCCCTTAGCACACCATCAAGATCCTGATGACAAACGGAAACTCAAAACATGAACAGCTGTATGAAATCTCTATTGTGTTTGTGCTGTATTGGTGCATTTGTTGAATTGTTATAATCCTGTCACTTTAACTTGTGGGAATGATAACATTTGTGTGTGTCACAGTAGAATGTCATGCAGCAAAAAATATATTTAACATTTTTCACCAAATATATAAGCAGCCATGAAAATGCATTTTGAGGATGTATTTTCCCCACATATTATCAGCCAATTTGTGAATATTCTTGAGATATTCATGGTATACATTTCCTACCATACGGGCATATACTGTACATGCATATTTGGTCATGCTGATGCCCAAGGCTTTGTTGTGTTTATCAAAGATCACTTCACAAGGACAGTCATACTGAAATATCCAAATTGAGTGCAAAGGATAAAGACAGCATTATTACCCTCAGCTGTGGTGCCATGATGTTTGTAGCAACAATAGTCTCCCATGCATTTCTGGATTCTTTGTTCAATAGCTGGGGATTATAGCCAGCAGGCCCTAAACAAAGTAAAACAGGAAAGATGTGGTGAAATTCAACAGCTAATCTTTATATGTTCTGAAAACCTAACATGACATATGGAAAAGGACACATAATAGTGCGTTGCTGTACATTGAGTGGTGTGTGTTCTAGATTCTAGAAGGGACTTGATCATCCAGTGGACAGTGGTGACTGTGTCATCAGTGCCTTTCCCCAAGGCTTGGGCTAGCTGCTCCATGTCCTTCAGAAGGTGTTGTTGGAGAAACAAGCATGGATCCTGGACAGGAGGCTGAATCACCTGCTGTATCAACTGAAAGGGCATAATACAACAGTAAGGTTAACAGGACAGTGGTCATGGGGGGGGGGTTAACTTTATCCTTCACTCCCAACCAATGTGAGTGATAACTTTCCAACCAGTGCATTATTTTACAGGCATGTTTTAATTTAATTATATCACTCATTTAGTTTTCCTCCTTTTGGAACAAGGGATCCTTTGTGTACCTGTGGATGCTCGGAGGCTCCCCGGAGCATGGCCAAATGTGTCAGCAGCCTGACCAAGGTGAAGGGGGTGAGGGACATGTTTTTAGTGTCCAGTGTGTCTGGATTGTTCCTTCTCTGTGGGTCACCCAGGATGTGGCCTGGCCTCGTATTATCCACCCTAAAAAAAAATACATGAGGTGAGGTAAGTCTATTACAGTAGATAACGTTGCCTCTAAATGAAACAGGTTTGACTATTGACAAGCAATGACATCCTCTCATCCTGGTCAAATTGGTAAATGACATCCTTTCACCCTGCGGTCCTTGTTAATTTTAGTTTTGCAAAGTCAATGTCCTAAGTAATGCCAGTTAAAAGCTAAAAGTGAAATATCGGAATGGACCAATAAGCCTCTTTTGTCAGACCAACAATAGATGTCTGAGTCAGAGTGACGCGGCCGTGGTCCGGTCACCCATCCTCCCTGGCCTGTAGCCAATAGTTACTGACTACACACATCCCAATGAATCAAACATAGTCTGATGTAGTTCTAATGTAGTTAATAACTTACTGCTGTTGCTGTATGGGTCTGAATCCTTTCACGGCTACGTGATTCTCTCCTCCAACCTCATGCCCACACTCCAGACATGTCCCTTTCTGCATGGGCATGCCACACTGCAGAGACACACAATTGTTTTCCATCAGTATATGCAAGAACGTCTTTTCTTTCACCTGGCTCGCCTTTTTTAACATTTACTGAGATGTGCTCGGCTTTATTTTGTGTTCTCTATAAAGGCAGCAACAATGCTATAACAATGCACATGTCATCAGAGTACAGTATAAAGTTAAATGTAATTTTAACTTACCTCATCAACAAAACATGGGTGATTGTTTGGGCACACTAACGGGGGGAAAAAATCAATACATGAAACATTAGCTTTTAATGTACAATACAGAACACAGACTCGAATCAATTGAATTTGCAGAGCTAAATGAAAGAGGGTATGTTACCAGGTGATCGAACCTGACCATACAATATTATACATGTATTATCAGGTGTCTAGCCTGAGCTAACGCTAGACATTTCTGGCCTAGATGGGAGGGTCGCGGCTCAGAAAAACGCGCACCCTGATTGGATCTCATCGATCTGTCCATCACCCCCGGCCCCTCCTCTCCCCCCTAGTGCAGCGCTACGTCACATCATTTGGAGCGACGCCCACCCGGTAGGGTTGACTCCCACTTTTAGACCAGAGCGGCCAATGCGTTCCTCCAGGCTTTCAATTTTTGCACCAACAAAGTGAAAGCCTGGTACCGAGGCTATCAGGTGTCTAATACTTACTATACCATGTGAGCTTCCCATAGTCCTGCTTTAAAATCCTCTGGGCTAGAGCTAGCATGTCATCAGGCATTGTGGGTACAAAGGACATCTGTAATAAGTTAAGAGGGAATCAGTTCATTTGTATTGGTCCATATGGCAAAATAAGACACTTAACAAGATTAACATTAGAATTAAGAAGATTGATTCTAAAACCAGACATCAACAGACATCACAACAAGTCAAGATGTGACATAATGGTAACTAAATGTTTGTTACTAAACGTCCTTTTTCCAATACTAATGAAAGTAGGGATGCATCGAAAGGGAAATTCTTGGCCGAAACTGAAATTATATATATTTTTTCCTACCATTGCTGTCATGGCCATACCATAAAGCTACCTGATTTATGGAAAGAAAATGGTTATGGCAAAACTTAACTTAAATAATAATCACCATTATGGGTCCATAAAACATTTATTCAGCTCTTTTGAATGCAATTATTGCATACACTATTCGGTGACATATATTCTGCCTATTCGGGCCGAAACCGAATTGGCCGAAAATGCATTTTTAGCCATTTTCTGCCAAATGTATTCTGCGGCCGAATATTCAGTGCATCACTAAATGAAAGGAACATTAATGAAACCACTTCAACTGACATCTAATATTACAAATACAGTATGAAAAGTGTACCTCAGGACCACCAACTACATCCTATGCCTTTAAGACTATATACAAATACTAATCAACTTAGTTTATTTATTGATCAAAAGGTTGATCATAGTTTAGTTAGCAGTATTGTTGTTTACCCGCATGTTGTTAGGGGACAAGCCAAGCTGCTGGACAGGTCCCAGTAAGCCATCAGTCCCAGTGAGGAGCACGGAGGCCAGGTGGACTGTCAGTTCAATGACAACCTGTTCTTCAACCCTCTGACCAGCACGGACGGTCAAGGCTCCCAACCTGTTGTGTACCAAGGCTGCTGCAAAGGTTCTGACTTGTCCACAAGACAAGAAACTGGAGCCCTGGATGAGTTCTTCAAATGCTTCACATTGCTGATGTAAGTAAAGATAAGATAATAGTAAGAAAACAAAAGAATGAAACTCAGCAAACACACTGGCAACCAGATGAGCTTAAAGCTGATGTCATTTAGCAGTGACTATAACATACTTTAAGAAGTATTATAATATAATATTAATATACTTATAAGAGTGCAAACACTTTAAAAACGTTAAAACAATGTTTCCACATTGTTACCACAGGAGTAGGATGAAGGTCTGTGTTGGCAGATCTGTACAGAGCCGTCACCTCTCTGAAAAGAGCCAGGAGGATATATAGAGTCCGTTTTCTTGGAGGTGCAGTTAATTTCTGAAAGATAAAATTCAGAGGAATCATTAGCAGAACTTTGAATATAGTGAGTTCAATATGTGTGTCATTGAAGTAGTGAGTTAAATATGTGTGTCCTCATTGTGTCGAAGTATATGACAAATGATTGCATGATGCGGTAACAGAGAGCGAGATGAGAGCAATACCTCACATGCCGCCTCTATTTCATCAACACTTCCGCCCATCACAGCCGCAGTAACTGTGTCACGTATGACCCTGTATTCTTCCCCATACACAAGGTACTGGTCCACCTGGCATCCATCAGCATTCTGTCCCACCAACAATGGAGAAATACTTTCAATTTTGTTCAAAAGGTGGATTGTAAAATATCATTTCTGTCTTTGTTACATTACACTTTGTTTCGTAGGCTAACCAGATGAAACTGTAATGCATGGTTTGGGTCTCTAGCAGGTTACCGCACAAATAGTCAAAATTGAGCCACTACTTAAAGCACAGCATCATAGCAGCATCACCTTGTATGCCTGCTGGTGGACCTCGACAGGGAAGAGCCAGCTGAACTGTGGGTCCTTCACCATCCTCTGGACCAGCTCGACCCCCCGCTGGCTGCTGAGCTTACGGATGAGGTAGACTCTGAACCAGTCATTCCCGCTCCGTTCACATAAACCCACAACAGCATCCTGGAACTCCTTGACCGTATCTTGAACATTTTCATCTGCCACAAAAACACACAAAAACACAGCAGGACAGTCTAAGAATAACGCACACACTTTTAAAATCTTAGTCTTCTTTGTTGAAATCCAGGTTGCCCAGTATGTCAAGCAAAACCTTTGAGAGGGAACTGAATAAAACGTATTCAACTGCCAAGATCTTTAAATGTGCAAGACATGTCTTATGGTTTTGGTACAGATACAAATGGTCATAGATCACAACATGTAAAAATCCCTGCAATAGCTAAAGAAGTTGCACTCTCCAAATGACAGATACTTGTACAGTACATGGAGAAGAGGACCTCACTCATCTCATATATTCAATATTCCAGTAAAGTCTTGCTTCTCACCAGAAGGTAAGTTAGTGGTCATCTCAGAGGCCATGATGCTGAGGGACAGACGGATTCTGGCGATGTCTTGCAGGTGTTCGATGGACACCTTTACAGGAGACTGGGTGATGGAGTTCAGGAAGTTGTTTAGGAATGCCGTCTCTTCACGGCCAAGATCTTTAAATGTGCAAGACATGTCTTATGGTTTTGGTACAGATACAAATGGTCATAGATCACAACATGTAAAAATCCCTGCAATAGCTAAAGAAGTTGCACTCTCCAAATGACAGATACTTGTACAGTACATGGAGAAGAGGACCTCACTCATCTCATATATTCAATATTCCAGTAAAGTCTTGCTTCTCACCAGAAGGTAAGTTAGTGGTCATCTCAGAGGCCATGATGCTGAGGGACAGACGGATTCTGGCGATGTCTTGCAGGTGTTCGATGGACACCTTTACAGGAGACTGGGTGATGGAGTTCAGGAAGTTGTTTAGGAATGCCGTCTCTTCACGGAAATATGCCTGCTGTTCCTCAGCTCTGGCGAGTTCTTGGGGCATACTGTCCCACAGGGAGTCCTGGTCAGGAGGTTGTTAAAGTTTTAGTTATATCTGTAGAGCACTCTTTAAAGAAATAGATTAAATTGTATTGTCCCATTATGTATTGTCCCATTATGCAAGCATACGGAATTAAGTGCTTGTGTTTGCAGAGGTTTAAAGCACTTTAAAGTGCTTTATAAAGCATCTTACACAAATTAAAAAGAATAAAGGAACCATAGGGAATTGGACAACACGGTTTATACAAGATTGTAGTCATAAAAGTGTTAATTTACCTCAAGGCAGTTGATGTACAAAGAATACAGCTCTGATTTATCCTCCTCTCCCACAAGTATACTGACTTCCACAGATGACAAATGCTGTTGCAAATATTCTCTGACTTCATTGAAACTAAAAGAAAAGCAAAAAAAACCAATTATATTAATAAATGCTATCTATTCTAATATGGATTCCATATTGCAGCCATATTACTATCAGTTTCAGCACTATAGGGTTATAGTCCACTACACAAACCTGTACTTTAGAAGAAGCTTCAGAATCACAGAGCGCACCACAGGGTTCTTGTCCACAGACTCATCAAAGGGCGACAAGTCCTTAGTGTGAATCTGATGGTTTTCTGGTGTAAAACATAAAACATGTTATGGTTCAAAAGATAACAAACTGAACAATGAGAACATTTGGATTATATAATAATAATGCATCACAGACAATCTACTGCTACTGTTAGTGTTACATTTGTTTGTTCCATGTAAAGTAGAAATACCTGTCTCAACCATAAGGTAGGAGAGAAGGTGCATAATGACGCCCTCTGCTGGTGGCGTGTTGTCCTTGAAGCACACCGTGGACACCAGCTCGATGAAAAACGCATCACAGCGTTGCCTGAAGTCTGTGTTTTTACTGATAGAAGCCCTGTATGGTCACATTGAAAAAAAAATGACAAACGTGAGCTATATCAACTATTAAAAATCACGCCTGTGTGTTAGGACAAGGTTTGTGTTAACACAAACCCACAAACACTCAAAGCTTATGACATATGAGGGGGTAGCGCCTCAAAGATTTCTGTCATATCGTGATATTGTTTTGCCAGAAATGAGTGCGTTCCATTAAATAATTGTGTCCGTTCAGTGCCGTCTCTCTCTCTCTCTCTTGTTCTCTCACTCACGCAAAATTATCCGAAATAAATACTATTAATTTAAATACTACTTATTTTAATAGAAATTGTTAAATAAAATACGTTCTTGAAATAGATCAGACTTAACCCATTCTGACCGGGCACCCATTTTGGTGTCAGCATCATGTTATGCTTTAGCTATTTAAAAATAGCAGATCTACAAGCTCATATCGCGCCACCGAGTGGCGCGATACGAGCTTGTAGGTCTGCAATTTTTTGAAAAATCGAAGAACGACTGACATTTTTAGAATCTGATCTCAGGTCAGAATGGGTTCATCAGACCAGTGTGTGTCCGGCGGAAACCTCGTATGAATCTGATCTCAGGTCAGAATGGGTTAAAATGAATCAGACCTGATCTCTTCAGACACTTCTGGATCAAATGTATCTGGAATGTCCTGCCTGCACATGGGGCAGGACCTTTGTCGAGCCTGGCCCTGAAAGCATCCTTCAATGCACTGCAGACAGAAGACGTGACGGCAGGGCAGCTCCACTGGCTCTGGGGGTTCTTTCATGCAAACCCGGCACTGTAAACCAAACCTTCAGCACAATGGAAGCAAATTAGGTACAACCGTAGTGGTTCTAAAGATAGATACATTATGACTTGGACCCCTTTCATAGAGTTTGTAGAAAGTATACCTTTCACTTAAACCCATATTCCCTTGTACAATCTGATACCTCACACCAAACCTGACATTGGGCGACCTCTGGTTGGAGGCCCTCAGTAAGTAGACAGTTGGATATAGAGCAATTTACTATCTAAACTGAAAGATGGATACAATGTATGTAACCTAGATAACATACCCTGATGGAAAATTCTGTTTATTTTATTTTATTATTATTATTTTTTTCTTCTTACTATGTTCATTAGTACTTTCAAAACTAGTTTACTAATTACTTTTACTGTCTTGTACTGTCCGTCTTTGTTTTATTTGTCTTGTTCTGACCTTGATTGGGGGGGGGGGGGGGGGATATGTACATGATACAACAAAATGTACACATATGTTTTTTCATTTATTCATCAATACAAATCTAAATAAAGTGTTAAAAAAAAACCAATGGAAGCAAATTGAAATTGAAAAATAAAACTGGAATGAAGAGAGGCACTATGGCAACTATGAAAATAAATGTTCTTACTTGCAAAGCTGATCACACGCCCCTTTTTTGAGCAACTGCAAGACTTCAATCACAGCTCGAAAAGCTTTCTCAGATCTTACATCCGAGTTTTCAGCAAGCACCTTAAACAGAGAAGAGAAAAGAATATTGCGTGTGTATTTTGCGGTGAGCAAAATAAGACCTCTACTGATTTTAGTGAACCTCTGCCACATTAGTGCAAACAATTTGTTTATTTTTTATAATTGACACAGAATATCTCAAAATTAATGGGCAGATCACATTAAACTCAAATGTGTTTTGCAAGGAAGAAACTGCATGGCACTTTTTTTATAACTGCTTTTATTTGTTAGTGTCTGTACCTTGTAATAGTAATTTGTAATCTGATGAATTGAAAAGGTGGACCCTGTTGTAAACAAGTGAAAATGCTTAATCATGTTTCGTGAAGTAACAGTTCTTGTATTGACTTGTGCTTTCATTGTCTCCACCAGGTCGAAAGCCATTTTCCAGAACGGCCTGTTATAGCGCCACCAGGAGGCAGACTTTTGAAAAACATTTTTTTTATATTACTCCTCCAGATTCTGTCCAAAAATCTCACAAATAGTTACACACTCTCACTATAGTCATGTGTTCAAGCCGGATCTGTCTGATATTTCATATTCCATCCTAATTGGCTTTCAAAGTTGGCAGGATTGGCCCGTTTTGAACAAAAAGCCTCAAATCATGAACGCAGCGTGCAATTTACGTGAAATCTTTCACTGACTTTCCACTAGGCTGAGGAATATATCCCACCCTTTTCACATTGGCCTGTTATAGCACCACCAACAGGTGGATTTTTGCAAAACACATTTTTGGAACAAAATGCCTCAAATCATCCAACTGCCATCCATTGGCCTATTATAGCGCCACCAGGAGGCCACAACCTGCCCTGCCCTGGTGGAGACCTGTGCCATGAGCTGAGGGGCACTTAATCTAGTTTAAAATGTACCCATTCTGCATACTGTGAAATAAAAATGTAAATCAATCAATCAATCAATATTAAATATTCTGTAGCATACTTTTTTAAAGATCAATAAATCGCAAACTAATTGGTTGTCCTCCATATTAAAACAATAAATTGATGACTGGCCAAGTAATGGATGTCCTAAAACAGGCATCATTGTACAGTATGCCGTACATTTTCGTACATCAGGTTGTGCATATTGTCACTAAGGTTGGTTGGAACTGTGTGAAAGTTGACTTGACACTCTGGGGTCGATTTAGGACTTCTATGTTACTTACTTCTATATTACTAATCTAATTACAGTATTATGATCTGGGGGCGTGTAGTATGTCATATTGCAATTTTGGGCATGTTAAGAAGCGCTTTTGACACCCCGCGGAGTGCGCAAAACGGCCTTGAATTAGTCATGGGTGTGTTTAAGGCGTGTTTGAGACGTACCCAATCAACATGTCCGTACTATTCTCTTTACCAGTCAGCTGATGTCACATACGGAATGCGCACTTTGGGGGTCGTGGTATGACATTTCTTCAGGCTGGCACCATAGAAGACATGACATGCCTTTGTCACATTTGGGTTAATTATTCCTATTGCACTGCATGCTGTCACCTTTATGCCTCAAAAGAACAGACCCACCTTTCAGATCGGAATGGAATTGCGAGTAGATAGCAGCATATTGGCAAATTGCCAATCCATGCGTAATTAATTAATTCGATAACGATAGAACCATGTACCATACAGCGAATGAAAGCAAGATTCATAAGGAATATGGAGATTTTTACATTTAATAAAACGGTTGAGAAATGAGAGAACCATGAGTGTTTATAGGCTAATATCAACGTTTTTTTATGAAAGACCAAACGGGCTGTGAACTTGAAGAGCTCAATCACCATCCCGACACGGAAGAAATATAGCCTAGTGCATGCATGTAGGCCTATATGCACTGTTGCACTTGCACACAGTAGCCTACACACGCTCTTTATTTGTTTCTATTGAAAAACACCAGTAAAATAACGTTTATTATATTTTATTTCATTCAAGTCACGACGAAGGAATGAGTTGAATGCGTGCTGCGTAATGCTGTGGCCCCGATGGTATGGTCTTCGCTGAGTTCGCTCGTAGCATTTTATTGAAGAAGACTTGAATCGGGTGTGATACAGCATATGAAAGCACATTTCCCACGGATTATGGAGATGTTTTTATTTATTTTTAAGGTTGAGAAATGAAAGAATTATGGCCGTTTCTAATCTCAACATTTTTTTTAAAATGACGCAAAACTGCCATGTCTCATAGAAACAAGTAAATAGGTCTATAAAAATAAGCGCATATAACAGGGGTCTGTAACCTATTTTAAATGAAGTGCCATGTTTTTATTTTCTAAATAGTGAGTCTGCCATATCCAGATTAATTTGAATGACACCACATTAAAATAAAAAAACATATTTTGATTGTCCACAAATATAAAGTTCTTCCTTCTTTTTAAATATGTTCTTGCACATTGTTATAATGATCATTATATATCCCCCTGCAGTCAGAGTTCATAGTTTTAATGAATGAATGTGATGCATTGTGAGCTGGTATAGATCTGCTATTTTCAAAAGTAATCTTTTTATTTAATTTTTGGATTAGCTGTCCTTAGTTGGGCAAATGCATTCATCTGGGGATCCTTGACATGGGAATGTGCTGTGTGACGATCACTGGTTTAAACAACATTAGGAGAAAAGCCCAAATAACCACTTTAGAAACAAGAAAAGCAACCACACAAAGCAACTTTACAGAAAAATAAGCCGCTTATAATAAACAGACATGGCAACACTCTACCAGCCTTCCAGAGCCGCTCAAGTGTCAAATCAAACAGTGCTTTTTGCGTTTATGAGGTGGTCAGACCCACGTCTAATCGTTATGCGCTGAGTGTCTTTAGGTCAAGGGGCTTAATAGCAAATTGCGCAAAGCGAGAATAATTAACATATGGACACTCCCACAATGCTAAAATATTCAGGGACGCGGTATGCCAAATGTGTGTGCGTTCAACACGGGCCGAGTGCGTTCAACACGGGCCGATATGCCTTTCATAATACGAATGTGCGCAGAGCGAGGCCAATTTATGTATCACGACCTGGTAAACTGCACCTTCAAAATCGACCTGTATGTCTTTAAAAGTGTGAGGACATAGACTTCAATTTACTTTCTCCCATATTGTGAAGTGTAATATATTTTTTAACTATCCAAATGCACAAAATAAATGTATGTTTAATATTCATACAACAGTAAAGCAGAGACACTCACCCTGCCTACGGTGTGAATGTGATGAAGGATCACAGTCTTCAGTTCGTCCTCAGAGTCCACTCCCAGCAACATGTGCTCCACAAACAAGCACAGGGTGTAGATACGGTTCCAGCGATTGCTACAAAATCACATTCCAGATCACAATCACTTTGATAACAAAAAAATATTTTCATTACAATCTCTGCGTAGTGGTCGTAATCTAAAAACACGCATTTACCGAATGTCTGGGAGTCTGTGTTTGCATCTGTCTCCAAATTTGTTCTCAGTCTGCCGAGAACAAATTAACTCTATTGAGCCTTGAATCCTCTTGACCTGCTGCAGCCAGTCCTGGCACTGTGTTTCAGAATGGAACTGAGGCGGCTCCAGGAATTCAATACAAGCCACTGCTGCATGCACGTCCTGAACCTTGAAGACAGTTGTACAAGCTGTGGGTTTAGTTTACTTGCAGAATGTGTGCATTTGCCATCACTGGGCAGTCGTGTGAACTAGTTCAGTTCAGTCAAACATTGCTCACCAAACTGTGCATTTTCAGTGAGATTCAAGAGATACTTTTGGTACTTTTGGTTTGAGTGATACTGTATGGTATTCATAGGAATTGAACCAGTTATTAATCCAATGCTGAGCCTGTTCACAATGTTCACAATTACATTCACAATCACACAGTATTGCTCTTAATTATTTCCTCCACAAGGGAATCGTTTTTCTTTGTGTTCCATGGATATAATGATATCAAGGTGAAAGGTTTGACCAAAACAGAACGGTGGACAGACTAATTAGCATTTAAGCTCAAAAGAAATTCTCTGCTCTGAAAAACAAAATATTATAAACAGCATTTAAGTCATCTTTACAAATTATAACATTATAACATTATTAAAGTGGTATGACTTTACCATCTCTGGGAAGTTCCTACTGTGCTGGTTCCTTGACAAAAGGGAAATAACTTGAGGCTGGAGGGCAATCATCCTGGACAGGTTCTGTAGTCGGCTGTGGCAGAAATGGTAGGCTATGTGGATCTGAGGAAAAGAAGGGATTTCATCGCTGTTTCTTCGTCTCTGTAGCTCATCTACACTGCAGGTCAGGGCTTCACACAAAAGCTGTAGAGAACATGCAAAGAAGGAATTAGATGTGCAATGTGCATTTAGCAAACCTTTGATTTTACAACAAAAAGAACAGATGTACAGTTGGAAATGGAATTGAGGACAATTACCCGTAATTCTTCATCGGTTGTTACATTCATGGTCATCGAGATAAAATCCTGCAGGTACAGTTGAAAGAATTCGCTCTTCATTTTGTCATTCAGGTTTTGGCCTATATACTGACCAAGTGGTAAATTCCCAAATACTCCTTCGAATTGACGTGGGTTGGGATCTAAAAGAAAAAGAAAGAACAACAAAAGTAAGGTATAACAGTGCAACAGGGCTGATGCTTTCAAGGTTCAAGGCAATAGCGTCCATGCAACAGTTTGCGACATGATATTAATGAGCAATTTACTTTCATGTCGGAGAGTTTGCATCATGAGTTCCTCCAGGAAATCTTTGATCCACCAGCTGAACGGCAGAGCACAGCGCATGGTCCTCCCAGCTGTGACATGGCTCTGCACCATAAAGACCGTAGAACTGTGAATCAGGCAGATACAGTACTTAGGCTTGATACCACCACACAATATCAACATGTCAGATTGGATTCTGCAAACTGATTACTGAAGGAATGACAGTTGTTACCAAGTGCCATGATTACTGTTCAGGCATCAAGTTTTACTCACTGGCTGTCCATCCTCACAGAAGGTACATCAAGCATGTCCTTGTTGGCAAAAATCTCAAACCACAACTTCCTGATGTCGTCTCCACTGTCCATCAGGAGGTCCAAATTGCAATCACGGTCGATGACTGAGACCACGTTAGCCAGGAGAGGTGTGATGACAGCTTGGATCTTCCTCCACAGAGTGTGCCTGCAAGAAATACAACATTGAACCGTAATGTAGCATTCATAAAGACACTTCTCTTCAGGGTACAATTCACTAGAGTATTAAATGTCTTTAGCAGTGCCTCGGATGAAGCTTGATTTATTATTATAGGCAGGGGTTCTCAACGTTTTTTGTCTGGGGACCCCTGGAAATGCTTTGGCCATGTCTAGCTCCTCTGGACATTATGACAATATTTTATCACTTGTAGATTTAATCACAATTCAAAATGAGCTAAGCTAGTATCTGATCATGCAATCTAGTGGGTACCCATTGGCCAAACAAAGGGAAAACAGCACCTTTGACGTTAGTCAACAGTCTGTCTCGAGAGACTACTGGTCATGTAATAACAAAATGTATATAGTTTGCACTGGGACATAAAATTAGTCTAGAAGAAGCCTACGTGAATGTTCCTCCTTCTTGTAGAGCATTGATGTTTGATGCTTCTCTGAGAACCCAGTTTCTTTGGAGGTAGACATTGGCCTCATGGTGCTCCAACAGTGAGTGTAGACGTCTCCTCACGATGTTAAAAAATGTAGCTTAAAAAAATAATATATACTTATGTTAATTTGCCATTAAATCCGCAAAACAATTACCAATAGAGGACCGAAGTCTGACGTCAATATCGCTAGAGGGCGCTAAGTCCACAGGTTTGAGACAGTTTGTATATTTTTGGACCACAATTGAGACGATTTTAAGATGACCCCATGTTATACTCCATAGAGAAAAACGAGTGATGTCAGGACTTCGGTGCTCTATGAAAGTCATATAACTTTATGAAAATCACAAAGACTAATATTATCCTTAATCAACTTAATAATAAAGATTTAAACGTACTATAATCTAGAAGTGCGAGCAGGTTCTCAACTCTTCTGGTGCTTAGAGTTCCAGTGTTGTCATCCTCATCTCTGAGCATGCTCACTGCACTCTGCACACAACTCCTCACCAGATCTGCTGTGTCAAACTCTTTGGACAAAACCTGAAAAGTACACATTCTTGCTCATGGCACTAAGAGACAATCTTAATTCTGCAAATGTACTTAGGGACAAGGGAATGAAAATAATTGTTATTCAGATTTGAATATTACTACTACAATTGGAAACATACAAATTTCAAATCAACGAACATTTATGTGATTTTAGGAACTGGATTACTTACACAGGCTTGCTCTTGTCGCTCATTTGTCTCCATGGCTTGGAAAATAAATCAAAGTTAATTAATAATTAACATTTAAAAAAAAATCTGAGGTATTGTAGAAATAAAGAATAATATAATATATTACGAAAGCTACCCTGAGGTGGATCTTCAAACAGTTGGCTGATGCATAGATTTTTCAAGGAATGGACATCTGATATGAACTCTTTTGATCTTCTGAGATCATCGATGTGAACTGACTTCCAAGGTCCTAAATGAAAGTAAAAAGTAAGATTAATACAAATAGTGTTGTTTATTGTGCTTTGCATATACACTATGTTGACCAAAGACTGACTATGTTCCTTACCGCCTTGAAACCCAACATAGGAGGAACCCCCTTCTATGCGAGGAAGCTTGGTGACAAAGTACACAAACATCCTGCAGCCGTCGGTAGTTGCTCTCTTGTTTATTTCATTGATGCACGAGTACCTATAACCCAAACAAATGCAAGATTTTACTTTATAACTATCCAACTGAAGGCCAGGTAGTGATGTAAACTCCCTGCCCATATGACTTACTTGGCTGAAGAAAGAATGTTCATACAGTGGGGCTGCTCATCATAATCTGTTTGGATGATGAGCACTTTGTTTCCTTGCGTTGAGCCAAGAAACTCCCTGGTACCAAGACATACAGTAGCCATTCAATTTTACTACATTATAAAATAATAATCAAATCTTGCTGGAGCAACTGTATCTACACACCTGATTTCTTTGAGGAAGGATAACTCTGTGTCAAACTGATGGAGAAACAGCAGCTTGCAGTCTTCAAGTTTTGTCATGTCTTTGAGTTGTTCAACGTCTGCTGCAGTCATTAGCCTTGAGAATGTTGTGACCTTCAAAACAGCACAAGGGTTTAAAGAGCCACATACAACTACCAAATGTATAAAACTTGAGATTCCTGAGGATACAGGCCTGTTCTTAATATTTGGATATTTAGATTGGATACTGATGTACATGAGGTACATGGTAGGCATGGTAAAAGAGGTTGATAATGTAAGGAAAATGCTTTGTGTTAACAGTAAATTCAAAGGTTAACATTCCAATCTTTGGTTGGTACTATTCCAAGAGGGCACTGTGTCCTTTCATTTTGTGATAGCTTAGTGAAGGTTATTACCTCTGTAAAACAAACGGGGCACTGCTCCTCTTGCTGTGTGTGCATGGAAATGAAGTCGCTCAGGGATCTGTGCATTCCTCCTTTAAAGTATTCTTGTACTAAGCTTTCCCTTTCCTCTGCAGGCAAATTGGAGTGCTCCAGTCGAACGATTGAGTCAGGAGTTGCACAGTTGAGCAAAATGTGCTTGGCTTCGTCCAGGATGCTCTGGACAGAATCTGCTTCATCCTTCAGTTTCTCCGATACTTGCAGGACCACAGAGGAGCATGTGTCTGAGTGGAAGCCGATGAAGACATCACTTGCCACATAGTATTTTGTCGTGGAGTGGAGACTGTTTGTGGACATAAAGTCCTTGACCCAGTTCTGTAGTTGTGTGACAGCATCCTTTTGTTCATCCCTGAGGACATTGTTGATGGCAAGGTAGTGTTTCTCTAACCTGTTGATCAATGGGATAGGAAACTGTTTGTAGACAATCTCTTTCTCTTCAATGACGATCAGCCGGAAGTTTTTGTGAACTCTGCACTTTACACGATGGGTTCCTAATCCAAGATCCACATAGTTCTGACCCCCAAGGGTAACATAGTACTGGTTCAGCACATCGTACAGACTTTCGTAAAGGTTCTGGAGGTTCAGAAGAACAACAGTCTGTCCTGTCTCCATACACACCTTGACACGGTTGATATTCCTGCAAATCTGTGTGTACTCTTGGTCTTTGGGAAAACTTGATCCAAAGATTATCTCTGGATGGTTGTGGTCTGAAAAGAACATCTGCTGTAGAATCTGGAGAGCTGCATAGTTCTTGGTGAGGATTAGAAGGTAGCGACCTTCTTCTGCTTGGTAAATGGGATTGATACTTTGCTTTACCAGGTCAATAGTGTTGATGTAGTCATCAGAAAAGTCATCTTTCAGTGCACTGCTGAATATGCTCTTGACATCCACATCGTCTTTTCCACTGAAGTTTCTAAGGACAGCTTCAGTTATTTGCTCTGGCTCTGGCTTCTGGTTTGTGGCTTTGGTAATGGAAAATATCATCTTTACAAGGCTGTAGTAATCACGCAGGCCAAAGAAACCCTGCCCCTCTTTGCACAATGCTTCGATATAGGCATCTGCAAATGGCTTAAAGAGGTGTTTAACCTTCTCACGTATTGTGACATCAGATGAGCATATCCCCTCTGCACTTTTGATGAGCTCTCTCTTGCTTGGATCACCACGGGACACAAAGATTCCTCGATTCATCTTAGCAGGATCCAATGCCCAATTTGAAATGCCAACGAAACCAACTCTCTTGTGAGGTAGAGGCTCATCGTCAATACAGCCTTCTTCTAGCAATGGATGTAGGGTTTTCAATGGCATTTTAGGGGAATCCTCAGCCAATCCAATCTCATCTAGTACAACTACTGAGATGTATTCATCCAAGTTTTTGCTTTCTTGGAAACGGGCACACTGTCTGAAGGTGCCAATGATGCCTTCAGGAGTTGAGTGAGGGCTGCACTGGAAAGACACCAGATGAATCTGCTTCAGCTTCTTGTAAAGTTCAGAATGTGATGCCTGGCCTTGCATCGCATCTGCAACCAGGGTTTTGGACAGAGATTTGGAGCTCCCAGGTTTACCAACAATAAACAAGGGGATTCTTAGCTCAATGCAAATCACCATCATGAACACATTCTCTTTCAAAGCCTCATTTCTTGCGATTGTCTCACCCATTGGAATGCCACTAATGAGAAGATCCTGCATGAGTAGAATTTCTGCTCTGATTCTCTTGGCACTGTAGTCACCACGGAGGATTTGGCTGATTTTGTTCTGATAGTCGTCTTTGGTCTCCAAGCAGGACTGATAGCACACCCCAATGGCCATCAACAGTGCCCAAATCACTTTGTCACTTGTAGGAAAATTCTGCTGCTCATTCCAGTTCCTACGCTTCTTCACTTCTTTCTTCTGGAGGTGTTCAATCAGTTTCTTATAGAACATTGAGTGATTTTTGAGGAACCATGCAAACACTTGCATGCAACGTTCTACATCCCTGAGACTGACAAAGCTACATTCATCTTTCCTCTCTCTCATGAACCTCTGTGATTCGGACAATACCTCAGTTATATTCCTGACGTACTTCTCGTCGACTGAGTTGGTATCTACCTGTCTTTGCACAATTTGCTCAATGTACATACGCTCTGTCTGGTCATTGAGCTGGCCAAAGTCCCAAACCAGAGGAATCATGCTTGGAGGTAACACATGGACACGATAGACCAACTGGCGAAGAGGGATGGATCCCAGTCTGTCTTCAGTCTCATCAGCCTTGACTCTGTAGCCCAATCCAGAATCCTCCAGACGTTTGATCATCTTGTCTGTGTGCTTCCTATAAGGATTACATGCAGCAATAATCTGTAGCCCTGTTTCAGAGGCAAGTTGTTGTCCTCGCACAGTGTTGTCACAAAGGATTTCCTTGATGCTGCTGATGGCTTCAGTAGTGTTTGCCTCATCAAAGAATAAAACAGAATCAAACCCATGTTCATCTTTATTGGTCACTGCAAGGGTTTCTACTTCCTGCACTTTGGTGTAAATCATTTCTGATGTAGTGCCACCATGCACCTTGATGAGTTTCATGTTTTCTGTGGGTGCTCCACACCTTCTCAATTCACACAAGAATTTAATGAGCCTCGTCTTTCCACATCCTGTTTCTCCCATGATGATGACTGGAATACCACACCTGAATCTCATGTGGATCGCCATCATTTTGAGTATGTTATCAGTGGTGAGCTCATACGTTTCATCTGGATCTGTTGCCCATTTGATGCCAAGCACATTGCACAGATACTCAATCTTTTCAGCTCTGGAAAGTTGATCAAAGTCCACATCGAAAGCGACCCCCTGAAGTGTGAGAGCAGTGTACAGCTGCTGACTCATTAGGTTTTTCTTGATGACTTCATTTGTAGAAGGGTTGATGGCGTCAACCCCGTTCTCATTATTGACTCGCAAGTGAAACCCAATGAAAGTCATGGATATGCGGTCACCATTGAAGAAGATATAGGGATGTGGTTCAGATTCCCACCTCTTTCTGAGGAGGAATGGAGCCAGGTCTTTTTCACTTCGTCCAGCGAGGTCTATCTGTTGCCTTCCAGGGCTTTGGTCAGCAATGCAGAGAGATGGGGTGGCAAAGTCTTTGGACATCAAGATCATGAACTCAACCACAAAGGTTTTGAAACCCTGAAGGGTGTCACCAATTAACTCAAAGTTGCAAAAGACAGAATTCTCACAGTCTTGCAACTGAACATTGAGGAACCACACAAAGTTTCTTAGCTCTGCCCATGATGGATCAATTATGCCACAGTAGAAGGAGAAGATTTGAAGGCATTCTTCATGTGTTCCCTCAATGCCATTGTACGTGAAGTTGTCCAGATCTTCATGCTTGTGAAAACGACTTAGATACTGGTATGGCCTTTGGTATTCTTCACTCCGGAAACATACATCGTCCATTAGAGGGTTATCACTCTCAAAGTCTGGGTTTTCTCCTTTCCTCATTTCCATTGTCATAACTTCCTTTGGTGGGCGGCATAGGATGTTTGGAAAAACTTCAAAGAATTGAAAGCTTTCCTTTCCAACCTGAAAAGAGATTAAGATGCATGTATAAATGATCACTGCCAGAAATTCAATCCAAGATGAAAAAGAGCTGTTGATAATCACATTTCAGTAATCAAATTTCCGTTGTCATGGTTTCTTTGCTCTTTCTCAATCCCTTGTTTAGAGACCAGTAAATGTAGTATTGATGGTATAGTTAGAGGAAAGAAGCCAACATAATGGTAAAAGAATATTGATATACAGTACTTACATGTCTGGTGTCATATCTGGGCTGTTCTTGTGTGGACTCTAGTAACTCAGTGACATAAAGGTGTTTGTTGCTACATTGCCACATCAATCCCTCAGAATCCATCAAATACCGCAGAAAGAACAGCTTGTATAAAAAATCATTCAAGCCTTTCCGCACCTGGGTGGAACAATTTGGATCATTAAACATTTTCAAAATGGCTTTGTACAATTTATAGGAAAAAAACGTAATAATTTATTTAGGGTTATCAGAAAACTACTGCATCATATGATTATATTAAATATCAAGGGTAGGAAAAAAAACAGGCCCTACCGAGGATGTGACATCGAAGTGAAACAGCTTGAGGCCGCTGTCTCTTGGCGTATCGTACAATTGCTCAAGCAGCTTGCGCTCATCAATTTCAGGTTCAGTTAAACGAATGCATTTCTTAACTGCAGCTCCATGTTGGACACTTCCCTCCAGCTTTTCGTACAACCTTTGTACATAGAGGGATTTACCTGTAACAGTTGAATGACCATATTAACTTAAAGGCATCAAAGTGGATTTGCTACCAGTATATTAATCATCATGGGCTGTTAAATGATCGGTTTTATATGGACTAAAAGTTGATGCAGCATGTGTGTGTGATGACACTGATAATGTTGTTTTATGTAGCACTGCTCTATATGATAACAATGGACTGCCAATTAAGTAATTAATTAATTAACTGCTTTTATTACATGATTTCAGGTTGACAAAACTAAGGACAAAATGGACAAAACTAAGACTTACCAACACCTGCTCGTCTGGAAGAAACAATCCCAACACACTGTCCACCTGTGGACAGGTAGCTCTGGATGCTTTCTAGAGGCGCATGTGGAACAAAGTCTGTTTTGAACTGACTAAATGCTGTAGGGATGTAGACATGTTCTCTGTCTGCACTGCAGTAGATCACCAGTCTGTAGTCGTGTCTCCTCTGTGAACTCAGTTTCTGAAAAGCCTTTTCCATTGCATAGCTAACTTCATAGCTCAGTTGGTCTGCAAAGAGAATTGTGTAGATCTTCTGGCCCAGATAACCTGGTGTGAGACATCTTCTCAGGAAAAGTTCTACTTGCTCATATGTCGTGGCTGGAGTACACAAGAGAACCTCATCATAGGTTGGCATGCACTCATATTCACTTGTCATGTACAAGCAGATGCTAGAAGCCAGGATCTCATCACGTGGGCAGATGATGAGATTAGGTTGCTTTGAGGAGAGGCCTTTTGGAAGCTTTCTTCTGACTGCATTATCTCTAGTCTCTGAGAGCAGTGGCTCATCCCATTCATCAACAGCCTGGCATTCTGCATCAGTTAGCATTTTTAACAGACGTCCTAAAATTCTTACATCCAAACTATCCTGGGAAATGATTCCCATGCTCTTCATGAATGCATTCCACACCTTTTCCAATTCTCCCAAACAAACATCTTCTGTCTGGCTATCACAAGCAAAATTACTATCTTTGTTGTCTTCCAGGTGATCAAAGAAAGTTTGCCTATTGTCAGGATCAGGTAGACTGTGACACTTCTTCCATGTTTGCCAAACATCTGATGCAGAGCAATTTGGTTTAATGAAAGAGAGCATCATCAAAGCCTTGTCCTCTATATCTGCATCCACCTTTGTCTCAGCCAGAACACTGCACAGGTAGACTATCTGTTCTGCAGTGAAATAGTTGAGGTAGTACAGCTCAGATCTCTGTGTGTCCATGAACTTTTGCCAGTCATCTAAGAACAACTCCATCTTCTTGCACAGCGCTGTGAGCTGTTCAGTTAACTTGCCAGTTAGTTGTTGTTGGATGTTACCAATATTAAAGGCCATGATAATGCAAGGGTCATGCTGAGTGTTGCAGTTAATTCTAGCTTCCCAACATCTGAAAAGTGGGTTTCCTGCAGAATAAAGGTCTACAAATGCTTGGGTAAGTCTTTGGACACTGTCAAAAACCTGAGGACAGAGCAGATATAAGGATTTGTCAAGTGTCTCAGTCTATGATAAAAGGGTGTGATAATGTATGATGTATAATGTTTGAATAATATACGCAAATGTAAATATTCTACTATACCTCAGCAAAGTACTCTATTTCACTCTGATTTTGTTCACCTCTCCCAGACATAAGCATGAGTTTGTTCTGCAACTCTCTGATGTCTTCTAAGTCATAGGTGCGCATCAAGTTGTTTTCATGGCATTCTGGAATTTGCAGTTTCAGGGCAGTCTCTACACCGAGCTATTAGAGGTTATGACATGAAACAAGTTAATGTGACCATAAAGGACTTTCAGAGGTTTGTACAATGTTGATTGTGATTGTAAGATCATCAAAAGGTCATTGTAGATCTGAACACAGGCTATGTTGTAGCTAGTGTTTACTGATGCTACAATCTTACTTAGAATACCTTTTTTTTGTTTGGTGCCTTGATGATGTATATTCCTCTGTCATTGATGGACTTTGCCAAGGACAGAGATGAAAGTTCAACAGATCCATGGCTCTCTTTGACAGTCTTTAACCACTCCAACTGGCGTGCTGTATCTCGCTGAAATTGTATGGCAAACACAAATGTCAGTTGAAAAGGTCAAGAACACTTGACACTAGCTAAACCAAATGCTGAAGCCAGGAGATAAATGCAAAATATGACAGTAGTACCAGCAATTAGACATTGTATTTAGTACTCATTTTGGTCAGGTGTCAAATGAGAGGAAACATTTAGATATATCATATAACCAATTTAACAATGACTTTAGAATTTAATCTAACCAGCTTCTTTGGTATATCCATGTCATTTTCAAGTGCTTTCCACAATTTCGTCAGGGCCTTATTGAAGTCTTGAAAGTCAGAAGTTGTTTCAAGTCCATAGAGTATGGAAGAGTAGCCAAGAACAGCGTCATGGAAACAAGATACTCGATCCACATCCAAGTCATTCTCTCCCGCCAAAATGGATGCCAGGTCAACAAACACTTTCAGCTCATTGATACCTGAAATAAATCATAATGTACTGTTCATTGGTGCACTTTTCCACATAGCTGATATAGTGATTACACATGGGAGTTTCCTGAAACACAAAATATATTTACTGTTAAGTGTGTTTTTAACCCACACCACGAAATTCTTGCTCAAACTGAGTTCCTGAAGACACTTCTTGCGAACGTCAGTTATGTCTTTAAGAATATCTTTGATAGCCAGCAAAGGTGCATCAATGTAATTCAAACTCCTCTTCTTTAAGTCATTTTCATCCTGAAAAAAACAAAGTATTTTTTTTACTATAAAGTAAATAAATGCAGGAGATTAAAACGTATGCTTTATCAACGGTAAAACAATAAAACGAATTACAATTTGCTTTTACTCACCATTTCTAGCAATTTCTGCAGAACACTGAATGTGTCTCCATCAGGACATATTGTCTCGCTGACTTCCATAATTATCTTGGCAGATTCCACTGCAAGGTGAAGATCATGGTACTGTTCGACCTGGCTAATACGCTCTTTTATCCATTTCCCATCATCAGATTGGTTGATTCCGCACATGATTTCTAGATCTTTCTTCATCTCACCATAGCGTCCCTTGTAGACCTCAAAGATGGCGTCCACGTCTTCTAATGGCAACGTGCCACTTTTCACACACTGATAAATCATGTCATACTTGTTGTAGCAGCTCAGGAAAATCTCACTGTAGATCTGGTCTAGAGTGTAAACGTCTTCTTTTCCATCGCCATCAAGTTCTTCTGCCTCTTCTGTGTCAGGCCCGGATCGTTCTTTGGACATATGATCCACTTGGTTTTTCCAGCACATCTGGAAGATGAAGCTCTCCTTGATGGAATGTAGTACAGATGTCATCTTACGGGTGTTTTCACTGAGGTTGAAGTATGTGACTACGCCAGTCACTGTGGAACTCTCTCTGTCAAGTCTGTAAACTTCCATGAAGTCATCTAGGGCCAGCAGCTCAATGTTGTGTTGAAGTTTTTCATTTAGACCCTTGAAGTCAACTATAGATTAAGGTGATAAAAATACATTTGTTAGTAATTCATTATGGTTCTATCAGACACACACACACATACACCCCCCCCCCCCCACCCCCCCAGGGTTCAAGGTGGTCCCCAGCAAAACATTTTTATATAGCATTAAAATCCATATGTTGATCTGACCTCATCAAACACTGTACACTCAAGACACGCTCCATATATGGCCAGTGCACGTGACCTCGTCAAAATCTTTGATAGATAGATACCTTTATTATCCCGTAGGGGGAAATCAGATTTGTATATGGGGGTGTATATGGGGGTCCCAAATACATATCAATTGGGGGCCCATGACATGAAATAATTTGAGAACCGCTAATATGAAAAACATTAGAAGCACATAATATACTGTATTTAGGGATGTGCGATACATTTGCCGATATCCCGATATTGTATTGATATTATCAACCAATACCGATATATATGCAGGCTCTTTCACCAAAAGTCAACCAATTGCCAGGTAACAACATCACATATATGTTGGCCTATTTGACAGTGCTGAAGCATAATTGCCTTGAGTTGATGTCTATAACAGTCAACTACACCGACATACACACCTGCCCTCTGCAGTGCTCAAATTTGAAAGTGACGTCTGTCTCATTTCTCTCCAAGAAGTGGCGTTAACTGATAGATATTGCATTTGCCACCCTTAGCGCCCCATACCATATGCTTTCACTAGTTTAGGTATAAGGGTACGTTTACTGTAGGTTGTCATTGGGTTACAGAGAGTTAAAGGGATATCATACTTCACTTTCAAACATGTTTGGGGTCATTTTATAGTCTACTCGGGCTTTTGTGAGCACCCCGGATAGTTTTCAAGTTGATGAAATATTTAGATAGATATTTATTTGATATTAATTTTATCAGACACCGCCCCTCCCTATACAAACCCATTGCAACACCCTCACGCATTAGAAGGACAATATCAGTCACCAGAATCAAGGATGAGTTTTTGATGAATCTATCATGATTACAATTGGTTTGTATAGGACAGGGGCGTGCGTGTCTGATTAAATGAATATCAAAAATCAAAATACTGAATCAAGTAACTTGTACATGAAAGTTACATATTCCTTTAAGTACGGTATATGATTACCGGTAGATTTAGATAAACATATATGAATTATATCCACTCTGCCTTACGGATAACATACTGATAAATAGTCAGATTACGTTTACCTTTCACATGTTTTGGAAGGTCCTGGCAGATCTGTAGAAGGTCCTTCACCAACTCCTTATCCTTGCAGACAGCTTCAGCTTCCTCTTTCCTCTGTTTCAGCAGCATCCACATTGTTACGCTATCCTTACAGCGATGATCATCACACAGGCCATCTGAGACAGACAGAAATAAACCAACCACACACACACACACACATGTGTCCTACTTAAAACTTCAGAGGTGATACACAGAATATCCTGCCACAACATGAACATCAGATATTCATTTGAAAAGTGTTATGGCGTTCACCTATCTTCAGCAGCTCAGTGAATTCCCGTTCCTTCTGGAGGAGCTGGTTCAGTGTTTTAATTTGGATGTTCCCATTAATCAACTTCTCTGTCACTGCTTTGAATGCTGTACTGGCCATAGTCAGCTTCACCACAGCATCACTCGTCAACTGGTCAATCACTTTTCCACTTGGACCTGCAAAGCGAGCAGTGTTAAAGAATTAAGATAAGAGAATGAATATCTAGTACTGTAGTACATTTAAAAAAATACATACATAACGTTTAGTATCCAGCTACTTCCAGTAGGTTGGACTCTCTAAATGCCATGTTTGTCAATACAGTATATAGTATCTAATGCTAATGCTAAGATATTCACCTTTCATTTGGAAGATGGTTCTGGCTATGGGCCAGTTGAGAAGGTGCTGCATCACAAGCTCCTCCCCTTCAATGTCTCCTCCATTAGCATTGGTGGGCCATGAATTCAGCACGATCACAGACAACATCTTCCCAAACCGTTTTATATCATGTTTCTTCAGCAGAGAATCAACCTTCCTTCCAGATTTATCCTATACAGTAATAATAACACAATGAAACATGGAGTGAGACACAAAGTATAATAATAACCCAACATGAAATATTGAAATAAGTTTGTCAAAACATACCTGACAAATAACAGCAACTGCTTCTAACGCACACTGCTCAATTGAGTCGCTCAAGAAAGGCAATGTACTGTTAATTACTTCCATCTTTTCACAGTATATTCCAATCAGGTCATTTTTTTCCTCCTGGTACATAAATAGGATGACAGTTGTTACAGAAGCTATACATGTCAGACCATGCAAAGGCAAACACAAAGTCAAACTTACCTTTTTTAATTTAGCTTCAAAGTCCTTCAAGAAGGCGGCTCTCCAAGATGCCGTGAGTTCCTCGTGATTGAAGGAAATGGAGATTAAATTATTCCAAACCTTGAAAGCAAAGGACAATATGATCTTCTTTAGTATGCAAAATATAAATATTTGTAATTATAATCCACAGCAGAAGGGTGGATAGATCATCAAATGAAAAGGAATATGTAGCATACCTCAACTTCTTTTGCTGATGCAAATTCTTTACCACCCCATGCCTTTAGCAGATTGTCACTGAAATTCTTGTTTCGCCATATTCTCATAGTTTCCAGTGTCTCCCCTACTGTCTCGTCTAGGGTCCTATCCTTTAACTGCAACATAATGATCACCTTTAATATACTGTACATACAACATACGTAACGTCACGTATTTCTATTCATAATTTGTCCTCACGACTCACAAGACATCAAATTTGTCTAAATGACATGCCGTTTAACATTGCTCATTGAAACCATGGGACTCATACTGTAAGTGTGTTAATGACAAGCAGTATTTAAATCAATTAGCTTAGACACACACAGGCAAAAACAATTAAGTTTCAATTGAGGTATTAATAATTAAGTTGTAAGACACCTTTGAATCTGTGCAGTTGAAATTCCCAGCAATCAGACAGACGAGCTTGAGGTACTTTAGTGGGACATCATAGTGCTCTGGATATGCTGTGTTGCCACTGATCATACGAAGGACCTTCACTGCAGCAGTCAAGCAAAGCGCTCCGTATTCACCCTCATAACTAAGGGAGAAAACAAGATCATTCAGTGTTTGCATAAAGATATCAAATTATTTGATATGCAAAACAGACCAAGATCAAATGCATTTGCCTGCGATTCTGCGATTCTTCTCTTTGGATTAGGTGAGAGGCCAAGTCTCGCAGTGCCTAGAAAGCAAGAAGATCTTAATAAGACAATACTTATTGTTGGATAATGTAACAGATGAGCAACAATATGCCTGGGCATCACTTGAGGATACATGTAAGAAATCTACATTTAGCTTTGCAAAGAACCATACAGTACAAGAACACATACCACATCATTGTAGAATGTAATTCCAGATTTGAAACAGCATAGTAGGCGTTGAAGGATGTTAAAGAGATCCACATATGTGAAAGCTTTCAGATAGCTAATTAGATCATCCACACTGAACAGAGACATCCAGGAATGCACAAGTAGGCCATCAATCTTAGCCAAATGTGTGTTTTCTTTCATCAACTTGATCATAGTCCTATAGTCACATAAGAAAGGGGGAGCTTAGTTAGTGGATATGCAGTTAATATAAATTGCTTCATTTCAACCCTACATTTAACCAAATCAAACATATTTTGTTAGAAATGGGCATATTCTAAAAAGGCTGCCTCTGTACAGTATGTTTTGTATTAACGTAAGCCTAGTGTGATGCCGTTAAAAGCCTGTAATATATTTCTATGTAATGACACATGTATGAGACGAGTGCTACACTGAAATTCCACTGAAATTCCACTATGTGCCAGTAAAAGTACTTGTACAACTAAAATGACCCTTGTAAAGTAAAACACTTGCACATATTTAAAATTATTGTAATGTAATATTTTCATTTCATACTGTATGGGTGTGTACTGTGTATATGACAAACGTGACAAATATTGTACTTGCGTTTCTTATATGAATGCACCTGTTTTAATAGTTAATGTAAGAGCATTTCAGCAGTATGTGAGTGTCTCGATAGCGAGTAAGATTGTTTCAATATTTAAGTCCTACACAGAGGATGCTTTTATAACGCACCTAGCTTCAAGATCTCTGTAGACGTTTGTTCCGCTGCTCTCTTTAGGTTCGGACGAGAAGACACATGGAACCGGTTCAAATGGCTTGATTTGTCCCCTCAGCAGGTGGCTCAGGGGTATGAGCAGGATCCATGTCTCAATGCCCCTTGATCTAGCCAAGTTGCACAGCCCCTCTACCTCTTCTGCAACACTGCAATTGGTGATTTAGGCTATTTGATATGTTTTAGATATTTACATATCACTTAAAACACCACAAATCTTCAGCATTTTTAAATAAAGAGTATTTTAATGATATGTTTAACTTTAAAATATTGAATTCAACCAAGAGAGAAAGCCCATTGAGTTAATACAGTATTCATACCAGATAACCATTGTTAAATACGTGGCTGTTAATTAATTACCTTTGTTGGTGTTCTAATGCACTTGTGATATCATTCCAGTAGGTGTCAAAATGGTGTTGAACTTTGTATGGCAGGCAAAGCAACTTGCATAGATTAGACAATTGCTCCGTGCTGATCAAGTCCCTCAGATATCTGTTGTAAACAAGCAGAGCAATTATTCCTGCCTGCAGATCATGTTGGAAGAGGACATTCTTGTTTGGAATGACGTGGTTCTCAAGAACATTTCTCAGTAGCACTTTCACCTGTAAAAGAACAGAAAAAGAATTAACATAGAATAACAGTATTTTGATGCCGTTTTCTCATTTCATTCATTAAATAAAAACATTACTCAATCATAGTGCCCTATAGGACTTGCGTTACATAACAATAATGAGTCATTTTGGCATATTTACCTCTTGGTTACCATATTGTAAACCCCATGAGCGTGAGCTTCCAACACCATCATGAACCAGGGGACAGCTGTATGTGCAAAAAAACTGTCGCAGCTGAATTAAGAAATTCTCCACATTTGGTTTATTCCATTCTCTAAGAAGATCGAATATGGTTTCCAGCATCACATTTCCAGCTTCCTTTCTCCCCTTTATTACAGCGGCTTCAGCACTATCCCAGAGCGGAATACTTCTCTTCAGATCCGGATGGATTGTATCATCAAATTGGTGCCATTCCCCTTTAAATTACAACAATTGATACAATTAATTGAATAGTTTATGCCTCTGTCTGTGGGTCTGTAGTTCACGTATCTCGGGAATGGTCTGACCGACCAAATTCAAACTCGGCATGCATATCACAGAGGGCAGAGGGTATGATGTGCAGAGTGGGAAGTCTGTCGGATCAGAAGATCTCCCAAAAATAGATAAAATCCCAAATCTGCAAATGTACTGTTATTGAATACGGCCTAGACTCCATATTTGGGCACATCTGAAATAGTACTCCATACTGTATATGGGCATAAAAGGGACACAGACAGATGAGTACAACGTGTGTAAGGGGTAGGCTAGTGCATATTATAAGTGGGTTGGGCATTCATTTCCAATTTGCAATGTTCCCTAATTGCAACATTCCCAAATGAAAATATATGTTTTAATTTAATTTAATCAATCTCTGAATATTTGCACTGAAAAATAATAGTAGCCTGGTAAGAAAAGTCTGAATCATTTGACAGTGGTAGAGTAGGTCCGAACTACCCTTCAGATAGTATAAAATGTAAAAAATAAACTATGTAATGTAAGTCCTAATACAAAGTTTTAAAATACCTTCAAGTGTCAAAAGATCCTGCTTGATGGACAAGCACCTGTTGATGTATCCATTTGAGTCTTGGCAGTAGATGACCTCAAATTTCAAATTATAATGGTCTACATTAGGTTTCAATACAACGTATTTGTAAGGTATGCCATGAGGAAATATTTTGATTGTCTCTTTAGGAAGCACGAGCCGTCCTCCAATACGGAACTTCCCATCTCCCAGGGGCCTGTGCAATACATGACGTTATTTTTAAAGATGTGAAAAATCCAGACTAAATCGAACACTCAAACTCAAACATTGACATGACAGGAATGTAAATGCTTTTTCATGCATACAACTTGAGAATGAGAGATTTCATTTTATTAAATTAGCGCATTCACAAACAGCTAGAGTTGCAGTTATAGTTACTCTGAATCACTGATACCTACTTTAAGTCTGACATTTCCAAGCCATTGCTGGTCCAGTCTCCAAACAAAGATCCAGATCTTAGGAAAACCTTGTCCTTTGATGGATCCAAATTGAAATGTTTGGAAACGACAGCATGGAAGTTCACAGCTACATAATCGTTGATGGTCTGATGTGTGCCATGTAATCTGTTCAGGATAAGTAGAAGGATAAACAAATATGTAAATGCTGTAATCCAGTTGTTACTCTAATCCAGTTCCAACACACAATGAAACGATAAAGGATCATACCAGTTGACTAAATGTTCAGCAATGACAGCAAGTGTGCATGCAATGAAAGTACTAGTGGTAAAGAAAAACAAGTAGTGCTAAAAATAACTTTGACTGATCAGGCGCGGCCTCCAATGTCAAAAGGGTGTAACAATATTTGTTCTCAAACATAGTATAGTAGGCCTATGCTTTGTAAAATGGTGGACAGTGACGTCAACTAGTCGACTCATAGTCAATGGAATAAACATTCACTGGTAGGGTCATTTAAACTCTTGCAAATTTAAAATGTTTACTTTAGATATATGCTGAGAGCAGAGTCCTGCATGGGTTCAGGGTGGGATTAGATTTGTTGTTACATACTGTATGAAACATATCCTACAATGTAATTTGTCGGTACAGGTACATTAGGAAATGAATAAATCACAGCAGAGAGAGTGATTTCAAATTCATAATAGCTTTTGTTTTTAAATTAGGTTGTAGGCCAATGATTCCCACCACAACCATTTATCCATTTAATCCCCTTTTTTACATCTGACAAAAGCTATGCCCCCCCATGCATGCATGCGCACGCATGCACCGCTGTATGCAAACACTGCCATGCTGTTTTGCTGATTCCATTCCATTTCTATGCTGAAGTTGTTATAGTGCTTCTACAAGCAAGTCAGTGCATTCCTAGGTGCTTTCAGAGTTACAGGGTTCTATAATGCACTGTGAAAAAACAATGTGTTTTTTAGACTCAATTAGTATTTTTTCTTATAGAGGAGTCGTGTAATATGACATAATGACATAACACGGCATAATTTCATTGCGTCGGGGGATAATTTCTGTGAAATCACGTGCATCAGGTAATTTGGTTAGGCGCACGCACGCACACGTGCGCGCGCACACACACACACACACACACACACACACACACACACACACACACACACACACACACACACACACACACACACACACACACAAAACTAAAAAAAAAACTATTGGCAACTGAAAGCCTGGAAAATGAAAATGAGTTTACACTAATCAATCCTTATTGATTATATCTGGTTTCAGTATTTATTCATAATGTATTAAGGTTATTGTATTGGAGGTGGGGAGGGGGACGGGGCGGGGACCCCTGCTTTAGGTCCTAGAGCACCGTGCATAATCACTCATGCCCTCTCATAGAAAACCCTACCACTTTATCTACTGTTGACAATCAGCTGTAGTTCAATCAAGTGTTTTTAATGCTTTGATTGCTTTTGGGTGATGACCAGCGGGTCTGGACGTGTGTGGAATTAAGTTTGTGCTGCTGTTGTATCACAGGTCAGATTTAGAGAACTGCGGGTACGGGCGGGTGGCGGTTTCTAACAGGACCCGTACAGTACAGGACTCTGGCTGACAGTGGTTACTAAGGGTAAATGTTATAGTCCTACTTACACTTGTAGTGGCTGCTGGTGTTTTTCTATGGCACTTGCTGGCACCAGATGGCTGCTATCCAAGTTGCTCTCATTGGCAGGGGAAGATAAGGGGGTAGGAGGTGACACTGAGACATCTCCACCTCCCACAACCTGTTCTTGACCTGGTTTCTCCAGCTGTGCGTCAGATTTAGGGTCTTTAGCCTGTGAACAAATCAGTTGTTACTAAAGTGAAAAAAAGACTAAGCTTTTTTATTTGTATTTAGCATTTTTTGATTGATCTTTGATTGATTTGAAATATATACTGTACTCTATGAATAGCTCTTGTTGCTAAAAACATATAACTTGAACTACCTCAGTGTTTTGGTGGGTGTCAATTGCTTCAGCTTTGCCTTCATTCTCACCACCCAGTTTACTGGCTGACTGTGTGACATTCCTGTGTTCTTCATCTGGGTTGTTGGTTCTGTTTTGTGTCTTCTTTAGAATGTCAGTGGAAGGCAGCTTTGTCACAGAGCCAGTTTGTTCTGGTGCTTGATCTGACAATTCGGGAACAGATGATGACAGCAGTTTAGACTGAGCGGTGCTTGGCTTCTCTTCAGCTATTTTCTCTTCACCGGGACAGTCATCTACATCTGTCTTTGGTGAGGCCTCAGTCTTCTGTTGTGTCGGTTCCTCATTGGTAGATGTGATGTTGGGATGTGACAATGAGGAAGGTTCGGCAGGTGTGCTCACATGTGCAGTGGTACTGCATGTTGGAGGGTTGTTGTCGTCGGGTGAGTTCTCCCTGCCAACCAACCTTTCTTTCTGCTTCCCCGGGTCTGAGACCTGTGACTTCGTGGGAGTGACTAACTGACCTTCAGGGGGTGCCTGCAGGGGGCATGGTAGTGGCGTGGCAGTGGTTTGACTGGCAGTGTTGTCTGATGTGATGTTAGGCTGTGACGATGAGGAGGGCTCAGCAGGTGTGCTCACAGGCGCAGCGGTACTGCTGCATGTTGGAGGGTTGTTGTCGTCAGGTGAGCTTTCCTTGCCAAGCAACCTTTCTTCGTGCTTCCCCGGATCTGTGACCTGTGACTTACTGGCAGTGACTAACTGACCTTCAGGGGCTGCGGCAGTTATGCAAACTGTGGTTTGACTGGCAGTGTTGTCTGACAGGTCCTGTGATGGAGTATCATCTCTGGCTGCCTTCTCCGAGTCATTGCTGGTTGGCTTGTCCTGAAATTAGAAATCACACCTGTGTGAAGTGAGGGGCGCTCTTATCATTATACATCATCATACATCATCTCATGAACAACTGAATTAATGTGATTGGTTTGTAAAATTTACGTCATATTTGGCAGACATTTGACCTAATTTCTCCTTTCATTGTCAATGGCAAAAATGACACGTGTGGGGACAAGATTTAGCGGAAATTTGACCTAATTTCTCTTTTCATATTGTCTACATGTGACGATGAAGGGACAATGTGTCCCTTCATTGTCAATGGCATTTAATGTTTGTGTAGACAACACATTTACATCATATTTGGCGGACATTTGACCTGATTTCTCCTTTCAGTGTCGTCAATGGCAAATATTGACACGTGTGAGGACAAAAGCTGTATATAGGCCTCAAAGGGGAAAGGGGATTAGTAACAAAAAGAATCACATCCTTGTGAATTGAGGGGCCTGTCCACTCTCTCTGCTGGATGACGCATTTAGGCAGGCTGAAAATATTCAGAGCCTCTGAAGGCGACTTGAGAGACATAATGCTTTGGGTAGTTGTGTTTTTCTCAAACGTCCTCATCCTCCTCACAAGTCACAATAGATTCCGATAAATAATGTGGCCCTTTAATAAAGCAAATTTCAACAGGCTGTTGGCACCATGCGTATCTATCGAGGCAGTGGACATTTCACATTTCCATTTTACCTACTGAACACAGCATGGGTACAAACAAGCTATAGCAGGAGGCTGTTTTCTTCCATTATGATAATAATGTTTACAGCCACACATTGATCAGTAAATGAAAACAGTTTTAAGTCCAACAGTAACTATGCCAACAATAACTAACCAGCGCACCTGATCCAGCAGGACTTTCAATCCACTTATGTACGTATCATTTATTCTGTTTCCGTCCGTTTTATGGCTGGGCAACATATCATTACAATATTGATATCATGATATGAGTCTATAGTCTATGCCTGACATTAATGGTTTTAACTTTTAAATGATGATCAAACATCAGGAGTTTTTGATTGTGTCATATTTTATTTGTCAAAACACTCTGTATAACACTGGGCTGTAATTTAATGTATTATATGAGTATACTGTAAACATTCTGGAAATGTAAAATGGTGTTTGTGTACAGGACACAAAAATAAAAAATGATCAAATGAATCAATCAGTCACAAAACATTTTGAGCCATTTCACCTTATTCTGGTCCTTGTCCTCTGGTACTTTGGTGGAGGTGTTGTGCGTTGAGATCAGCTGGTCCCCATTTTCCTGGTTGGGCCTCTCCTCTCCAGACACTGAGATCGTCACATCTGATGGATGAATTCATGTAACAAATGACAAAAATGACTGATGGGCTGACATCCAAGGCAAATAAATAGTCACAATACAAACTTTGATGAGGCAGGTTTTAAAATACATGTTTTCTTCATTTTGTATATAGCCTATATGTATTTTTTTTCCCCCTGAAAAATGAACATTGGTTTCTGCCCGACAGCAGATATCACAGTGAGAATGTGAGACTATAGCCACCCCTTTAACCCTAGAACACTAAACCCACACCATCACTAAACCTGGGTATATTTTAACCTTCCATAACAAATATTTCTCATCAAAATATAAGGCCCACCTACCTCATACATCAGCAACTTTATGAGAATCACATGAAAACTTGCCCAGATTGACCTAATAATTTCCCCTAAATAAACACTGCTCTACCAGATTCACCTCTAGCCAGAAGATGGCACTATTGTCATAAGAAACAAGACAAATACCTTATTGTGAACTTTTGCGATGCTTTGTAAATGTACTTTTAAAGAATCTTGATAATAAAAATCTAAAACAAAATGTGAAAAGGTATTGTTTAAAAAATAATCTGCCTAACGATGATGTCACTGGTGGACGGGTTTCTGAACTACCCACAGCCCTCCTATGAGACACAGACTGAGTAGAAGAAATTGTGCCATTTTATCATGATCAATAGTGAGGACCTATATGAAGATAGGATGAAAAGTGGTCCTTTAAGAGTTTCTGTTAATGTATGAGCTTATTAAGTGTCAGAAAGTGCAACAGATAATGTGTAGCTCACAGACCTGCCTACTAGAACATCGATTTGTGTCTCACTTTTCTCAATAGGCTTTTTTACTATTTCAAGCAGTTTAATTGTTTGTCATTATATCAACCAGGAAGTTTGTTGTTTTTCCACATAGATAACATTTCATAACAGTTTAATCTATCAGACACATCATTCAGTCATGGACACAATCCTACACCTATGGCGACATTGTAGGATACTTTTGATTGCCGCCTTACCTTTTGACTGTTGAGTCTTCTTGGCAAGTAAAGTAGATAACTTAAATCCACATTCAGAGCAGAATTTATGTGATGGTTCAGCTTGCCACCCACATTCAGTGCAAAACATCTTGAACGATGAACCTGTATGATGAAATTGCATCACAACCATTAAACCAAAGCATAGCCTACTGTAAAAACATAGTGATAATCTTCAGCTAATCAGCTGCTGCTGTACTGTGAATCTGTAACCATGCAGCACTTGCAATTCTATAGCCTGTGGTGCAATATCATTTTTAACATAAAGAAACATCCGACTTAAATTAGTGATTGATCACTTAATTGATCCTGTAAATATAGGCCTATATAAGATATATAATATTGTAATATTTATTTAAATTAGATAAAGTGGTAGACGACGAAGCGTACCTCTCAGCCTCTGCTGAACTTCCTCATGGTGTAGCCTATTGTCGAAGTGGAAATGTGTGTTGTAACTTGATATTTGAATTATTTTATAGCTGCATGCATGTAGCTTTCGTTTTTTTAAGAACTGACTTGACTTATCGCCAAAGGGTGTGGTTTCACTGCCAAGTGTCAAAGATTAATCTGAGTTTCCTTGAGTTGTAGGCTCCAGAAAACGGCATGGCCTTAATTTAAGATGAGAGTGGGTAATTGTTTTTTTTTTCTGAAAACTGTGCAGACTTAACTCGGACTTTCGGTATGGGTCAGACTGTTTACATACATTGAGACGGAACGCGCACGTGCGCAGGTTTAATGTAATTGAATGATTAATTAATTCCCAACAGATCGCTGGCTGGTAGTGGTTTCTGTTCAACCTTCTCACCTTCATGTGTTCACCTTCCTCCAAGCTGCAGCCGGCCAGTCCTACTCCTCCTCCCATGAGCCAACACTCCCCACTGACAGGTATAGTTACCCCCCTTTTGATTTACATCAAAGGGCATGTGAGCTCAAACCATAGAGCTCAAACCCACAATTTTAACATTTTGGTTTTAAAATGTTGATATTCATTTTGTATTCATCCTTAGGACCCTGAATCACACCTTGGAAAGCATGAGTGTCTATTTCATACACTTTTTGACTGGGGGGGTCATATTTTGGGTCATATTTTGCCTGTCATAATTTGACCCCCCAGTATTAGGATGTATTAGGATGTTGATATTCATTCATCAGCCAACACTCCCCACTGACAGGTAGTTGACATGCATTAGTCTACGGACCACCATTTAATAGCATTTCTATCTCTGGGACCACCAATTTATATTGTAAAATCAATGCTAATTTAACTCTGAGAGCGTACAAATGGAGCCAGGTCCATTTGGTTCCATTTGTTAGTTACAGACCCATAAGGGTCCATTTGGTTCCATATGATCATTTAGCTGGGTCCCCCCTGGAACTCCCTCAAGTAGCTTACCGGACCCCACTTTGGGAACCACTGCCATATAGGCTATTAAGATCTTAATAACCAATATAACATTTTAACTACGTTGCTTTTCTATGCTAATGTGTAAAAGAGTCAAAGACTGAACTCTCTAACGCAAGGCTTGGTGAGGCTGTGTGTGTGTGTGTGTGTGTGTGTGTGTGTGTGTGTGTGTGTGTGTGTGTGTGTGTGTGTGTGTGTGTGTGTGTGTGTGTGTGTGTGTGTGTGTAAAACATATTTCTATGGTTAAACACAGCTTTTGCTTTTGCCTTTTTTGTTGTTGTTGCTTTGGTTTCAGTTGAGTCAAAAATGAAACTAAAATTAACCATCCTCTGGAATTCCCCTGGAATTCTCCTACAGTATATCCTCAATGGAAGGTAAAAATCACACCCGTGTGAAGTGAGTGGTGCAACTCCGTGTCGGGGTCCCCGGGGTGGGGGTGGGTTCCAGACATACAGGAACGCACACAGTGTGCCGGCCTGATTCCGGCGAGCCGCCCCGCGTCCGAAACGTTTGAGAAATTACACTTACCGTGTTAATATGTGCGTGTGTGTTTGTGTGTGTGTGTGTTGCGCACAGGTGGTGAAAAACAACCATGCTGTTTCTGTGCTCAGACCCAGCCAGCCAGCCACACACATAGCTCCGTAAGGGAGTGGTTGCACCACTCAAAAACATGTTCAGCTCAGTTAACTGGGGTTTATGAGAAAGTGAAGATTATAGCCTACTTTAGGCTTTTCCTTTAGGCATGGAGCCCAAGAGGTTAACCATAATTATGATATGTTCATTGTACGGTACATTGAGTATATTAATGACAGTGGACAAATGAAGACAACACACGGTGTGTGTGTGTGTGTGTGTGTGTGTGTGTGTGTGCATGTGCGTGCGTGTATGTGTGCGTGCGTGTGTGTGTGTGTGTGTCACTCTGTGCGTGCGCGCGCGTGTGTGTGTGTGCCGTGTGCGTGTGTAGTGTAAACCAATCAGGCAATTTGACAAATGACACCATGGCACAACGAAAAGTGAAAGTATGCAGTTGTCTGCGTAGTTGTCAGTACACAACTCCATTATAGTCAAAGTAAACTGTCGAAATATTAGGGCCTACTAAACTCCTACAAGAGAAATGCTCAGTCAAATTGTGGTACTTGCTTTAAAAAGCGTTTTTTTTTATTGAGGTTCTGACATTTCACAATTGTTCAGTTGCAGCAGATACAGTATCTGCTGGGCAAAGTACAACAATAATGTGCAAACACAGCAGAATGATTTGTGAGAATTGTGATATGCCGTGCATTCAAATTTAAAGCTCCGTCTGATTGAAATGACTTACCAAGTCCACTTAGATCAATCACTTCTTTCGATGTTTTTAAAGAATCACACCGTGCTCATGCTTCTAATCTTCTCTTCTCTTTCTTGGACTCTGTCTTTCTACAACAAACATAATGTGCTGCCTCTTTTCCAATATGCATGTTCATATTTATACCATGCTTGTTCGATGATGCTGTTTATTATATATGCATGTTGGTACCGCATGTTTGTATTTTGTAAATTTTCATGGTTTTATTGTGCTATGATGACCTATGAGTATGTTGCTTTGCTATTTATGGGTTGAATCAGTGGGGTGGGGTGGGAGCAGCTGTCTTTGGGAGAGCTTTTGTTTTTTTTGTCTGTATGGATGTACTAGTTTGTAGGCTACTGTATTGTATGTACTGTACCTTTGTGTTGAGGACCCCCTCTAAAATGAGATGATGCATCTCAAGGGGTTTATCCTTTCAATAAAGGTATATATAGATAGGAGAAGGATGTCAAATGGAACATAACCACATTAAAAACTACTAATCATTGGGTGTACAACTGTGTATTCATCACACTGTCTACATATATGTGACATTGTTACCTAGAAATAGATTTCTTGGATATTCTACTGTTTAGACTGATGATAGGTTAGTAGTTTACCTGTGACCCTACTGTACCATTTATATGCATTTGATGTATTTACTCATGTTTTCCTTGCTTACTATAAATCGCTATGGATTAAGAGCGTCTGATAAATTCCAAATTTGTAAATTGTAGAAACAATGTACAAACCGAGCAATTACATTAAAACACTTTTGAAAAACAACTGCTATTTGTGCACAACCTTGCAAAAGCGTATCCCAAGCTAACCGTTCCTTATTATATACGTAGCTAGGCCAATTATTTCTGACAGTATGCACAATTCTTATGGTTTAGTTTAGAAAGTTGGATTTCCCTCAGTTGCAATGTAACAGCTCTCTGTGTACACAATACAATAAATCATTTCTATTCCCTTTCAATTGTATTATTTTGTTTTGATTGTATTGTTCCACTTTTGCATTGGCAATGTTAATGTATGTTTTCGCATGCCAATAAAGATCTTTGAATTTAATTTAAAGCGCAAATAACATGCATTTTAAAACTGCTTTTAATATTTAATATCATATTGTCTATGTCCCTCAAAGTTATTTCTAATGGTTTGAGCCTCAATCACCACTCTGATATAACCAGGCCTTGTCATTTCTTTCTGGACTTTGAAAGCAGTTTTAGCTGCAGTACCACAATGTCCTGAGGTGGTGGGGGTGCTGATATGCAGATTATTTAATATTTGAGTCATTATAATACTGATGCTAGATAAAACCAGGCTTGTTTCCATGCCATGCCAGCTTGGAAAATCAACAATGGTGGACATTGTAAACAAAGTGGAAATCCAAATTTGGAACTGAAGACTGAAGAAGAGGAGGAATTATACAAAGTAGGGTGACATTGGTGACAAAACACCCATATGACACCCATATGATTGTTCAAAATTGGTTATTTGTGGGGATAGAAAACACACATGGGAGCCCCAAAAACACAAAATAAATTGAAAAAGTTGAATTTTATGTTATAGGTCCTTTAATTGTGTGCGCTCATGAGTGCACGTGTGTGGTATAATAACCGTATTTGTACAAAAAACTTAATAAAGGAGGGAAACATAAATGGAAGGCCTGCAGCGTGATTAAGTCATAGCTAGACATGTGGCATTGGCAGACTGGCAGTTGTGAAATAAATCAATTTTAGACTAGGCCTATAGGACATAAAAATAGCCTACAGTCACAGTGTAAAAGCAGAGTGATTAATAAGGTAAAACAGAGTTGATAGAGTTGTGTGTCTCACATCTTATATTATCAAATAACTTGAAAATTGTGCAGTAAAATCAAGATCCTAAAACTGTTTATCTTACGGATTGGCTGGGCTATAATGTTCATCCTGCCATCATAACATCTCTTTAGGATAAAATACCTGTATATGCTATTGCTGATGTTAGAATTTCTTGTATTGAGTATTATTCATACACACTCTTGGCACCATTTGTCTTGTGATGTCATCACCATTTTATGGAATTGATATTCCATGTGAAATATCGATTACATTTTTCCAGATTATTTATTTTAATTCATTTTTAATGTCCGTTAAAACCGTAACCAACATGATAATATTAGCAGAATTATAATATGAGAATGTAGAGTAGCCATATGGCAACTGCGCCGACCTAAACGGCAAAGCATTGCAGAGGGTTGTGCGGACAGCCGGACGCATCAGCAGATGCGCTCTCCCCCCCCCCATCCAAACCCTGTACGATGAAAGCTGTTTCAATCAAAGCTCGAGGAATCATGAAGGATTCAAGCCATCCCAACCGCAGACTGTTTGAGTTGCTGCAGCATGGAAAACGGTTTCGGAGTCTCAAAGCTACTGGAAATAGACTAATTATTTTTTTTACTTTGGGAAAACATGTACATAATGATGTAACAATAAAGTACAAACTTGAACCTTGAATAAATGTCTATTGTTTTATGAGAGTACTTTGTCTTCATATCTGTCACTACTGTGGAGCACAACAGAGAGGCGTTGCTTGTAATAGACTATTTAAAAAAGTCCCTCTTTAATATACTTTACTATATTATATATATGTCCTCTACCACTGGTTGTTGGATATGCGAACATGAGATTACGGTATAAGAAAAGCGCTGGTCAGGAATTCTTCTCTTAGTGCTGCACTCATTATTATAGCAGTTGAGTCTATCTCATCATTACTATTAGCAATAAAACAGTGATGTAGTCTACCTTTATAAATTATACGTAGTATGCTGTGCCAATGTTTTTGGAAAAAAGCAATGCGTATACAGTCTGCTAATCATTTCATCTATAGAGCGTCGCAGTCCCGCCCCCCCGAGATACCCGGAAAAGAAATCGCCGTTCATTTTGCTCATAGGCATTTCTTAAAGTATTTATTTAAAGACGGTTAAGGCCTATTCATAGTCTGGATTTTCGGTGGTAAGGTGACCACCGCTCCGGTGGTGAGCTGACCACCGGAGCTGAAATAACGTTGAGCGGTGGTGTTTAAAAAACAGAGAGAAGGGCTGGAGCGGTGGCGGTGGTTTGCTCTTCACCGCGGCTCGTGACGTCATGTTGTAGTTCGGTGGTCACCCCACCACCGTAAATCCAGACTATGTATGAGCCTTTACGCCGCGGACAAAGACAACTCGGATCGTGACAAATCATGACAATGAACACAATATTTTGGGCCGATCAAGTCATTAGAAAGAAGAAAAAAAAGTCAGGAGACAACACTATTTGTTTTGTTTTTCTTCTTATAAATGATTTGATCGGCCCAAAACATTGTGTTCATTGTCATGATTTGTCACGATCCGAGTTGGCTTTGTCCGCGGCGTAACCGTCTTTAAGTAAATACTTTAAGAAAAGCCTATGAGGAAAAATGCATTGGGATTTATTTCCTGGGCCACTCGTTGTTCTGATAGGGGGAGGGACTGCGACGCTCTATAGACCACCTAAGTTAGTCTGAAGTACCATTCATCCGACATATGTGGCTGTTTAAAACCCTCTATACGTCGCACAGGGAATAATTAAGGTATCATCTGAAATAAACTAGTGTACAGCACTGATAAAAACAACTGTCAACAAATAAACAACATATACTTCTTACACATAATCCTCTCCTGTAACTTTATCTCTTTTTGTATGAGGACATATAAACGAGTCATGTATAGTACATCCCTTAACCCGGCGAGAACCCCTTTTGTTGTTATAATGTTATAATTTAGCTATTGAAAAATAGCAGATCTACAAGCTCATAGCGCGCCACCGAGTGGCGCGCTATGAGCTTGTAGATCTGCTATTTTTTTTTAAATCCAAGAACCACTGACATAGAAGCATAGCTTTTTCTGAAAACTGTCAGGATGTAGAAGACATTTCTTAGAATCTGATCTCAGGTCAAAATGGGTTAAATAGAGGAGGAGATAGAGAGCGGTTATTGCTACAGAGATCATTTTACTGTAATCACACTCTAAATACAGTATTTTACTGTAATCACACTCTAAATACAGTATTTCCAAAAGGTCTTCAATCAGTATTGAACTCTTTCATTATTTCTGTATGAAATAATGAAAGACCAATAGATGTTGGTTGCGGTTTGTGGTGGGATTTGTGTATTTAGTAAATTGTATTTTGATTGTATGTCTTAACAGCCTGGTATAGATTCTACTGTTAATCATGTGATTTGCATTATCAATAACTCCTGCAAACTATAGAGTACAGCCGGTCACTTGTGACTTGTGAGTTATTTTGTTATTTAGTCATCAGAAGTCTCCATATATGGGGCGTAAACGTGCCACAGACAGACACAGAGTATTGTGGATAAATAGAAATATTTCTGGACAACCACTGATACTCACATCACTCCCTCTGCTCCTCTGGGAAGCATACGGCTGTTCTCTAGATGGTCAGAGTCAAAGTCAGAGATACAGACAGACAGACAGACAGACAGACAGACAGACAGACAGACAGACAGACAGACAGACAGACAGACAGACAGACAGACAGACAGGCAGGCAGACAGACAGACAGACAGACAGACAGACAGACAGACAGACAGACAGACAGACAGACAGACAGACAGACAGACAGACAGACAGACAGACAGACAGACAGACAAGTCAATTGTGTAATAATAATTTCCAAAGTCGGGTGGGCCACAAGGGATATTAGATGCACATTTACCCGTTACAAAATCAGACAGAGAAAAGATTCTACTATACTCCCGTGAAGCCGTTTAGGATGGGCTTGGTATAGAAGACAAAAGATGTTGGAAATGTACATGCTTTTTGGGGAATGTCGCGCGGTTTTCCCCTTCTGGAAAGAGGTAATGGGAAGAATGATTGGGACAAAGATTTCTGTCTCCTGGGAGATAGCACACTGTTGCCACAAGGGGTCACCAAGGCACAACATGCATCAGTGACTGACTGACTGACTGACTGCAGGCCTCATCACTGCAGCCAGGCTGATGTTGTGTACACCAGGCCTCACAAAGAGATTAAAATAGGGTGCATTTTGCATCCCAAAACGCAGTTTATAGTTAACCCATTCTGACCGGGCACCCATTTTGGTGTTATAGCATCATGTTATGCTTTAGCTATTGAAAAATAGCAGATCTACAAGCTCATATCGCGCCACCGAGTGGCGCGATACGAGCTTGTAGGTCTGCCATTTTTGAAAAATCGAAGAACGACTGACATTTTTTAGAATCTGATCTCAGGTCAGAATGGGTTCATCAGACCCAGTGTTTGTCCGGCGGAAACCTCGTATGAATCTGATCTCAGGTCAGAATGGGTTAAGGGACGCAATCAAACAACGACCACTACTGTACTACTTTTATTCTAGTTTATTTTGCTATAGCTTTAGTTATAATAATCATGTCTTCTTCTGTTTTCTACATGAATCTAACCACATTATAACCAAATAAAATGGGAGTTAAATGCTGCAATTTGTAAAAATGGCTGGTTAATTATAGTGTGTAGAGGGGTGTTGTCCTATTTGACTGCCTCCATAGCTTCGGACCTAAGTTTACAAACATCATGAACTGTGGCATTACAAAAAAAAATATTCAGGATTCCAATAAAAGAAAATTGCAATAATTGTAGATCTACGAGCTCAAAATGCAACACTTGAGCTGTAAATCAGCTATTTTTTTTTACTATATGCATTGTGCCCCCAAACCTGCCTTATCCAGAAACTATAGTTTTAATATGCAATAACATCAAGATCTCACAACAGACACAACAGAATAATTTGATAATATGCCACATGCAGTTGAATGCAAGTTGCAAATTGCACACTGCCCACAGGTGAAGTGGTTTTCCATTGATTGCAGTTGGTTGATTGAATTGTTGGCAATAGGCTAGCACAGTAAAGATGACAATAATCTAATATTATATGTGTAGTTCTTTATGGATATAGGGATCCATTTTTGTCACCGCTAAACCCCTTATCCCTAAACTTATTTGCCCTTTTTTTGTTTTACTATTTTGCATAACATTTTTGAATAGTTAAAATGGCCAGTCTACAAGCTCAGGTGTGATGGTGCATTCCTTTAAATCCTAGCATGCTCTTTTTATCGTTATCTAATCACCCATCATGTACGTACATGCACATGATGGTTTTGACTCTTATCGTTCTGTTTCCATTGCCCATTCTCATGCATGACATCACAACAGTAATCCCGACAGGATTCTAAATTCAGGAGTCATGTCTGATGCTCTAAGTGACCATTCCATAGTTTATTGTATATGGAAAATAAAAATCCCCAAGTCTCCCCCTAAATATATTTCAGTAAGACAAGCCAGAAATCTCAATATAGACAGCTTTAACAACGATCTAATTGCCATCAACTGGGATAGGTTTCAAATAATTCCCTCTGCTGAGGATGCATGGAACTTCTTCCATTCCGAAGTTACCAGTATAATTGACAGACATGCACCCTTCAAAACACTCAGAGTAAAAGGTAGACGTCTACCCTGGATCAACCCACAGCTACTTAACCTATTCAAACAACGGGATAAAGCCTGGCTCAAACACCGCACATCCAATAATCCTGTTGAAAATTATAGACTTCTCAGAAACCAATGCAAAACTCAAACAAGGAATGCACAATCAGATCACTATAAAAATAGCTTCAGACATGACTTCCATAACCCCAAACAGTTTTGGAATAAATTGAATCACTTTCTTAACAAAAACAATAAAAGCTCCATAAAACACCTCAAAATTAATAATGATATAATATCTGACCCACTGCATATTTCCCAAGCCCTTAACAATCACTTTTCCTCTATCTGTGCCAACACCCCAGATGCAAACTCTTATATCACAGCCGGCCCTCCTACAATTAATACACACAATGGATCCTTTTCATTTAAAAAAATCACACCTGTAGATGTACATCGTGTCATCTGTGAACTGAAGGAAAGCTGTGGGGCTGGTCCGGATGGCCTTGAATCCAAATTCATCAAACTTGCTGCTCACATTCTCTTGTATCCCCTTGCCGATTTATTTAACCTCTCTCTGTCAACCTCCTCATTTCCATCAATATGGAAATGTGCGAAAGTAACCCCCATCTTTAAGAGTGGGGACACATCTGATCCCAATAACTATCGTCCCATTTCCATTATCTGTACCACTGCAAAAATATTTGAAAAACTAATCTATAATCAGCTCTCACATTATCTTTTTTTTTAAAGATATTTCTTTGTGGCTTACGCCTTTATTGATTTTTTAAGGGATAGAAAGTAGGCTGACAGGAAACGGGAGAGAGATGGGGGGATGACATGCGGTAAAGGCCGTGTCGGGTCCGGGAGTCGAACCCGCGGCACACCGCGACTGGATCACCAGTCCGGTGCCCAGACCGTTACGCTACGGCCTGGGCCTGCTCTCACATTATCTGAGTCTCCACAACATCCTGTCCCCAGTCCAATCAGGTTTCAGACCACATTTTTCCACCACTACAGCCTTGCTAAAGTTCACCAATGACGTACTCCTATCATAGGCGGAGCTTGAACTAGACGCCAGGGGGTGCGACAGCTTGGCGAGCGGCCAGCTAGGTTGTCTCAGCTAGGTGGTTGAGTACACACCTTAATGAACTGACACCAACTATTTAAGCTACGTTGACACAAAGGTGCGACAGCTTGGCGAGCGGCCAGCTAGGTTGTCTCAGCTAGGTGGTTGAGTACACACCTTAATGAACTGACACCAACTATTTAAGCTACGTTGACAAACAAAACTAGTTTAGCCTGTAGAACTTCCTGTCTCCTCATGTCCCCAAGTAACACTGTCCTCTGAAAGGCCATCTGCAATAATTCACCATTCACCTTTGCAGCTAAGGGTCCCTTTCTCGGACTACAACTGTACTTACTGTATAAGACCCATTTATTGAAATCCCAAACATGGAATATACTTGGACCATGCATTATTTATGCCACATATAATGCCTGTCTCAGGACGGCCACCTGCCAGTATACAGTGGATAACTTCCCAGTCTTGCTGGGTAAGTTAGTTGGGTAACTATATATCCAACTACTTTAACCCTGACATCCCGATTTTGGGCATGTCATTATAGGCTAAGAAGAAAGGACAATTGCTGATCTACAAGGTCACAACATGCCGTAATGTGTTGTAGCTTTTCCCCAAAAATAAGTGACTTATTTTAAAATGTGTAGCGCAGTGGAATAGAGTAGACAATATATGACACGTCAAGAGTCTATTAGTACTGTAGGCTATACATTTGTGTTCTGGTAATATCATTGATCACTTGTTTTGCATGTCCGTGGCAAAAATAAAACATTAATGCAAATGTCGATCACATGCAAAAGCTGGCATAGTGATGCCCCCGGGTGCAGATAACTGCTGTACTATCATGGTTATTGGTGGTGAAGGCAATACTAATAATGTTAGTCTGGATATATCAAATCCTGTGTTGAGGATCACCAAGAATAGCATGCACTTTATGAACAAAATAACACCCAAACCAGACAATTAATTAAATGGTTTCATAATTACAGTCTGCTTGAGGTGTAATGCAGCTTTAAACAAAATAGCACAGTGCCACTGGTACATATAACTCATCTTCTCCTCCTACAGTGCCTGTCAACCACATTAATCCCCGACAATCCCCACATCAATCATCCTTTCATACCAATCGTTGCATAAAAGCGTCATGGTTTTGTTATACACACCCACGTACACACCCATGGTACTGTGCCAAGAGAACTCACAAATCAAGATAAACGCACGCACACGCAGTCAAGTTGTCTACCGATGTTAACCATCTCAAACCCTCACCCTAACCTCCCACGGGACAGCACACCTAAACCTAACCTAACCCTTAACGCACCCCTCACCAACCTTAATCTGGTCGTCTTAAGGCACCCCACACCAACCTTATGTCTAACCAAAGGATGCCTCCCACTTCCAATGTGATTGAACTATAGGCTCTGGGGCTGACAAATATTAGCCCCAATGTTGAGTAAATAATAGAAAGAATAGTAAAGACATAATAGAAGTGAGGACGCTGGCGCCGACTGTTCGCCGCTTCACCTCCCAATGTATGAATGAATGAACCATTGTAAGCGCTTTGAGTAGGCACGTAGTGCATAGAAAAGCGCCATAAAAATGCAATTCATTATTATTATTAAATCAACAAAGGTGTTTCAGCACCAGGAGAGTGTGACCCAACTTAATGTGTTTTAAGAGTCTGTTTAATTATTTAATAATTTCGTTTCATGAAGGTTTACAATTAATACTGTGAATTAATTGCACTAGCAAAGTGTAACATGCAGTGAGGACGGAATGTTTGTTCTAGCCCAGGTTCTCTGGGGTCCCAATATAAGGAGCGCAGCTTCCGGTTCCCCTCAGTTACATTGTGGAAAGAAAAGCAACACTCATTGCTCCGTCTTTATCCCTGTTTATTCAGGTTCAGTTTTATTAATGAGGTACTCAGCAGCCCTGAGACCCGTAACAGAGGCTTGTCATGTCAGCTGTCAATCAATCAACTCAATGAAGGCCAATGGAAGACGATTTATTGGGCTGTAAAACAATATGCCCATTTTGACCTATTTTGTTTTTCTCGCAAATATTTGATGCTGCTGCTTTAGATTCTACCAGCAGAGGCCCACAGCAGAGCATACCCTGCTCTACGCAGGGTATGGCAGCATCCTGGGTCCTAAGGCCTTCAGGAGGCTGAAACCCTGTACTGGCATAAGCCAGCTGGATGGCCTCCTGCACAATACACCGGGAAAGCCATACTTTAGTAATATGGGTTTCCTTTAGCTCTGGTACCCATGTCACCAATACCCATACCGTTCCTGAAGGGAGATCTCTTGGTCATGTACAGTCTGAATATTTCAAATCTTTTGTCAGGTGTGCGCAGACAACAAGTCTGACTCAGCCTTTTTACACATTACCACATTTAACCAGACAAGGAAGGTAAAAAATATATATATATACAAGGAACAAGGAACTGAAAAATTATACTCTGGGAAATCAAAACAATAAAGTTCCTTTAAGGACAGTTCCGTGAGTGCTGGTATTGTCTTGTTTAACAGGTTCTTTCCAGACCGTGCACCCGATAAAATACATTAAGATGAATTGATGCGTGGTGAGACGAGAAAAAAAATGCGATGAGAAATAAAAGACGAGATGAGAGAAAAAAGACGAAACGAGACGAGAAAAAAGATGAGGAGAAAAAAAGACGAGATGGCAATTTCATTGGAAAAATAAATGCTGTCTGTATTACTCTTATTACACTATTACACTATTATACTTATTACACTATTACACTATTATACTTATTACACTATTACACTAATATACTTATTACACTATTACATTTATTACACTTGCACTTATCGGATTGAGGGAACATAGGGCTGAGGGAACATAGGGTCTGTTTTTAAATGGGAGAACATACTAGGGCTGAGGGAACATAGGGCTGAGGAACATAGGCATGACCCCCTGTAGGGATTCTGCAATATCTGCATAAACCAAGTTTGCACAGATATCAATTATTTCGTTCTGGAAATTTGGGGATGTTGAATTAAAATGATTTGACTGCATGCTTTCAAATCCAGTATCATATTTAGAGAAGAATCTCAAGAAAATTGCCCCGTGTTTCTGAATCTATCCCCTCCCTGTGTCCACGGAAAGGCTATCCAAGTTTAGACAATAGCCTAATAATATCAACAACTTTGGACAGATACAACCTGTTCTTCTCTACAGTAGCTTTGTGACTTTCTGAAAGTTTAGCTCAATAGAGCCTGAAGAGTGAAGATGCACTCTTTTTAAAGTGATCCCATTTAATCATGCAACTCTTATGGGCATCGGATATCGCATGTTTGTCCAGTTTCGAGCCCAGTCTACTCCAGGCACTCACGCCGGTATTACGAAATGAGTCCATGTTGCTGTCATTCTGGAAGTGTCGGCAGGCAAAACAAAACACTGCATCCTTTAAAACGGAATATTCCATCCACGCATGCTTCTCGTAATAGAAGGTGGAAAATGAACGTTTGTTTTTTTCCTATTAACGTTGTGGGGAATTGCTGTAAGACAGCCGTGTTTTTCCCCCAAGACCACCATCCACCACCTCCACTGATGGGGGGTTTGTTGTGTCCAAACTGCCCGGACACGGTGGTTCTTGGGGCAGGCGGGGCGATAAAATAATGTGACATGATGACTACTATAAAATGAATGTATTGTAAAACAAAACATAATAGAATTCAGATTTGTTTCTCACAATTATTATAATTTGAAATTGTTTTTTTTTTCTTTTTTAACATAACATACAATTCTACTTTTTCAATTTATTTTGTGTTTTTGGGGCTCCCATATGTGTTTTCTATCCCCACAAATAACCAATTTCAATCATATGGGTGTTTTAATGTAAATTGCTCTCAGGAACAGCTCAACTGATTTTGGCCTCATCGTGATGTCATCAATGTCACCCTACTTATATAATTCCTCCTCTTCTTCAGTCTTCAGTTCCAAATTTGCATTTCCACTTTGTTTACAATGTCCACTATTGTTGATTTTCCAAGCTGGCATGGAATGGAAACAAGCCTGGGTTTATCTAGCATCAGTATTATAATTACTCAAATATTAAATAATCCAGAAAAGTCCAGAAAGAATTGACAAGGCCTGGTTATATCAGAGTGGTGATTGAGGCTCAAAGCATTAGAAATAACTTTGAGGGACATAGACCATATGAATATTAAATATTAAAAGCAATTTTAAAATACATGTTATTTGTATTTGCGCTTTAACTTTAAAAGAAATAAGCAATTTCACCCCGGCCACCAGGGGGTGCAATGCAACCCCTGCACCCCCCCAAGCTCCGCCCATGACTCCTATCCTCCAGTAAAGGCCTCCTTACTGGAGCAATATTTATAGATTTATCCAAAGCCTTTGATGTGGTTGACCATTATCTACTTCTTGACAAGCTCCATGCCATTGGCTTACAGCGAAATGCCATTCTCTGGTTTAATGCTTATCTCCATAATAGGCGCCAGTATGTTGTTTCACAAGGTACCCAATCCGATTATTCTATTATTGGTAAAGGTGTCCCACAAGGTTCCACCTTGGGTCCACTCCTTTTTTCTATTTTTATTTATGATTTACCTGACATTTGCAAGTTCAGCTCTATGCTGATGACACTGTTATATATTATTCTGGCTCTGACATAACTCATATTCAATCATCCTTACAATCCGATTTCAACCTTGTTCAGAACTGGCTCCACAATAATAAATTACTGTTGAATAAGATAAAGTCCTGCAGCATGGTGTTTGGCACACGACACAGTCAAGCAAGCACACTTGGAATAGGCATTAATTTTTCAAATGGCTCTCAACTTGAGAAAGTTGACTCCTTTAAATATCTTGGAGTGTGGCTCGACCCAGAGCTTACCTTTAAACCACACATAGACTACGTTACTAAAAAAACCTATGGTTGCCTAAGCTCACTTTACCGTTCTATTAATTGCTTCTCCTTTGATGTTAGGAAAATAATTATTGCTCAAGTGATTCTTCCCATTATTGACTACGCAGATGTTGTGTATCTGAACACGACTGACTCTTATCTTAAACCTTTAAATGTTTTATACAACTCCCTGTGCAGGTTTGTATTGAGATGCCCATATGATACCCACCACTTCCTCATGTACAAATCACTTAATTGGCTGCAGCCTAAATCAAGACGGCAACTACACTGGTATCTCTTAACTTATAAATGCATTTATTTTAGGTGCCCTGCTTACTTAAAACAGTACCTGACTCAGTCTACCTCATCCTATCCACTAAGACATCTACAATACCCTTACTTTAAAATCCCCAAAATCTCCAATGTGGTTGGGCGGAGATCTTTCTGCTACAAAGCCCCATTCGATTGGAACAACCTCCCTCTATATCTTAGATCCATCTCATCATATAGTAGCTTCAGGACCTCCTTACATTCACATCTAGACTCAACTTGTCTATGCTTCTAACCTGACTGTAACCATTTATGACCCTGAGATATCTGCACTGTGACCTTATCTCCACTGTGTATTATGTGGTGGTTGGTGGTGTAGGTGGAAGATGGTGAGCAAGCTATTTGTGTATATATGTATGTATTTGTATATCTGTTTGTATCTGTGTACGGCATATTCTGTGTATTTGTGTACAGTATGCTTTTCTGTATTTTGTTTTTTATGGGTCCCTCTTGAAAATGAGATGCTGCATCTCAAGGGGCTGTCCCTTCAATAAAAATCTGAAATCTGAAAATCTATGCAAGGTCTAAGACCTCTGTCCTAGGATGTCTCATCAAGATGTCACAAACTATCGAAGCTAACGTAGTAACCGTACCAAACCAAATAGTTTGGGTTTCATAAGGTAGAACTGGTAGAACTTGATCTCCTCCTGACCTCTGACCTCAAGGCTTACGTCAGTCAGACGGCCCAGATGGGGCAAACCATGGGGGGGGGGGGGGTCAGTGGTCACTGCTCCCTCATGCACTGGTCCTGCTCCTCCGGTACTGTTTCCCTCAAATACCTAACTAACTACCTCAAAGTGAACAACATCCACAGCCACGGAACTCCAGGGAACAAGAACAACAATCTGGTACCAGTACCACCCACTTACATTTTTATTTTGGCAAATTATCCTTCTACAGCAGGGGTTTTCAACAGGTGGTCCGTGGACCACTGGTGGTCCGTGGAGGTATTGCATGTGGTCCCTGACCATGCATTTAGCAATGTAGCAAAGTGAAGATTTTGTATTTTCTTCCACGGAACAGTGTGTCAATGTTATCAGAATTACTGGGAAGTCTGAGGTTAATAAATTCGAGTGCATGCCCTCTCCCGACCCGCAGCGCACCTCGGAGCATTGCTCCTTCGGAGCAATGCTCTGTCGGATGATAGTATGCCTCCCAATAAATTCCACAGAAAAGGCAATTAGTCTCAAGAAGGGTGAAGTGTACCAGCTTGCCTGATTGAGTCATCATTATTAGGAAATGTTAATGTGTCCAACTGCCCATATAATCACGTGCTATGTCTTGCACGTATTTGCCATTTTTACTATATTACTATAGCCGATAATTGCCATAATGTATGGATGTAGATCTGCTAGTTGAACTATTTTAAAATATTTTTCAAGATACTGTAGTAAAATATGGAAAAAGAAGTTTAAGGCACGCCCAAGATAGGGCCACATGTGTCCGTAGGCCTACTGTATATCAGTTAAGTCCGTGGACCATCGTTTGAGAAACAGTAGGCTATAGACATGGGATGCATTCCATAGCAAGTGTTACGAAAGCACTAATCTTAGCCCATATCCCATTACAACACAACAGTGGTCCCCAGGTTGATACTTAGTCAAGGTGGTGGTCCCTGGGTCACAATCAGTTGAAAACCACTGTTCTACAGCATGGCCACCCAAGTGTGGAATGCCCTGACCCCTAACCCAGGCCAAAGGGAGAGGAAATCCCCAACCTGTACACATCTTTTCTTATTATTTTTTGTGATGACTTGAATTTTGTTGTTATTTTTCATGTCATGAGTATGGATTGAATACCCAGGACCTGAATGGAAACAAGACCGCAAGGACTTTTGTCAGTGGCGTCCTTTTAGACTAATGCCTCTAGTCTAGTGTATGTCATTGTTGTGTGTAAAAGAGTGACACGCACACACGATTGAACCAGAAACAACACTGCTTTACTTAGTCTCATGTCTCAGTACAGAACAGACTTCCTTGTTATTTCCCGCGCTGTGTATTACGTAGCATCCCATAATAACCAGTCTCTTAAAGGCATCTCAACCATTATATAACACAGCGTCCATATTATTAGAACATAACATTTCCCCCCCCCTCAAAAGAACAAACAGCATAATCCTCCCCCCCAACTGAAACCCAACCAAAACAGTCTTTCTTTCTTTTTTTTAACTGAAAGCATCATCAAAATGGCAGAACAACAATAGGAATGCAAAATGTACTAGGCAAGAGTCAGTTATGAAAACACTGGCAAACTAAGCATGGTAACTTGTGACATAGTCCTGCAAGGCAGCAGGGCGAACCCTGACCCGAACTGGCCTCGGTTCCGGCGCTGCGGGAGGAGGGACAGGGACAGGGGTGGAACGGGGACTGGAGGTGGGCCAGGATCAGCGCCCATGGCGTAGGGGAATGGTGACGGGGTTGGTGCTGTGGCCGTGTGCCCGGAGAGGGGTGCCGGAACTTTCTTCAGCCTACCAGCATGCCACCGTGAGCCGTCATCGAGCAGGAACGTGGCAGGGCCCAGACGGCGTCTGACCTGTCTAGGCTGGGACCAGAATGAGGCCATCTTGTTGTGTCGTTGCGGCCGTCGAGTCCTGACCCAGTCGGAGACTTGAAGAGATGGTGGCTTCGCCCTGCGTTTCTTGTCCACCTTCTCCTTCGTCACCCGCTGCCGTGCGGCAACAGTCTCCCGGACCTTGGCCAGGGAGGGCCTGGGAAAGTTTCCATGTGGTGTCCGGAGCCTGTGCAGTGGCAGTTCCAATTCTCGGCCGAGCATCAGAAACGCTGGTGACACTCCAGTGGTGGAGTGTTGGCTTGCTCTGTAGTGCAACAAAGTCTGATTGAGTGCCTCCTCGAATACACAGCCTTGGGTCAGGTGTGCATGGATCCCGTTCTTCAGTGTTGCGTTGAAACGCTCTACTCCACCATTGGCCTGTGGGTGGTAGAAAGCGGTTCGGATGTGTTTGACACCCCTGCTGGCAAGAAAGTCAGAGAACTCTGCAGATGTCATCTGAGGCCCGTTATCAGTTGTTACGGCCCGAGGCACACCCCAGCGTCCAAAGAGGCCATCCAGTACCCGAATCATGGCGTGCGACGTCACTGTCCCCACCGGCACCACCTCCGGCCACTTGGAGTGGAGATCATAGATGACCACCAGGAAGCGCTGGTGGTGAGGAACACCACGGCCATGGATTTCCCCACAGATGTCCAGCTGTACATGTTCCCAGGGGCGGGAAGGCCAGGGGAGTGGCTGTAGGGGAGGGGTCGAGGGTGGTCCGGTTTTCCCACTGAGGAGGCAAGCTGAGCAGTCCTGGACCAGATGCTCTATATCCCGGTCGATGGCCGGCCACCACACGAGCTCACGGCACCGTTGCTTGAGTTTCACAATTCCCAAGTGACCTTCATGTGCCATCGACAGCACACGAGCACGTAGAGTGCTTGGGATAACTGTGCAGAGCCCCCTTGAGACACACGTGTCTGCCCAGCAAGAGAGCTCGTCCTTCACTCTAGAAAATGGCTTAAACTCCTCAGGAACGCGGGCGGCCAGCCGTTCCTGATGTACGTGCACAGCCTGGACAGTATCGGATCCATGTCCGATTCAGTTTTCAGTTCCTCCAGTGTGATTACCGGCTCCAACGGTGCATAGAGCGCTTGGATGAGAGCCGGTTCTTCGTCGTATGAAGGGACAGAAGGAGTCGGGGCTGGGATGGAGCGAGAAAGGAGGTCTGCCACCACGTTGTCCCTGCCTGGTGTGAAGATGAGGTCATAATGGTACTGTCGGAGACGTTCCGCCCAACGATGGAGCCGGAGAGGCTTGTGACCCGAACCCGACGTCGAGAGTACAGTTGTGAGGGCCTGGTGGTCTGTCCTGATTGCGAAATGACGGCCATAGAGATACATGTGCCATCGTTCACATGCCCACACACAGGCCAAAGCCTCACGTTCGCCCACAGAGTACCGCTGTTCTGTGGGTGTCAGGGCCCGAGATGCAAAGGCAATTGGCCTCTCCACACCATCGTGAAGCTGAGACAGGACGGCTCCAACTGCAGCGGCGGAGGCGTCGCAGGTGACGAAGGTGGGGCTGGGGAGGCTGAAATGGGCGAGGACCGGTGGTGAAGTTAACTGTGTTTTCAGCATGGAAAAGGACTCAACGCACTGCGGTGACCAGAACCAGGGCTCCTCCTTCTTCAGGAGTCGGCGGAGAGGTGCTGTCGTGTGCGAGTAGTTGGGCAGGAAACGCAAATAATAAGCGGTCATCCCCAGGAACGAGGCGACCTGCGTGGTGGAGGTCGGTTCTGGGATGCGCTGTATTGCCTCGACGTTGGAAGAGAGAGGTGCAATGCCCTCGGCTGAGAGGTGGAACCCAATGAAGTCTACAGTCGGCACTGAGAAGAGACATTTCTCGCTGTTCAGGGTCACGTGATGCTTGGTGAGAGCCTCAAACACTCTGTGTAGACGGGCATCGTGGGTGGCTTGGTCTTCCCCGTGCACCACGATGTCATCGAGATAAAAAACTGTCCCTGGAACCCCAGCGAGAATCGTGGACATGACCTTTTGGAAGCAGCTGGGGGCAGAGCTGAGACCAAAGGGCATGCGTGTGTACCTGAAGACCCCAGCGTGTGTCACAAATGCCGTCAGGTCCCGGCTGGCCGGGTGAAGGGGAACTTGCAGGTAGCCCTGGCGCAAATCCAACTTTGAGAAGACCGTTGAGCCATGGAAGAGAGTGGTGAGCTCCTCAGCTGTGGGTAGAGGGTATTTGTCTGGGATGACAGCTTTGTTGACCTGTCGCAGATCCACACAGACCCGGAGACCGCCTGATTTTTTCTGTGCGACAACCAGGTTTGAGATCCAAGGCGCTGCATTAATTGACTCGATGATGCCCTCCTCCAGCAGGGAGGTGAGCTCGGCGGTGACACCCTCTCGGAAGGCGAGTGGCAGGCGCCTGAGGGGCTGAATAACTGTTGTGGACAGTATCGGATCCATGTCCGATTCAGTTTTCAGTTCCTCCAGTGTGATTACCGGCTCCAACGGTGCATAGAGCGCTTGGATGAGAGCCGGTTCTTCGTCGTATGAAGGGACAGAAGGAGTCGGGGCTGGGATGGAGCGAGAAAGGAGGTCTGCCACCACGTTGTCCCTGCCTGGTGTGAAGATGAGGTCATAATGGTACTGTCGGAGACGTTCCGCCCAACGATGGAGCCGGAGAGGCTTGTGACCCGAACCCGACGTCGAGAGTACAGTTGTGAGGGCCTGGTGGTCTGTCCTGATTGCGAAATGACGGCCATAGAGATACATGTGCCATCGTTCACATGCCCACACACAGGCCAAAGCCTCACGTTCGCCCACAGAGTACCGCTGTTCTGTGGGTGTCAGGGCCCGAGATGCAAAGGCAATTGGCCTCTCCACACCATCGTGAAGCTGAGACAGGACGGCTCCAACTGCAGCGGCGGAGGCGTCGCAGGTGACGAAGGTGGGGCTGGGGAGGCTGAAATGGGCGAGGACCGGTGGTGAAGTTAACTGTGTTTTCAGCATGGAAAAGGACTCAACGCACTGCGGTGACCAGAACCAGGGCTCCTCCTTCTTCAGGAGTCGGCGGAGAGGTGCTGTCGTGTGCGAGTAGTTGGGCAGGAAACGCAAATAATAAGCGGTCATCCCCAGGAACGAGGCGACCTGCGTGGTGGAGGTCGGTTCTGGGATGCGCTGTATTGCCTCGACGTTGGAAGAGAGAGGTGCAATGCCCTCGGCTGAGAGGTGGAACCCAATGAAGTCTACAGTCGGCACTGAGAAGAGACATTTCTCGCTGTTCAGGGTCACGTGATGCTTGGTGAGAGCCTCAAACACTCTGTGTAGACGGGCATCGTGGGTGGCTTGGTCTTCCCCGTGCACCACGATGTCATCGAGATAAAAAACTGTCCCTGGAACCCCAGCGAGAATCGTGGACATGACCTTTTGGAAGCAGCTGGGGGCAGAGCTGAGACCAAAGGGCATGCGTGTGTACCTGAAGACCCCAGCGTGTGTCACAAATGCCGTCAGGTCCCGGCTGGCCGGGTGAAGGGGAACTTGCAGGTAGCCCTGGCGCAAATCCAACTTTGAGAAGACCGTTGAGCCATGGAAGAGAGTGGTGAGCTCCTCAGCTGTGGGTAGAGGGTATTTGTCTGGGATGACAGCTTTGTTGACCTGTCGCAGATCCACACAGACCCGGAGACCGCCTGATTTTTTCTGTGCGACAACCAGGTTTGAGATCCAAGGCGCTGCATTAATTGACTCGATGATGCCCTCCTCCAGCAGGGAGGTGAGCTCGGCGGTGACACCCTCTCGGAAGGCGAGTGGCAGGCGCCTGAGGGGCTGAATAACTGGTTTCACCGCAGGGTCAACTAGGGGCCGGTGAGCGAATGCTGCCAAGCAGCCCAGGCCGTCAAACAGCGATGGCCACTGCTGGTGAGTCGTCGGGGAGACATGCAGTATAGCCCTTCCACTATTGTCCATTAGAGAGAAGCCCAATTTGATGAAAAGATCCAGGCCAAGGAGGTTGGTTCCCCGCTGTGCAACATGAAAGGGGAAAGAGGGAATGTGTGTCGTACCATAGCGGACAGGCAGGTCAAGGGTGCCCACCATCTCAATGGCAGAATTTGCATACCCCCGCAAGCTTGTGGACGGGGGTCCTAGCGGCATGTGGGAAAAGAATTTCCTGTATGTGTCCAGATTCAGGAGCGACGCTGCGGCCGCAGTATCCAGGATGAGTGGTAGATCAACCTCCCCCAGCCGTACTGTGCAGGTCTTGAATGACACATGTGTGGAACGGATGTTACTAATTTCTGTGTATCCAGAACCAGACTGGGGAAACCTGTGCTGCTGTGACACATTGCTTGGAGCCGAACGACAAACTTTAGCAAAATGATTCAGTTTAGAACAGTTTCTGCAAGCCTGTCCACGGGCAGGGCACTGTGATGCCCTAGTTGCATGGGAATTAGATCCACAATTGGCGCAATTGCGTCTGGGGGCCACACTGGGGCGCTGTCTACTCATATGTTGCACAGGCAGGCTGCCGTCGTCAGTGGCCCATGTAGTGGGCGGGGAAACCTGTGACGACAGGTCTGTATGCTGCAGTTGTTGTGCGAGCGTTGTGTGTTGATAATGAGCAGCAGGGCTGGCGGTGGCTAGCAGACTAGAGCATTCTAGAGCAGATTCAACTTGCAACGCTATTTTGATTGCATCAGTCAATGTTAAATCGTCTGGTTCCATTAATAGTTTCTCTCGTGTTTTGTCACATGACGTGCCTTCTATCAGCTGGTCTCTGATCATTTGGTCATGCAACGCTCCATATTCACAGGCTCGTGTCAGCTCACGTAGATCAGCCACAAAAGACTGTATGGACTCACCGGGTCGTTGGTGACGCTTTCTGAGTCTGTAGCACCGTATTAGGACACGTTGTTTTCCAGAGAAATGATCCGTCAGCAGCTTGACTGTATCGGCGAATGTTGTAGCCGATCCGATCGCTCCAAGGACTCGCTGGCCCTCGGTACCGAGGCAGTGAACGAGGAGAGCAGTCTTCCGCTTGTCGGGAAGCTCCGCGTCGGAGAATCCGAGAGCATCAATATAGGCATTAAAACCTGTCAGCCAACGTGTCCATGGCACCGCGGGTTCCCCGGGCACCGCGAGAAACACTTTGGGTGGGGGAAGGCTAAATCCAGCCATTCTCGTCGCCAAATGTTGTGTGTAAAAGAGTGACACGCACACACGATTGAACCAGAAACAACACTGCTTTACTTAGTCTCATGTCTCAGTACAGAACAGACTTCCTTGTTATTTCCCGCGCTGTGTATTACGTAGCATCCCATAATAACCAGTCTCTTAAAGGCATCTCAACCATTATATAACACAGCGTCCATATTATTAGAACATAACAGTCATGCTTTACACTAACCACAATCCGTGAATTACACATTTAGCAGCTTCCACTATAGGGCCACTATACCCACAATACATTTAGCTGACACCTTTTTTTGCGGGTGGAGATGTGTCTGTAGGCGTTTTGATGTGTTTTCCTTAAATTTGCTATCTTGCCCACACAGGTTTAGGACAGCGTAAAGCTCCTCAGACCACCCGCTATATGCACATTCTGTTTGATATGAACGCGCTCCTGTAATGGATAATCATCAATCAGTCAGGAGAGTGGAGCTGCCTACGCACGTCTCGTTCCAAAGTCCCTGCTTTTTATTGTGCGTGAGATCTCTGAGTGTTGGTCGCGGAGTGGTGCTGCTGGACACACAAAACTAACTATTCCAAGGCAGCGACGCACGGCAATTTAGGCATTTAGCAGACGCTCTTAATCCAGAGCGACTTACATTAAGCAAGAACAAAAAGCATGGGAATACATCACATAAAAAACATTTATCATGAAACATGCGTAAGCTAAGAACGTAACAGTGGAATATCTATAATGAAACTATACATATAAACAATATACATATATACTATGCTATACATATGTACTATGACGTGCTATGACTACATACAATGTAATTATAGTGCTGTCTACATAACATGCTATAAGTCTGTATCAAATGCTATCTAAGTCTACAGAAAGTGCTATCTAAGGGGGTGGGGTAAGTGCTACGGGCCATGATGGAGTCTGAAAAGGTGAGTGTTCAGACTACGGCGGAAGATTGGGAGTGATGCTGCAGTTCTGACTGCAATGGGAAGTGCATTCCACAGTTTTGGAGCCAGAAGGGAGCAGAGTTTGGGACGTGTGGAGCGTTGTTGTCCCGGCGTTTTTAGTGAGGGTATACTTCCAGCTTCCCTGCGTCTATAGCTCTCTTCCAAGGGCTATAGTGAATGGGTAATGTAATGTATAATGGATTGCGCAGTCTTCTCTTAAAGGCAATGGCATGTGGTTTCATTATTGTAACACCCAAACCACACCTATGAATACTGTAACGGATAGCGGAGGTATTTTACGTAATTTAGGCTGGGGATAGCAATTTAGATAGCAATTTGTAGAGGGGAACGCCTCTTACGCACTGATAAATCCCCAAATTATATGGATTTAGGGTCTTTGGCATGATATGCTAGGGCAGGAAAATGTTTGACTGTACTCTGTAGGCTACTGTTTACATTTCTGACTAATAAAATATTCAATCAATATTCAAGTGTAACCCTCCCAGATACTGTACTGTATGTGTACTCCTGGCCCTGGGCCAGGTAAGACAAAAGCCTCTATAGTGCATCACGTGCAGTAGGAGGGTTTCTGAGTGGTGCAACCACTCCAAGGTACAGCAATGTCCGTGTTCCCGTGTTCACCTCCTATGTGTTCGTCTATGTGTTGGTCATGCACCTATGTGACGTTAATGAGCACCAGTATGTACCAGTAGGGGCGCTGTAGCACTGCACTGTTGCCTGCTAATATGAGAGAGAGAGAGAATTTTAAACACATTTCCCAGAATTCCGAAGTATGACAGAAAGGGAAAGAGATTACCAGTCCTTCTGGGGTAACAGAAAGAATGTGCAGTTTTGGCTGCAAAATATGTCAATTCCTGTCACAAGAAAAGGGACAACCAGTAGGACACACATACAGTATGCCATGTTTTATTTTCTGCACCTGCTTTATTTTATTTTATTTTTATTTATTTTTTCATGTCATTGATATTATGTTGTTATGTTGTTGTTTGTCATATCTGTGATTGTGCTTTGGCAACACTTGTAAAACGTCATGCCAATAAAGCCTGTTGAATTGAATTGAATTGAATTGAGAGAGAGAGAGAGAGAGAGAGAGAGAGAGAGAGAGAGAGAGAGAGAGAGAGAGAGGAGTTGCACCACTCAGTTCACACGGGTATGATTTGTTTTACACACAGGGCAGTGGCACACTTAGTGTGACTCATTTAGCTCATAGGCGGTGTGGCATTTACCTGCATGGTTCTGGTTCTGATGAGAGGTGCTGACCGGACCTGATTACTGCTGTAAAGACAGGGAGATAAACAGGTTGGTTTGTTGCCATGTCTACAGAGTACAGAATCACTTCCTCCTTTGGTTATAATATTGTATTTATTCACAGTGGAAACATTCTGACAGGTTGAACATTCAATTCCCCTGAATGCACTCTTTTCACCATTTCTCCCCTTTGAGCTGCCAAACAAACAAAAACACAACATGTGTACAAAGTAATGTGTACAAAGTAATGTGTATACAAAGTGTACAACGCTGAGGTTGAGGACGATGCCACCATTAGAGCCAAATATCATCATCATTTATAAGAAAGGAAGAGGAGAAAAGAAAATGACAACAAATAATAATAACAATATATGAAGTAATTTATCCAGCAATATATAATATATAGAACATAAAGAACATATATAGAACATCAACATACAATAATAAATATACTGTAGAGCAAGCAGCGATGAGGCGGGAAGGCAATAAGCAATAAGAACAATATGCACAATAAGCCAAAGTAATTCAGTGTAATTGATGACAATTATGTGTCTCCTAGTTTTGGACATTACTACTGTGTGTTCACTGTGAATGTGTTTACGTACAAACCATAATGGTCCATAGATTGTGCATAGAACGTTTCACACAAATTGCTCAAAAATCCAGGCAGAAAATCAAGTATAAGCATTTTTCAAACTTTTTCAGTGGAATTTTTCATATTCCACTTTCAACTTTTGTCTTGTCACTCTTTTTTTTGTATTTTGTCTTTATTTGAAAAAACTTAAAAATATTAAACCACGAAAAACATAGTTCCATGTGACAGAGAGGTCAAAATAAAAACATAGTTCCATGTGACAGAGAGGTCAACGTTGAACGAATGTAGCGCTAGTAGGGCAACAAGTCGACTTCATTAACATAAATCGACTCAAATTAGGAGAAGTCGAAAGTTGGAATTATATATATTTTTTGAGTCATTATTTTGTGTATTTTGTAGTATGTGTACAGAACTCAAATTGTAGGATTGGTTATTGTCACGCACAGAAGTGATTCTTTAATCCTTTGTCCAGCTACATCGGAGTTGATTTACATTTTACAACCTAAAAAGGTGGCTAGTAAAAAATATGGCGAGGCATCATTCTGCTTTTATGGCCCAACAGCCTGGAATAAATTACCACTGCTGATCAGACAGGCATCCTCTATAGACATTTTTAGGACACAACTTAAGACTACCTTTTTACTCTTGCTTTTAGTTGAGTTTTAAAATATCTGTTCTTATCTTTGTACCACTGCCTTTGCCTGATTGTCTCCACCAGGCCGAAGGCATGGGGAGAGAGTATGTTTTGCACTCCGTCCGTCCGTCCGTCCGTCCGTCCGTCCGTCCGTCCGTCCGTGTGTGTGTCCGTGAACAGCTAATCTCGGCCACCGTTAACCCGGTCGATGCCATATTTTGCACACACACTCCCTGGATGCCAACCATGAACCTCTGCCCCAAACTTTCCAGAACGGCCTGTTATAGCGCCACCAGGAGGCCGCTTTGTGCAAAACAAGTTTTTCAATGCCATATTTTGCACACACACTCCCTGGATGCCAACCATGAACCTCTGCCCCAAACTTTCCAGAACGGCCTGTTATAGCGCCACCAGGAGGCCGCTTTGTGCAAAACACGTTTTTGCACAGTACACCTACAGATGTTGTCCAAACATCACGCAAATTGCTACACAGTCTCTCTAGAGCCATTCAACGAAACGGGTCTTTCAGATTTATCAGACTCCATCCTGATTGGTTAAGATTGGCTTCCAAAGTTCACAGGAGTGCTCAGTTTCAAACAAAATGCTGCAAATCATGAACACATCGCGTGATTTCCGTGAAATTGTGCACCCACATTCCCACTAGGCCGAGGACGAAATGCCACATGAACAATTTCAACTCAGCCTCAAGGTGGCGCTATAACTGGCCAAAAAGTGTTTTTACCTCTAACTGCACGGATCTGTGGATAACCTGGTGGAGACCTGTGCCCGGAAGGGCACTTTTTCTAGTTTGACACTGCGTTATTGGCCTATTGTTTTAAAATCCATTCTGAACGGGAACCCATTTTGGTGTTAGCATCATGTTATGCTTTAGCTATTGAAAAATAGCAGATCTACAAGCTTGTAGTTCTGCTGTTTTTGAATGGGTTAATCAGACCAGTCCAGTGGAAAGCTCGCATAAATCTGATCTCAGGTCAGAATGGGTTAAATGCATGCCTGTTTTACTGCCGCTTTGTTTAGCTTTTGTTTTCAGTATCTTTTCTGCTCTGTAAAGCACTTTGAGCTACATTTATGTATGAAAGGTGCTATATAAATAACGTTTATTATTATTATTATTATTATTATTATTATGTGCAGCCGTGAGTGTGCCTTTGATGTGCCGTTCTCTACTCTCTCCACTGGTTGTATGCGTGAGATAAGTCAGAACAGTAGCCAAACCTTATCTCCAAGGAGTGTGTTTTTTTGTGCTTGGAATGGGTTCAGAATCATGAAAGTTCTACAATAATTATGTCTACAACATATTGAACATTCTTCCTGCTATAGAGTTCTTACCCGTTTTCCTCCTGATGACATCACTCCTCGTCTGTTGAATGTCTGCAATCACAGTGTCAGGTATTTCATTGTCAATTTTATTAAACGTTTTGATTAACATTAATCCATTAGTTGTTTTTGTGATTAGTATTTTATTGGGGTTTTTCTTTTTTCCCCACAACACAACACCCACAATACAAGTCAACATTCGAACATGGGGCTAAATATTATTTTTTAATTATTTACTATAGTCCTAATAAACCCCAGGAAATTTCATCTGGCCACAAAAGATTTTTTTCCTGGGGCTATAGTAAATAATAAAATAATTAATCTCCATAATATTTTGTAAAAAAAATACATATTTAGCACCATGTTAGAATGCCCCCGCCCCCCCTGTACAAAACAGCTAAAATCCCTAAAACGAAAGAAAGCAGCAAATGAAAAAAGAAATAACACTCATCTTTAACTTTCTCTAACAACATCCTAAAACATGCACCTTGGTTGAAAAAACTAAAGTTGTCCTTTAAGTAAATTATGCCATTCTGTGATTGCTGGTACGTGGGCTGATTTCCATAATTCCTGCGAGGACGTCCTAATAAGAAAATGTATTAATTATTAAGGCTAATTAATGTAGAATGTAGATAACTTGAACACAGCATCAGAGTGTCAGGTAAGTTGATACTTGATAATAAAAATGGTTTATTGTAGTGGCTGGCACCCCTAAAAGAAATGTGTATGTGTGTGTGTGTGTGTGTTCATTTTATGCCTAAACAAACCCATTGTAATGTAAAAACTCAATTTTAACCATGATGGATTCATTCATTTAGGCTCGTTTCTAAATAATAGTTGATTATATATTATGGACTTTCCTAATGTTGTTAAAACCAGTAGTTAACAGTGTGTATATATTATATATTATATACAGTATTATGGTACCAGCTCCAGCAGAAGACTTCCCTTTCCCTCACAACAATTGCTGACAATTGACAAATGTCAATGCGGAACATGTTAACATGAACACTTGCATGTGTTATTTCAGTTACTCTGACTGTTGGTCACAATCAGAATCAGGTGAGTGACATCATTCTGTGATTGACACCTTGTTATTGCTGTGCACAGTTGGTGAAGACAATTATTATACACTAAACGTTCAGAGTTCATATCCAGTCAAACCCTAGTCAAACACACAGACTTATTATTTGTCTGGCCATAGGCTGCAAGTTACAAATTGTGCTACTGTTATCTACTACAAATACTATTGACATTGAGTATCCTGCAGTTTCTTCCAGCGGTGAAATGTCCCTTTAAAACAGTGTGCCTCTGCCTATCAGCAACACCTGTGCTTAATCAGGGACGGGGTTAAATACCCTGGGTTCCTCTATTCACAATCTACAATTAGTACACAATACAGCCGCTAGAATTCTCACCAATATACAAACCGCAGAGCACACATAACACCGGTACTGGCTGAACTGCACTGGCTCCCTATCAAATCCAGAAAAGCACTACATGGTCTAGCCCCAGTTTATATCACAGACTTACTGGTGGCAAAGGCAATGTAAGACCCCTCAGGTCCTCTGACAAAGGCCTCCTGAATATTCCTTGAAAACCAAGGGGGACCGGGCCTTTGCAGTGGTTGCTCCCACACTTGAAGGTTTCAAGTCCAAGTTAAAAACTCACTTAGGCCTATAGGTTACATTTTATCTTGTAAACTTTTATTTTGACCATCATTGTTGTCAATTTATGTTTCTGCTCTTATTCTTTGTTGTGTTTGCTCCTTTGTGCCTTGTTTTAACTTGATTGTTTATATTTTTGTTTTTACTGTACAGCACTTTGTAACTTTGTTTTGAAAAGTGCTCTATGAATAAAATGTACTTACTTACTTACTTACTTACTAACCATGGCAACCCTGGCCTCGCCCGTGCCCTACTGTGATGTCATCAATATACAACAGAAGTCACAATGGCTCTTACAGTACTATAGTCAATTATTACTCAGCTAGACAACTACGTACAAGTGAAAGTTGCTACAGATCAAGGCTTTTTCCAGAAAAATCCCAGAAAGTCTATAGTAAAAATAGCAGATGTACAAGCTCACACATCACATCACATCACATCACAACTTGTTGTGAAATTGTAGATCTTCTATTTTCACAAGTATCCAATAATACAAAAATAGTACAGATCCTCAAAAACGTTCAAGACTCAAGTTGTACTTTGTTACTGTCCAGCCAAACATATATGATTTAATTCGTTGGAAATTGGATGCAGGCTTGAACAATGTCGTCTCCAGCTGGAGAGGGACGAGTGGGGGAGAGAGTGGCCAATCAAATCGCACCAAAAACACGGTCCCCCTGACCTTTCAGCCGACTGAGTAGTAGTGACATTTTTTCAGACTTCCTAGTGTTAAACCGTCCGGAACACGGAACAACAACCTAAATTAGTGTGTGTAACTCGTTAGACTGCACTGTTAGAGAGAAGAGACGTAAACAAACTAAGCATGGAGGAGACGGAGAAGACAGAGACACCGGCACAACAAAGCGTTATAACATTCAATACTTGGAAGTTATTATTTTGAGTATGTCTGCGATCGAGACGAGATGAACATTATTGTCCGCTGCAAGTTGTGCATAGGGAAGAAGCTATATTCCACGTCAAAAGAATCTACTTCAAATATCAAGAAACACTTGGAAAATAAACAGAATAGGGGAGGGGGGACTGCTAATGTTGAAAATGAAAAGTAAGACTTTTGGGGACAAAATATGCAATTACTGGAGGCGAGAGAAAAAAGTAATAGGTAAAGTAATAAGTAACTAGTTACTTTTCTCAGGTAGTAATAAGTAGTGTAACTTTATTCCTTTTTTTTAAGTAATAAGTAATAAGTAGTATATTAGTGTTAAAGTAATATTTTGCCAACACTGAGAACCGGCCCTGCCTCTAGAAAGCAAGTGGTTCTCAAACATGTTCATGTCAAGGACTCTCAAATTGATACGAATTTGACGGCAGACCCCATATCTGAAAAGATGTAATGCCATAAGAAAGATTTGTATTTTTAAAAAGTATTCAAAATTTGAATGATTCTTCAAGATGTTGAGGAAACATTGTCAAGACTGGGAATTGATCCCGCGAGTGACCTCCTGTTCCCCAGCCAGGTAGGCCTACAATTATATATAGCACAAAGTTCATTATTTCTCTGTCAAAGTGGACTGTCACTGTGAATATAAATATAATGTGATAGTTGGTGTCTATAACTTTGGTAAAAATGTTAAACTTTACTCTTCATAACGGTCAGTGACACTGCCATCATTCTGTGATTGGCAGTGTTGCATTCTGTTTTGGCATTGGCAATTATTGACAATTATATTATAATAATAATAATAATAATATAATAATTATAATTAATGACAACATGATTGCCAACGGCAACCTATAACCACGAGTTACACAGCTGAGCTCAGCTAGATCATACATTTTTGGCAAGCGACATCATGTGACGGGGACGGGGGTGTGGCCCATGAATGAACCAAGGAGTACATTGAACAAGAGAGGTCAGATACCGTAGATAGATCACGATCGACGTTCAAGCAAGTCTGGGATGCAAACTGGAGCTGAAGCCAGCGTTTGATGAGAATGAAATGAATGCAATGATTCCGTCCGTCGTTTGTCAAATAATTGGTTCGGGAAGTTATAACATGTTTTCTGATTTTGTGTGTGCAAAGTAAAGAGGAAAAACATCTATTTAAACGTATGTGGCTAAAGAGCACCTGAAGTTATGCAAACGCCAGACTCGATAATAAATCTTAAGTAAAACGTAAAAGTATCAATACTGCAAAGTGCAATGTAGAATAAGTAAAAGTCCAGAATTAAAATTTTACTTGAGTAAAAGTATAAATGTAATGGCATCAAAATGTACTTTAAAGTTGTAAAGCTCACAATGCATCGCATTGTAGAATGTATTACAAATTACAAATGACCGAAATGTATTGATGTATTGATTACAATACATCCATGAGGGGAGGAAACATCAGTGAACCCTCCCTCGCTATGAGTCTGGCCATAAGGTCTGGCCGCGCAAGGCTAGTCTTGATCTAGCCCCATATGTGCCCAGTGTGTGACCTCATCTCGGAGCTACAGAATGAGCGTAGGGAGAGGGCACATATGGGGCTAGAGAGGGCACAATGTCATTATGGGGCTAGTCTTGATCCAGGCTAGGGCAGGATTAATGAAAGCCTGGTACCGAGGCTAGGGCAGGATGGACACATGAAATAACGGAAAGAGGTCTGGGTCCATAGTCTATGGTCCATACTCTAAGTCTGGGTCAGTAGGTTATCGTTACCAAAAACCATAGATATATTACCATCATAGATATATGTCTATGATTACTATGACTCTAGCGCCACCTCCTGGGCTCCCCATGACTATTCCCAAATTTCCCATCATCACATTTCGGTCTTCTTCACGTGACATGCTAAGTTTCGGTCCTCTCCTTCTTCAACATACTCCTTGTCCAGAACCAGGAAACGTCGTCTAGCTGTTGTTGCTGCAGCTGCTGCGCCAAAGGTAAATCAAAACGGGCTATTATCATCAATACAACATGTTCCACACATTTATAGGGTATTTCTGTCAGTTGTACAAATGGCAGCAATTATAGCGGCATCCACCACCACGTTGTCACACTTTTTGAGAACGTGGAATAGTTTGTGAACGAGCAGATGACTGAGAAGTTCCAAGTTTGGTTGCGACTTTCATAATGACATTTTCTTATCGCACCTGCAAGCACAATTAACGTATTTTACAACAACTGACAACAACTCCACATCTAGATTGATCAAAAATCACAATGAGGACTTATTCCTCGTAGACTAAACTACTATAGGAGGAATAAGAACACAGTGACCTATTCTGTGCTCTCCAGGCTGTGTCAATATACAGTAGTTGCATGATTTCCGCATTGTACCACTCCGCAGGATGTGTGTGTGTGTGTGTGTGTGTGTGTGTGTGTGTGTGTGTGTGTGTGTGTGTGTGTGTGAGTGAGTGAGTGAGTGAGTGAGTGAGTGAGAGAGATATGTATTCTGCTGTGATAGCATATATCGCAGTATAGGCCTACTATAGTTTTGGAATTTGGAATTTTGGAATTTGGATGGATTTAAATTGAACTTGCAGTAAAGTGTGAGAGAAAATGTATGGCATAATGATAGGTGTGGATGAATCAATGTACATAATTATTTCATATTTGTATGTCAAAGATTGCTTTAATATACTCTGCGTTTCACACTGTCTTGCTTGCTGTCATATATCTTACTGCCTGCTTGTATCTTTCATATTTACTTTAAAAATATGTTTAAGGAACAGTTTTCAAAAGTTATCAACGTTTAACTTAATTAAGAATAATCGTACTGTATTTCAGATAATCCAACCTGATTTATCGTAGGACCGTGTCACTTCCTGAGCAGATCTACTACATTTCTGTGAGCTGACAACAGCGTACGATAGAGTATAAATTAATCATGGGACTTTGTTGACACCCGAGCTACACCAGGCTTTTCACACACGTTTACGAGCTGGGGTTGGCGAAAGGGCCTTTCTGTGTGGAGTTTGCAAGTTCTCCCCATGTCCTCTAGGGTAGGTACCCACTAGGCCACTACCCTCACTAAAAACATGCAGTAAACCTGGTCTCTAAACTACCTCCCCCTGCCCAGCCGGGGCACCTGATGGAGGGGAAAGGACCTGGTCGGAATAACGTGTTCCTTCCACACGCTACGTCCGGCCGGGGAAACGGGTGAAAAGCTAATAATTAGATAATTGACACTGGGTGAGAAAATGGGTTGCAAAATCGTGGGATAAAGAAATAGGCCTAGGAATGCCCCGATCACGTTTTTTGCTCCAGATCCAATTCAGATTATTTGATTGAGTATCTGTCAATACCGATTTTTCCCGATCCGATATTTATATTTTTATAGAACACTTGTCTTATGCCATATCACAATTGTACAATATCCCAAATCACAGACAATATCCAGTCTAATATCATGATATGGATATTAACATTGATACTAGGGATGTCCCGATTCTTTAGTTTGTTCCCGATTTGTTCCCGATCTTTTGAAAATGATGTGATCGGCCCCCATTTCCGATCACGTGATCGGATCGGGACAACCCTAAATATACATTAGCCAACTAACTGAAGGTCACTGTGTTTTCCACCAGGCATCCACCATGTCCTACCAGGCTGGAACCCCAGAGGAGCCCGGCGCTCTGGCTCAGAACATCAGCTCCAACATCCAGAAAATCACACTGCTGAGTAATACACACACACACACACACACACACACAAACAAACAAACAAGCCATTTTATTATATATCTGTACAAACATTCTAAATATTTCTATGTACCTATCTCACCAGCGGCAGAGATACAAAGAGGCGTGTCTCAGCTGGGAACAGAGCAGGACTCCAGCCAACTGCGACAGACACTGTGAGTTACCATCCCTCGCCAATCCTCTATTCAGCCCGTCAGTCTGTTAGACTGCAGTGGTTCCCAAACCTTTCAGCTCAAGACCTAACAGTGAAATGTGATGTCTCCTCGGGACGCAAACGAGTGAAACTAGCTGATCTACAAGGAAACAACGTGACGCGTTGCAAAATTCTCTCTTTTTTGAGTGGTGCAACCACTCCCTTACGGAGCTATGTGTGTGGGTGGGTGGGTGGCTGGGTGGGTCTGAGCACGAAAACAACATGCTTGTTTTTCACCACCTGTGTATAACAGGGAAGCGTACAGAAAGAAGAGACATCGCTGACATCATGGAACGCGCCATGACACTTGGCTCACGACGTTCCATGAATACATGGCAGTGAATGGAGCCAGTTGAACCAGCTTGTGAACAAACATTATTTCTGAACAATTAGACGTCACATAATCAGTTCAGGAATATAAAAGAAGACATATCACAGGTTGTTTTCTAATCACTTGCTTTACGATGTGCACAGTACATCGTTTTATTGAGCTGAGCATCTAAACAGCGGTAGGTATCGTTTCTGTCTCCGAGGTATCGCAGGATTTGGCTGCCAGACAGGAAACGGTGCTATCTATTTTGTGCTCTTTAGATACCTCTATACAATTACAGTGTACACATCGAAAGGTAACACAACGGACAATGTATTATATGTCTTCTGTTATTTTCCAGACGAGATTACTTTACAAAAGGTCTCAGGCATTCAGAAATAGTGTTTCATAGGCTGGTCACTGGGCTCTCATTGACTCCATCAATGCATTCCACCGAACCTCCGGGTGTAGTTTGGCTCCCACGGTGCGACGAATCTGCCGTCTGGAATTGCATGATAGCGAAAATGACGTTGGTGACCTTACCTCCTTTCCATATACCTTGGTGTATAGCAGGATGTTGGCCCTCAGCCCTTCCACTTCCTGTGGTGCGCCTGTGTTTTCATTCCCACTATCAACCAGAGTAATATAGTAAGAGAGTGGCGACACTAGCGTTGACTCCCATTGTAACAATGGAATGCGGAAGTGCTCGTTCTATCTCAATGGAATAGTTCCAATCTTTGGAACTATAGCCCATAGGCACCCGCATTGCGGTGAGATCAAAGTGTGTCACTACTCTCCTACTCTACACTCTGCTATGAACAATGTATACACGTTCTGAATGGCGCTGCTGACAGATTTGGTAGCACAGCTCAGAATCTTTAGCTGACCCGTAAAAATGTATCCGTGACCCACAAATGGGTTTAAAGGCTCTGGTTATAATGTAAATGGAAACAAAAAACCATCACAGAACTTCACAGGTTCTGGGAAGTTTCAGGTAGGTGATATTTCTGGGTTTCCCTTTGTAGTCGAAAAGGACCAATAGAAAAGGCTAGAATACCCGGCCTAAATCGTGATGATAATTTTTGGGGGGGGGCTGTGAATTATCTTCAGTTCAAAAAGTTGATCTTTCAGTCTGTTTAATAACATCATACTGTAAATGCGACCCTGTTAGTGATTCTCTGTTATGTGTCATGTCGGTTATGGGTTTCCAGACAACAGAAACAGCAGCAGGGCAACCAGCTCGCCAAGGAGACGGACCGACTCATGAAGGTGTTCAGCACATTGCCTGTTGGCCCTGATCAGGTACTGTTCTGGACCCTGACCTCTATAGTTTATGGACATATGCAGTATGCACCTTGTGGTTGGTTTGTGTTATTTCATCTCTTTTTTTGAAATGGTATTATTCCAGGTGTGTCAGGGGAAACTGAAAGCAATTTAGTTAATTCCCTCATTGCCATTTGAGAAGCAAGCATGCAGCAGAGCTCTCTCCACAGCTCTCCAACGTTTTATGTTTTGGTGTAGATATGTCTGTAAGTAAACTCAAATGTGATTATGTAAAACTGTTAAAGAAAATGTTTGAACTGAAATGTGTATGTCAATCTAGGTACTTTGTAACCTTTAGTAGTGTGTTGGTCTACTAATTACCATGTGCCATGTTCGCTACAGCCTACAGGAGTTTACATGTTTTCAGTAGTGAACAAATATCAGAATGTTGTTTGTAAGCTCACTGTGTCTGTTACTAGTGTAGCAGTTCATTTATTTGTATCTCATGTTTTCATGTGGTCAGTCAGTTCCCTTCCTTTTTTTTGTGGCTTCCGCCTTTATTTTATATGTTTTAAGGAGGGACAGACAGTAGGCAGGAAATGGGGGGGGGGGGGTGACATGCAGTAAAGGCCGTCAGGATCGGGAGTCGAACCCGCGGCACACTGCCAGACTTGGACTACCGGCCAAGGTGCCTGATCATTTCTTCTTCTTTTTTTTTGTGCGTTTGTGCTTTTTAGCGGCAGAGAAAGATCCAGAAAGAACGTCTGTTGAATGAGTTCTCCAGTGCCCTGAACACCCTGCAGAGAACCCAGCGTCAGGCAGCCGACAAAGAAAGAGAGTTTGTTGCCCGAGTCCGAGCCAGCTCCAGGGTATCGGTGAGTAGACGGTAATATTGAATCCTGAATGTTGCATTGAACTCTGAGAGACTCTTGGAGTTATAAATGTATAAATTAACACGGGATGTATTGTGTACTGTATCTTCACATCACTGGGGGCGGCGGTGGCTCAGGGGTAGAGTGCCTGGATGGTAACCGTAAGGTTGCCAGTTCGAACCCGGGCTCCCCCAGAGTTACTGTCGAAGTGTCCTTGAGCAAGACACTGAACCCCTAATTGCTCCCGATGTGCTAGTTGGTGCCTTGCATGGTTTCCGCTGCCATCGGTGTATGAATGTGTGTGTGAATGGGTGAATGTAATGCACAATCTCTGTAAAGCGCCTTGGATAAAGGCGCTATATAAATGCACCATTTACCATTTACCACTGAGGACTACTGTATTATTGTGAAAATTGATTTTGTGTCATTGCCGTTGACCTTATTTTCTTCTGGAAATCAACAGTTCTAATTTAAATTAAATTATTATATTGCTTATTAGCAGTACAACCTATTAATATTTATTAGGATTTGAGTTGATTTACCTTCTGAGACTGCACTAAAGGTACCACTAGGTGGAGGCTCTAGACTGTCTGTGTGTAATTTCATTTCCACGTATTGCACTGCAGTACACACTACTGTTGTATTTGCCTTGATCATGTTCTGTTGATATCTCGGTGCAGACCCATTACTGCTTTCACTCGTCTAACATATGCTGGCTGAACTAAAAAGGGAGCAAAAGGGAAGGCAAAGTTTGATAATCTTACGTCTGACACATTCCACTGCGTCATACTGTATAATGTACCAAATGGGGTCAGGTAGCCAGTATAGCCTTGGTACCAGGCTTTCATTTTTGTTGGTGCAAAAATTGAAAGCCTGGAGGAACGCATTGGCCGCTCTGGTCTAAAAGTGGGAGTCAACCCTTCCGGGTGGGCGTCGCTCCAAATGATGTGACGTAGCGCTGCACTAGGGGGGAGAGGAGGGGCCGGGGGTGACGGACAGATCGATGAGATCCAATCAGGGCGTGCGCAAATCTCAGCCGCGACCCGCCCCTCTAGACCAGAAACCTAACACGTTAGCTCAGGCTAGGTAGCCAGTATCTGCTCTCAGTAGAACCTGGCCAGCTGACTCTTATTGACAAGAACCAAGCTAGGTATGTGAAAGTGCAAACTAACGAAACTCACAAATGTACTGTAGAGGGATCAAGACAAGTGAGCAAAAGATGTTCCATTGCACACAAATATGCTAAAAATCTTGTTTTTATGTCTTTTTTTTACTAAAGAGTTATTAGAGTTGTTGAACTGACAGGAATCTTTTAACCAACAGACAGACCAGCCGGAAGATCCCTTTGGAAATGTGTCTTTTCTACAAAGGTTATCATTTATGTTTTCTACAACTATGCATATGCATCATGAACCTCAAAAGTATTATGGCATGTAAAGTTTCAACTGGAACTAGACTGCACTAGTGACAAGATGAGAATTCTACCACACTGTCTGAAGCAACCGTGTTTGATGGCCGAGTTTCATCAATGTTTGGCATGGGGAGTTTCTTCACCGCCTTAGTTAACCTGACTTCTACTCCGATTTATCATTCCCGTCCCTAATGAAGTGACAAAGATAACCTGTCTGTCTTCCCCCAAGCATGGCCAGTTCATCATAGACCACCACGTGGTAGTGGACACTAATATAATTGACTGAATGGTACTGTATCATCATAATGTGTTGGGCATTCTAATGACTCAGAAATAAACCACCTCTACTAGATAAAAACATTTTATATATATACTGTATATATATTTTTTTTTATTCTTTTTTTTTTGAGCTACAGTAAGAGGACCATTCCCATTAAAATTGGTTGTTGTGTTATTCATTGATCATACAGCTACAGTTTTGTACTTGCAGTGACTCACTGCAGGTTCAGAGTGAAGCCATCACAGAAGAGGACCTCATGCTGATCCAGGAGAGAGAGTCTTCCATTAGACAACTGGAGGTAATGAAATATCAGACACCTGAAGCAGCACATCTGAAAGCTGCATGGAGGGATATCTTTGATTGTCACAAGGACTGCCCCATATAAAGATGTAATGCTGCCGACCAATAGTTGCAATGCACGGCAGTGTTATTCCAATTAAATACGTTGATATACTTTATTCGACCAGGGTCGCAGCAGGCGTCTAGATCCCTCTACACTACACACCAAATCACTTCACTTCAAATAGTCTATCTGCAATGTAGATTGTAGATAGGCTAGTTATGGCCAAATGGCAAATGCTCCCTTGTCTTTTTTTCCCCCTTCCTATTATGATATTCCCAGATGGTTCATGTGTTTAAGGGACAGATCAATTTAGTTCAGATTAAACTAGAACAAGAGCCGTCAGCTTCAGGGTGCCATGCAGGGTCAACCAGTTTACGTTATTCTCACTCAAGACATGTCATGTTACATACTGTATGACATTCACTGTCTCTGCCGCGCTCTCTCCTGTCTGTCATGCAAGGAGGTACACATTGAAAATAATCGTAAAAAAAAAAAACGACAATTCATCAAGCTTTGTGTTTCTCTATTCAGTCTGACATCACGGATATCAACGACATCTTCAAAGACCTGGGCATGATGGTCCACGAGCAGGGAGATGTTATTGGTAAATACATACGTCCAAATACGCTCCAAATGCAACACATTGAATACAATTCTCACTGTCATTTTAACCGAGTGTGTAAAACGAACTAGAGTTAAACTAACTTCACGGTGCATAATAATATACTGCTAACACCTAGTACTGTACGTGTCCCTTAATGTAACTTAACATGTACTGTATGTGGTTGACTCCCTGACTGTGCCATGCAGACAGTATAGAAGCTAATGTGGAGACTGCTGAAATTAAGGTGCAATCCGCTAATCAGCAACTGGCACAGGCTGCAAGCTACCAGGTAAGAAAGATCACATCATTATAGTTTTGCACGAGAGACAAGAAGAGGGTGAAAGACACTGAAATAGGAAGAGAGGACTGGGAAACTTGTAAACGTGTGAACACTCGCCCTCCCTTTAGTCTGTAATCTCTTAGCCAATTATTAGTAAACATGCCTCGTTATTTAAGGATTAAGACGATAAAGAAGGTGAATAGAACTGAGAGGGAAGGTGATATGCTGATACTATGGAAGGTGATATGGGCTGTTCCCACCCAATCTGAGACAAACAGCCCATACCCAGGGACAGAAGGACAGAAATATCCATTTGTCTGACATGTGTATTATACATTTCATTGCATACTGTACTCCTCAGGGGTAGAACTACAGTATGAGCTATACTAAACGATAAACAATCAATGTCTTGCTATGAAACCAAAGTGGATGCTTAAAGCTGCAGTCTATAACTTTCGTGTCCTCCTACCTGGGAATCGAACCTGGGTCCAATACAGAATATACTGTACATTTCTCAGTAGCAAAGCAGGTAGAACACTTTTTTTTTATTGCTGGGCTGTTGTAAATGTATAATGTGTACTAAGTAAATGTATTCAATTACCCTTGTTAAGTAGCATTGTGGGGTATTTAACAATGTCCTTCAACTGCTACATCTCAGAGGTAAATCTTATACTACTGTAATACAATTATTTGACACAAAGTTGACAACTTTAGTTACTAATTACTTGACAGCCTCTATGGTGCCTCTATTGTTATTTAATTCACCCAAAACATACATTTTGTAACCGAGGATCATATCGTTTAGAGAAATGAGCCGCAAATCTGCATTCTCACAGACGGCATAAGCCAGCTGAATTTTCATTTCATTTCCGTTCCGTTTTTTTCATCGCACTGCAACCAAGAGTGTTACGAGTGCATGCAGGACACTGTTGTGAACTGTAATCAATTGATATTAAAATGGCGCGAGAAGGCGATCTCGGCAAGGTAGGCGTTCGCACCAGGAGGCGTCAAATGGCGATATCGGCGCCGAGTGAGTTAACCCATTCTGAACGGGAACCCATTTTGGTGTTAGCATCATGTCGTGCTTTAGCTATTTAAAAATAGCAGATCTACAAGCTCATATCGCGCCACCGAGTGGCGCGATACGAGCTTGTAGGTCTGCTATTTTTGAAAAATCGAAGAACGACTGACATTTTTAGAATCTGATCTCAGGTCAGAAAGGGTTCATCAGACCAGTGTGTGTCCGGCGGAAACCTCGTGTGAATCTGATCACAGGTCAGAATGGGTTAATGCAAAACACCCTTCAACCACTGGCAACGTTCTGGCTGAATCCTAAAGGCTCATTCATAGTCTGGATTTTCGGTGGTGGGGTGACCACCGAACTACAACATGACGTCACTGAGGTGACCACCGAACTACAACATGACGTCACGAGCCGCGGTGAAGAGCAAACCACCGCCACCGCTCCAGCCCTTCTCTCTGTTTTTACTCACCACCGCTCAACGTTATTTCAGCTCCGGTGGTCAGCTCACCACCGGAGCGGTGGTCACCTCACCACCGAAAATCCAGACTATGAATAGGCCTTAAGAACACTATTATGGCAGCATTTAATAATTCATTGATGATGTTGTTTCTCCCAGCAAAGTTCCCGTAAGAAGATCTGCATATTGGTCATCGTACTGGCTGTGGTTGGTGTTGTTGTAGGACTCATCATCTGGGGAGCCACCAAATGAAGACTTCCATCCTCTTCCTCGTCACAAAACTATTATTATTATAATGGCAGTGGTTTTCAACCAGTGGTCCGTGGACCACCAGTGGTCCTTGAGGGGGTTCCAGGTGTTCCCCAGTTCAATGATGGAGAGTTGGTAACCAAATAGACCCTTATTAGATATTTAACCCTTATATGTCTTATGGTTCTATTTGGTTTGTACATTCTCAAGAGTTAAATTTTTGTTAAACATCTGCATTACTAAGAAGTCTACACAATTAGAGAACGTAGAAGAATTCTTAGTTTGATCGTTTGCCTGCTATCTCTCCTAATGGTACCAACTTCAATTCAGCATGGAATTGTGGACAAAATCTTATCCAACGACAACAAAATATAGTCTTAAGTTTTGGATCTGAGAGGCTAAATGTCATCAAATGGTGCTCCGTGGCTCAAATGCAGAATAAATAATGGACCTTGATATGAAAAAGGTTGAAAACCACTGTTCTAGAGCACCGAAGTCTGACGTAATTTACACATCCTACCTGGGTCACGTCCCCCCTCCTCACATTCTGAATTCCCATAGACTTGGTTAATATCAAATAAGAACTGTGTTCCAAAAGTAAACCATTGACTCGTATGGATATGATGACGCATCAACTGATGCAGAGAAAACACTGTTACTGCTGACGAATTAGTAACACTTTCACCAGTAACAGATTGTATCAAAATATGAGTGACTTTCTATCGTAGCCACCTTCCCTGACAATATCGCCAAGACCATATTTTGTTAATTTCTTTTCGACCACAATTTTTTTTTTTTTTTAATTAACCTTTTATTGAATTTTAATCAAACATACATGTATCGACCACAATTCTAAGATAACCCAATGTTAGTCTCCATAGAGAAATTACCAGGGGACGAAGGAGTGGCATCAGGACTTCTATTCATTCTTCTCAGAAATCGTTTGTACAAAAAAAGGAGAGAAGATCTATTAATGGGCTTATGTTTAACCCAGAGCAGTGGTTTTCAACCCTTTTCATACCAAGGCCCATTATTTATTGGGTATTTGGACCACGGACCACCATTTGACGAGATCTTGCCGGGGTGCATACTTAGTTTAGACTAGTCATTGGTTAGACATGGGTTAAGGTTAGGTCTAGGTGTGCTGCCCCGTGGGAGGTGAGGGTTTGAGATAGGTTGTAGTTGTAGGACTAATGACTGGTCTAACCAATGACTAGTCTAAACCAAAAACTGTCTAAACTAAGTACTGCACCCGATCTAGCCTCTAGTTGGATTCTGTCCACAATTCCGTGCTGTATTGATGTTGGTACCAAAGATAACAGGCAAGCGTTGAATGGTGTAGACTTCTTGTAAATTAAGTAATGCAGATGTTTAACAATAATGTAACTCTTGAGTGCGTAAAATTAAATCAATTGGACCCGGGAGGGACCATTTAGTTTCATTTTACGCTCAAGAGTTTAAGATCTATAAGGGTCCATTTGGTTACCAACTCTCCATCATTTAGCTGGGGACCACCTGGAACCCCCTCAAGGCCCATTGGTGTCCCCGGACCACTGGTTGAAAAACCACTGACCCAGAGCAATGTCTGACATGCGTATTATTCATTGTATTGCATACTGTACTCCTCAGTTGTAGAACTACAGTATGTACTGTACTAAACCAGTGGTTTTCAACCAGGGGTCCTTGAGGGGTTGGTCCCCAGCTAAATCATGGAGAGTTGGTAACCAAATGGACCTTGAGAGTACACTGGAGAGTGTAAAATGAAACCAGATGTACCCGTACAGGTCTATTTGGTTAAAATCTTTCGCTCTCAGTAATTACATTATTGTTAAACATCTACATTACAGCGGGGCTCCACCAGGCACGTTGCGTCTCCGTCTCGTGCCTCAAAAGACGAACCGGAGCAATTTTAATGCAGTCACGCAACGCAACGCGGGCAGTGGAGCCACCCTTCATTGATTAAAAAGGGAACATTCCCTGACGGTGACCGGAGATGCGACACTGACGCGCCCGGTGTTACTTAATTTACAAGAATTCTAAACAATTGGAGAATGTAGAAGAATTGTTATTTTGATACCTTTGGACCTTTATATGAAAAGGGTTGAAAACCACTGTACTAAACGATAAACACTCAATGTCTTGCTATGAAACCAAAGTGGATGCTTAAAGCTGCAGTCCGTAACTTTCGCGTCCCCCTACCTGGGAATCGAATCCGGGTCCCCTGCTGCTGCTGAGCTAATGCAAAGAAAGCCTATTTGGCCCGAGGATACATTGAATGCCACTTGTCAACCAGAAGGTCCTCTAGCCCAATACAGAATATACAGTACATTTCTCAGTAGCGAAGCAGGTACAGTAGACCGCCCCATTATGGATTGCAGCTTTAACTCTAGTTGACTAGTTTTAATCAATTGATTTGTACGTTTTATTTTCTACAGAGCTTCAAATCGGATATAGACTATGATTGTGCAGTAGATGAAGTTACTGACCTTGTATAGCGTTCAGCTCAGTGCCAGCCATGTTTGCTCCACAAACACATTACTTGGTTGTTGTCAGGTAACTGTTAGCCTCTGTACCCAGACTTTTATTATTGTTCACATTGGAGGTAACTGTTGATTCTTTGTCAACTGGTGTTGAGGATATGGATCGTCTCACCGTTGATAGAGATTATGAACGGTATTGTTGCATAATTTACAGCCATCTTCCTGAATCTAAATGAAACCGCAATATAATACAACATTCCATCTCTTCTAAATGTAATAGAGGTAGTATTTAGCAGTATGTTTGAACATGACAGAGAAGTCCTACTCTGAAGTGCCTTTTAAATGAACGGAGTTATGATTTATGCTCGATTTATATTCGCGCGCCATGTTCGTAATTTACACAACCAAGTGTAAATCAGGCTTTACACTCCTATGATAAATGGACGGCTACAGTATGTGTCATATGTAAATACTGCAGAACAAGGTCAAATTGCGTGTTTTGCATGGTTTTTGCTCCAGCCGGTGTTGAGCCACACCGAACACTATAAAGGAGGGCAGGAGAGTATAGTTCTGTAATGTCACCTAAATACTTTAAATGTGATTTGTAGTGCTGTGGTGCTTGGCCACCCACCTAGTACTTCATGTGATATAAACTCACGATTTAGATGACTTGCTTTGATTTATTTTCCACTGTTATTTGATTTCATATGTTTGTGATTAATATTTGTGCTGCCTAATCTGTTCTTAATAAACTAATTAGCTGACAGGAACCTGAAGTGGGAGGACCTGATTCACTTCAGTTCAAATCATCTGACTTCTTTCCCCCCATAATGTAATGAGTTTAGTGCTGTCGAAACACTAAAGGTTAGACATTATCTAATGTAATCATACATATTGACAATAGGCAAGAGTATTGTCATTTATTGCACATTGGCACACTTCATAACCCATTCTGACCGGGCACCCATTTTGGTGTTGGCATCATGTTATGCTTTAGCTATTGAAAAATAGCAGATCTACAAGCTCATAGCGCGCCACCGAGTGGCGCACTACGAGCTTGTAGGTCTGCTATTTTTGAAAAATCGAAGAACGACTGACATTTTTAGAATCTGATCTCAGGTCAGAATGGGTTCATCAGACCAGTGTGTGTCCAGTGGAAACCTCGTATGAATCTGATCTCAGGTCAGAATGGGCACACGCACACGCTTACATTAGTGTTCCTAGATAGGCCTGTAAATGGCAGTAGCCTAAACACTCAAAACTCCCCGCACCCCACTGAGAACTGAGCACTTACTATTTTGGGCATGTCATTATATTTCCCCCCCCGAATATATCGAAAACAGCCAATCTCATGTTCAGATCTGACACCTGGTGCTTATAGATCTGACTCGTAGAGCTTGTAGATCTCCCATTGTTGCCATGCGGCTCAAGTGGTTACAGAGCCTATAATGCCAGACACTCGCCTCTCGCCATTTACATTTGGACAGCGAGGCAGAGAGATGAGATCATTGTGCTGGCTCCACTTCATCTGACTCTAGAGTAACAAACTGCTGTGAAGCGAAGAGCAGAGGTTTCCTTCCAAGCGATATGTTATGGGCGAGAGGGATTAAGCATGTGGTTGAATCTGGTCCACGTCATTATTTGGACAGAGATGGGGTTGGACTCCTCCACATCACCGGGAAGGTGGAATGCTGTGGGGTGGAAGTAACGCACTGCTGCAAAGCAGTGAGCAGAGTTTTCCTATCTGATGGAAGTGTTAAGCCGGGGAGGCAGGCTGATAAAGAAGGGGGGAAAAGGCAGGGAGGATTGGGTGGGCTAGAGAGATTTATAGCATGGGAGAAGTTGGATGTAGACAGTGGGGGGAGTAGAATAGATGGGAAGGTAAATCTGCTTGTTCTTGCTTACCTCATCTGAATTAGTGAGGGATGGGGTTGTGCCGCTGTTCCGTAGGGCAGGGAATAGGTTGAAGTTCAGTTGAGGACGAAGGAGATACAGTAAGCAATATTTATTCATAACTACATGAACCCTAGCGTCCCGACTCCCTATTCTGGGGGGGGAAAGAATTTGCAATCTACAAAGTTAACTCATTCAGGACGCGTTGCGAACTTGAGTTTGTAGATCGGATAATTTTGGCAAAGAGATTTGGTGTAGAGGGAAAAGGAGTACCCTAGTATAGACCCCTGTGGGACTCCAGTCAAAGTATACGGTTTAAGGGGTTAATTAAGGACAGAACAATACTACAGTATAAATACTGTAAGGCAGATAACAGGTGTCATACACTCCATATAATGTTGACTTGGCAGAAAGCAGAATCTGTAGCCTGTGGAGAGACTGGTGAGGCGTGGTCTGCTGTGCACAGTAGAAGTAGACACTAGTGGCTATTGATGATGCAGATTTTGGTCATCTGAAGAAAGTCTGAGCTCACTGAGGCATTCTGGATCCACCATCAGATCCACGGGAGCAGTAGACTGGATGGAGAGTCGAGTCTGGAGACACAGGAAGAAAGTGACAGGTTGCCATGAGTTCTCCTCTCTGTAAACATCTGGCAGCGATGAAGCAATGAGCTGCGCGTTTCCAAATACGTCACCATTCTAACGGAGAATGTTCCTGGCTAGGGCTGAAGGTGACAGTGACATGTTGATGTTAGTGCTGTCATTCCCCCCCCCCCCCCCCCAGCAGCAAATTTGGTCCAATAAGCTCACTCACA
>NC_139717.1:42644010-42741510 GCF_964188405.1 Protomyctophum parallelum | reverse complement strand
CACTCTCTCTTCCTCTCTCCACCACAATCTGATAACCTGGAGGGGAATGCTCTGTCTGTTGCTAGGCCAATCCTGTACCTATTGTATACAGTAGGATGTCCGATGGAATGTGGGAGGATGGAGGTGGAAGTATGGATGAAGGCTGTGTCGAAACGTTAATCTACAATAAAGCCTTGACTGGGAAAGTCAAAGTTACAGTGTGCAGACATCTATTTTTTATAATAGCCTTATCCACTGTTGCACCTGCCGTCCAGTGGATGTGCCAGTTCTATTCTTTCTATTTTCTATAGGATGGAAGTAGAGTAGCCTCGTTCCTAGCCTTTTCTAAGGAGAAAAGTCTGATTACCGTATGCAGTGGTGGTCTATAGGGGCGGGACTTCTGTCGTATCTATGTATTTCACAACGCAGGTTTCATGCACAAGGAATGTGAGCAGATCTGTAAAGCTTCCAATGTATCTTACTTTGACGATACTAACGTCCACTTCTTCCGTTTTAAGACACGGCTAGGTCTCGCCCCGACATGGGATGGAAGTATAGGATGGAAGGGTGGAGGTTATACTGTAGTATGGAAGGAGGGAGGAGACCTAATGGGAGGAGTGGACATTAGTCTCACAGGTGGTCATGTTTTGCACTGGAAGGATGTGGCAACTGGTCAGACCACACACACACACACGCACGCGTGCGCACGCAGGCACTCGCACAAGTATCCACCGTGGAAAGGCCTCACCAACGTTCCACTATACTTGTTATTGTGGTGCAGTGGTGGGTATTAAACGTCAGGGTTTTATACCAAGGTGAGACCAGATAAATGAGGCTCAGGGGCAGTAACACTGTAGTTGCAGGCATTTGACTCTCTTTGGCTTTCCATAATGGTGTGGATTTTCATCATGGTACGACCAGAGGAATTTGTCTCTTGGTCGGATATCCCTGTAAGACCGTAGTTAAACACGCACGCACACGCGCGCGCGCACACACACACACACACACACACACACACACACACAGTCACACACACACACACACACACACACACACACACACACACACACAGAAGCCCAGCTATAAGTGGAGGAAACATTCGTTGCACTCCCAGATTCCCATCCAACACACGTAGGCTGTTTCCACATTGTCAGTGAACCCAGAGGTCCAAAGTCAATTGTTGTTTTCGTTGGGTCCGCCAATTCTATGACACATTCGTCACAAAATGATGTAAAGTGAATTTGAAAACACTACTAATAAAGTATGGGCGCAACAATTAGTTGAGCTAATCGATTTAATAGATAAAATAATAATAGTACAAATGCACGACAGCTTGTAGATCTGATTCTATTTCTGCATGACACTGTTGTGTATATAGTACCAGCAAGACGCCTGAGGGCGAGAAGCGACAAGGTCGCCTGCATACATCCGCTTTGTTGACGGCAGACTGACACTTTGGCATGGGGGGGGTCAGATCAACATGGAATGAATTCTGTGCTGGCCATTGAGTGTACAGGGTTTGATGAGGTCAGATCAACATATGGAATGTCAGAACAGGTCAGCTCCATACAGTATATGGAGATCTATGGGTGGTAGCGGGGACATTCTCTTGAGTGTACAGGGTTTGATGAGGGCCTATGGAATACTGGACTACTCGCCCCGGTGCTTGCCCGTTTTTCCTCCCGGAATTTTCCCCAGTGAGGGGGATAACTTTGTAATATGCTATTGGCTGTTTGTATTCTTTTTGGAAAAATATAAAAAGATACTCCTGTGGAAAGGCTATATTATTTGACTTATATTGAACCTATAAACAATTTAGTATTATTTGGTATATGTAAGGTTTTGCCCCCTCAAATGGTACCTCGTCAGATAATCCCCACATATCCTACAACAACTTCTGTGAACAGACTTCACTGTAGTAGCTTTTCCTAAATTATATTTGTACTTAGGCTGTTCTGCTGTCATGAAAGTTTATAGTTAGAGAAATTCAAAGTCCAGCCGCCTGCAGTCCAGCCTCTCCCACCCCTCACTGGGGAAAATTCTGGGAGGAAAACAGAAACGGGGCGAGTAGTCTTGTTACCGGGCCCAGGTAGTGTCGGGTCTTCATTTTCGGGCCTGTTGAGAACTCTAGTTTTTGCTGGCTGCCGGGCGCGGCTGCATTAATAACTTTGGGGCAGGCCCGTCTAGAGTTTGAATGGACAGGTGGGCCTATTGAGAACTCTAGTTTTTGCCTGCTACCGGGTGCGGCTGCATTAATAACTTTGGGGCAGGCCCGTCTAGAGTTTGACATTTGAATGGACAGGTATAAATCAAAAGGGAGACATCGAAGAGGAAGGATGGATGGGGAAGGATCAACATATGGAATGTCAGAACAGGTTCTGAAATATATCCATATATGGAGATCTAAGGGTTTGAGATCCATTAATATAAAAAGATACGAAATATATAAAGAGATTAATCAATAAAGGTTATTTGATTACTCTAAACTGTAATTGATGGAATAATTGCAGAGAAAATAGTCGATAATTGCAGCCCTCACTCAAAGTAATGTTTGCATTATGGAAATAAACTCGTAAATGGAAGCGTTGGTATATACACAGAAAAAGTAGGGCATTCATATATACTGTATGCTCATAGTTAGGCCTATTCCCGGCATACACGCATCACCCTCTGTCATTGTTGCTGCATTTGAGACAAACCAAAGATTTGGCCTGTCGGTACCTCAGTGTTGCCAACGCAAGCGTAGGATTATAACTGTCACTGCTGACTAGGAAGCATTGGTCATGATGTCTCAAATGAACAAAGACTGGGTCAAATGTATTGTTCAAACAAACAGAATTATGTCAAATTATAAACCAATAATTAATAATGATAATGATAATAATGTGTGTGTTTTAGACTCTCAAGACGGACCGCTCAAAGGAAAAGAGGGCGCTGTTTTTCCTTTATTTTTTTGACGATGGTTTTAAACAAACTCATATAATAATGCAAAATTAAAATCACTCATTAACCACTTTCACCCTTTTTTAAATCCCCAAAATAGCAAAAACGGCAGACCTACAAGCTCACAGTGCATTGCATTACAAGGCGTTGCACGACAAAGTATATATGGCAACCACTTAAACCGGAGAGAAATACTATATTATATATATATATTCTACACCAAATCTGTTCTCGCCCAAAAATAACCGATCTACAAGCTCACAAGTCAACATGTCACATGTACAAGCTTGTAGATCGGCTATCTTTGGCAAATGTTCCCCCTGGGGTTCAAGTGGTTAACAGGGTTGGATGTTCTTTTTTTTTTTGCAGTGTAGCTGTCTCACCAGACAACTTGACACCAGTAGGAATGCAGAGGTACTATTTGTAGATCCAGGTTTTGAGTGAGTTATACCTTTTAATAAGCAGCACTGAAAGAGGTTTGACGTCAGAGGATGTCGTGTGTGTGTGTGTGTGTGTGTGTGTGTGTGTGTGTGTGTGTGTGGGTGTGTGTGTGTGTGTGTGTGTGTGTGTGTGTGTGTGTGTGTGTGTGTGTGTGTGTGTGTGTGTGTGTGTGTGTGTGTGTGTGTGTGTGTGTGTGTGTGGCGCGCGCAACAGCTGAGTCAAAGGTTAAGAGGGGTTGATGGGGTGGGTCAGTGCAGGCCGTGGTGAGCGGCACTCAGCAAACACAGCCAGCTGTCACACACACACACACACACACACACACACAGCAGTTTTCTAACAGCCAAAGTGCTAACTAGGGTTAAAGTGATTATGCAGAATTTGATGCTGCAATCATACATTTAGCTGGGACCCCCTCGAACCCCATCAAGATCGACCTCTGAGAGTCACTGTGACATAGAGAAAAGGTGTGTTTGTATGTGTTGGGGGGGGGGGGGGAAGAGGGGGGGAGGGGGAACAAGGATGGGGCGAAGGAGGGGGGGACGTCTTTGGTTTACTCACGCTGTCGTGATACTTTAGTCATGTTTTCACACCGGAGTATTCTCAGACATGTTTCCATCGCACTATCGCGTCTATCACATCTCCACCTGCTGCAGATTAGTCACACTGACGTTTTGTTTTTCCACAATAGTTCGGTTTGATTAGACGAGGCGAGACCGCGATAAAAACCGAGACCGGACCAATTCAACTGAGTGTAACCGATTAGACGCAGATAAATCCCCCTAGTTTGTTACACGCGAGGCTCATAGAGTAATAAAAGGATAGAGAGACCGAACCGGAGCGTTAGCCCTGCCCCCCCCCGCTATTCATTTCAATAGAAGTTGCTCAAGTGCCGTTTTGAAACACCCAGAATGCCGGAAGTACAATTATAAGTCAATGGCTCGAGTGAGCAGAAGTTTAGCCTAGCCTATAGGCTGATGCACGTTACGCACATGACGTCATGAACGTCCGTCCACCTCCATGAAAGTGCTGCAGTTACACTTTTCGCCAGTAGGGGGCTTTGGTCGCGGCTTCACAGAATCATTCAGTCGGTATCATGGTTGTCGTTGTCGTCTGTATGTGCCATCTTGGCATGTAGTCCCAACTGGGACTTTAGACTTCATTTAATCGATTTTGAAAACAATTATCAATTTTGGCGTAACATTTTAACGTTTCTTTTTTTTTAAAGAGCAAAAACAAGCTCAACACGTAGCATCATGATGTGCTGTGAGCTTGTAGATCAGTTATTTTATTTGTGCGTGACCATTGTACAACTTAGTATGAAATAGGGCTTAATGGACTAATCGTTAATCAGCCTAATCGATGTAGTCTATTATAAAAGTCAATTACAATTATTTTGCGTAGAGTCGTTGACCACTTCACCACTTTTCAACCTATCTTCATATGATAGGTCCTCACTAATAATCATGACACAAATTTCTACTCAGTCTGTGTCTCATAGGAGGGCTGTGGGCATTTCAGAAACCCGTCCACCAGACATCATCGTTAGGCAGATTTTTTTTAAACATTGCAACTTTAGAAAGCCTGCAGTTTCTATTAGCTTGGATTCCTCATTGATGATGTCACTGGTGGACGGGTTTCTGAACTGCCCACAGCCCTCCTATGAGACACAGACAGTAGAGTAGAAAAAAACGGTGCCATTCTATCATGATTATTAGTGAGGGCCTATTATATGAAGATAGGTTGAAAAGTGGTGAAGTGGTCCTTTAACAATATATAATAATAACGTAGTAGTTGCAGCTCTAGTTCCAACATAAAATTTAAGCATGTCCTGGCAGAGTTAAATTATGATTTAGTTCACTTTACTGTAGTAGTATATAATACATATTTGTTACCTCCATGGTTAGTTCAATGGCCCGGTTTCCCAAAGGACACCTCTTAGGGCCGATTCATACTCCTATTTTACAGCTGTTTCGGCGCTGTAGTGCCGAAATGATTTCGGCTCGTCAGAAATTTTCAGTAGCACCGAAGAGCCGACTTTAGGACGGTACCCGCCCCCCCGAACCTCAAATGACGTCAAATTGTAGGCTCTACAGCGCCGAACCGACTTTTATTCGGCTCTAAAATAGGACCATGGTGTAAGAAGTGGTGTTGCACATGCTCAGTTGCTCCTCTAGGCCGCACACAGAAGCCTGTGAACATAGACATTCCGTGCATAGATGTGCCACGCAATGCCTACTGTCAGCTGTCCAGCAGTCCAAATATTATTAAATTAAATTTCAGAATGGTAGACCTGAGGCCTACCATACCAGGCCTCAGGCTTGAGGACTATACCTCATCTATGCACGGAATGTCTATGTTCACAGGCTTCTGTGTGCGGGCTAGAGGAGCAACGTAGCACGTGCAACACCACTTCTTACACCATGGTGTAAGAGGTGTCCTTTGGGAAACCGGGCCATTGTCTTTACTATTAATTTGGGTATCTGAAAGGGGAATTAAGAAGCATAAATACCACTACAGATAATACGACGAACTATAGCCCAATTTATACTTCATCACACGATCGCGTGACTAGCCGAAAATAACAGATCTCTACAAAGTGAGACAGTCGGACGTCAAAGTATAAATTATTCATAAGTATGCTTGTGGCGGTCTTCAGCTGCTTCTGGTCTGGGCTCACCGTCGATAGTTCAAAGTTGCAGCATCATCAAACAATCCTTTTTTCTAAATGGAACCGACGTTTTTTTCTCTAAAACCTTTATTTATCTAGGGCATGTTTGCTGAGCACAGATGCTCTTTTTCATCAAGGCCTAATTACACACGCACGCACGCGTGTACACACAGGCACGCGCGCATACATTAACAGCGGGTCCATAAACTCACAGCCCTCTACTGTTGGCCAATGAGCATGCAGCTCCACCAAAGTACTTTGGGGGTTAAGTTAAGTATACCTAAAAAAAAATCACTTTGATGGTAGTGGTGGTTGAGGTGGAGTGTGTGGAGTGGTGAGTGTGTTGCATTCACTTGCCCTACTTTGATTTTACCTGGTTGATCAAAGGGATTCAACTTGGCAACCTCGCTTAAACAAGCTTGCTTGTCTAACCTTTTAGAAACCATATGGCTGCTTCATTGACTCGTTATACAAATGTCATCCAACCAGGAAACCCCACAAAGATCATCAGCTTAGTCTTCTTTTTGGGCCCTTAAAAAATCTCTCTGAGTTGTTTTATACATTACATTCCTTAAAATGCTTTTTCTTATTGCGTGTATCACAGACCATTAAGCATACACATTTAATGCACGTTCACAGGTTCAATAGTGAACTTGTAAATAGCCTATTTTCACTGAAGGTTTGCCTCGCCCATGTGTTTAGCGTTGTATAAAAGTCATCATGCCGCTAAAAAGGACACTTTTGCAGTTATAATAAAGTAAGTAAAAGTAAGTATAAGCCTTGCCGAGCCATGAGGCCCATAGGGGGCAGGAGCCTATATCTCTATCCTGTTTCTGTAGGGATCGAACCCCAACCTCCCACTCTCGGACACTGTAACCACAAGGCCACTGAACAGTTATAATAGGAATCAGGATTACATAATACTCTGTACTGTGTGCAGCTCAGGTACAGTATGGGCTACAGGCATGGAATGTCCATCCATACTCAATTGACTATGGTCTTTGCCGTTCAGTTCTAAAGCCGTGTTGACTTTGTCGACTAAAACTATGACGAAAACATGTTTTCACTGACGAAAACTAGTGTAAAATCTGCCATTACATCATCAACCGAAATACATTTTTGTGGACAAAATCAACTGTAAATTAGTTGACTATAATCATATAATATTTTGCCGACTAAGACTAGACTAAAACTAAAACTTTTCAGATGACTGAAATATGACTGCAGCTAAATTACATTTTATTCAAAAGAATATGACTAAAACTAAATCAAAATTTGCTGTTCAAAATCAACACTGGTTCTAAGCCAATAAGGGGCTTGTTGAACACCTCAGCCAGGCAGGCTTTCCTTCAGTGCTGGAAAAAGTAGTACTTTTTTACTTAAGTAAAAGTATCAATACTGCACAGTAGAAATACTGTTATCCGGAATTAAAAATATGTACAAAAGTATTGGTATCAAAATGTACTTAAAGTACCAAAAGTAGAAAGTACACATTATGCAGAATTTCTCAAGTTTTAAATTCTTTTGAAAATAGCAATGCGTCGCATCAAGACTCATATTGTACATCTGCTATTTTCAAATGGCCGAAATGTATATAGGGCTGAAGTGGGTAATGTATGTTTTGTAATAATAATCAAAATAGTTAATCAGGTTTTCATATAATTGTAGTTGAGTAAAAGTACAATATTTGCCTCTGAGGTGTAGTGGAGTAGAAGTAAAACTACTGAAAAATAGGAAAGACTCCAGTAAAGTACAAACACCTCAAAATTGTACTTAAGTACTTGAGTCAATGTACTTGGTTTACTTTCCCCCACAGCTTCCCTTTTTAAGAGCTGAACCGTTCATTCAGGCCAAACGTATGTGTTGCTCTGCTCAGACCAGTCTGAACTGCCTCCTTCACCAGGAACACGCTGCAGCCGCTGCCGGCATCAAACGATATTTTTAATCAAGTGGTCAAAAGCAATTGCACAAACATTCTAAAGTAGCTTAGGTCAACAGTGTTCCAGGGCCTGTTCTGTTGGCTGGAATGCAGCGCCGCGCTGCAAACAGGCCCCTCTTTGTATCGCAGGGCAGCCGCCTCACGCCACACCGCACCACTCTGGAATCCTGTTTGTTTTTCTTTTGAATTTCTCAACCTGGAGCACCCCGTGCGTGCGTGCGTGCGTGCGTGCGTGCGTGCGTGCGTGCTTGCGTGCGTGCGCGCGCTCGTGCGTCGTGTGTGCAGAGTATTTCAAGGCAGTGTAGCCTAACTCTGTACTGAGCGTGCATCTGTGCATTTTATCAATGCAGACACAGTATGGTTCATTGTACACCCTCTGAGCGAATACGTTTTTTTGATGTGGAACATACAGGAGACTTTATACAGGTTGCATTTACACAATGATTAGAAGTCAGAAAATAATCAGAAAATAAAGAATAAAATAAAATAATTACCGGTATATGCAGTTTGTTCAGTTCAGTAGGTAGGTCTTTTTTTTATGTTCTGTTTATTCATTTTTCGTTTTTTACAAATATAGAAGTAAATTGAGAAATAAAAACAGAGTGACAAATACAAAAAAAACTAAAACACACACAATAACAAAACACAAACTCCAAATCAAGACAACCAAAGAACATTGAAAACACAACAAAACAATAAAAGGTAGATGTACTTAAAGGTTCAATCAAGAGGATCCCAATTTATAACATGCAGATTTATATATTTTTTTTTAAATCTAAGCGTGGGTTAATTTCACTATATTTAAATTGACTTGAAATGATGACAGTACAATGCATTCTTCTAACATGTTTCAGTATCACCACCACTGGTAATCTATCTCTCATCTACAATAGTGATGCAAATATAATGATATATATATATAACAGATTAACAAGTAAGACGCGCAAACGCGGGAAGCGAACGCAGCTCGTGTGTGTGTGGTTGTGTGTGTGTGTGTGTGTGTGTGTGTGTGTGTGTGTGTGTGTGTGTGTGTGCTACAGCTGCGCCCTCTGGTGGCGGGCGGGTGGTGTAACAGCGTGACACACACACACACACAGACATTCAGCCCTTGCTGTCATAGTAAGTGGCTCATTGCGTTCGCAATAATCATATCAGGTTCTCTGGGACAGAATGGGCACACAAAGCCTCATGAAAGTCAATTTGGGAGTATGCGACAGTCACCGCAACCACGGGAGCAGCGCATGTTCGCCAACCTTAATGCATGTTCACCAACCTTAATGCATGAGGGGGGGGGGGGGGGGGGGGGGCCTGATCTAAGCTAATAAGAGATTTGCCCTTGTATGCATTTCACTACTTCAAATGGGCGGTGATCCGGATGGCCTGGGGATTAGTGAAGCTTTGCAGCAGATGTTAGATTAAAAAACAAAAGGAGAAACATGAACTTTCATTCATTTGCGCTTATGGTCAAACCCCTCATTTCTGGTCAATCCCCTTACCTCACCAGTAATCTGCCGTGATCCAGAATACTGTTGCAGACACCCTGCCCCCCCCATCTCCCCCCCCCTCCTCCTTTTCATTTTTTACTCCCCGATGGCTGACAGAACCGGAGGAATTCATTATTCAGGAAGCAGTTTTTTTGCCAAACAGAACTGGGACATTCTCTTCCCATGTCCTCCTGGGGCTGTAAACCACAATTGTTCAGGTCATTATAAACCTGTAATGGGTAATCTGCTCATTGTTTTTGTTTGCTTATGTAAGAGAGTAGCCCTGCCCTTTGACTGAGCGGTAGACGTTTCCCATGCGGAAGACCAGAAGTGTTTGTTGAATCCAGGTGGTTATGCTTTGTGGCTTTGTCCCCGGCAGTGGGGGGGGGGGGGGGGGGGCATGGAGGAGTAAGCCTGCCTGAAGCCCAGAAGCCCAATATCTCCCTCGGTTGGTTGATTGGGGGATTCCCCACAGCATCACATTGCGACACGTCGTGAGCTTGCGAGACACCTATACTCACTAGCTAGTAGCTACTAATATAAGTGCAAATCAAGCCAGACTGGAGCCCTTAAGGAAGCATGGTCACACACACACGTAACTGGGTCAGCCACCAGCCCAGCTGGACGTGACCAAAATCTTCCATAATGCTATCCAGCAGTGATGGAAAAAGTACTCACATTTGTTACTTTAAGTAACGGTATCAATACTGCAATGTAGAAATACTTTGTTACAATTAAGTAAAAAGTCAGAAATTCAAAATGTACTGTACTTGCATGTCCCATTTCACAAGTTTTCAAATGTATAAAAAATCATTTGAAAATGGCATATCTTACAAGCTCACATTGCGTCATTGTGAGCTTGTAGATCTGCTATTTTCAAATGGCTGAAAGATATACAGTATAGCGCTGGAGTGGTTATGTATGTTTTGAAATAGCAATCTAAATCTACAGAGTAACTAACGTTTTCAAATGATTGTAGTGGAGTAAAAGTGCAATATTTGTACCCGAGATATACTGTAGTGGAGTAAAAGTATTGGAAATTCGAAATACTCGGGTACTTAGTTAGTTTACAGAATTTACACCACTGCTTTCGAGTGATGAAACAGTGAACGGTGCAGTTTTCTGTCCATTTGAACCGTAACCATCACCACCAGAGAGGTTCAACTGGGGTTAAGCACACAGTCCCAGGACAGTATTTTTGGTGTTTTCGCATAGATTATATCCCAACCCCAACCAGCCTATAGTTTCTATCACAGATTTTTCCTGCCTGTTGGCGCCACTGTTGAAGGGCAAGCGACCAGCCTGTGTTGTCGTATTTGGTATGTAAATATCGTATATTTGCCTATCTCCATCGCGCCGGGTTCCTCTCTGTCTTCTCTTCTGGTGCCTGGTAACAGGAAACAAAAGATAAAATAGCTGTGTCTCTCCATGACCTGCACATGTAGTGCAGGTCAAATCCACCCACGTAATACAAAATGGAACATCATAACCTGTACTGCACAATTATAACCGTGCTCATCAGGCAGTCAGGCACCCTTGAGGCCCTTCCGGGCACATTTGAACACTTGAATTAACATGCCAGAATGTATTGTACTAGTGCAGTACCCGCTGTCAGAGTACTTGGGAGGCCAGTATGTCATCTATTCTATGGAATCGGTTCTCAGACCTTTTCATGTAAAGGACCCCAAAACTAATTTGGACTTGGCCACGGACCCCCATCTGAAGATATCTTGGGCCAGGGTCGACCCATACAAGATTTGTGGGCTAAAATGGTTAAAATATAGTCCACATGTTTCTAGATACATTTTTATTTTTTTAATAACCGATGTATATAGAGTATATAGAGTATATAGGATTAAATTGGGTAAACAGATTTTGATTTTGATTAACCCATTTTGCTGGAACACCCTCAATAACCTTCCAGTTGACTGACTGACTGACTGAATTTGTAGATCGATGTCACAGCAAATACAAATACTTTGCAGCCACGCGTTGCCTTGCAATAAAACGTTTCTGATTCTTCTGATTATGTCTCAGCCCGGTATAACTGGTCCATTTCCAGTAACCTGAGGAAATGCCATTTCTGGGCAGGCCCTCTAAATACCACATACAGGCAGCCCCTCCTAACACTGCAGGCTAGGCTCCGTCGGTAGAAACGGCCTCTCCGAAATACTTTGCAGGGCGGTGTGTGCTAAATGTTCTGCACCTGCATAAACATGCCGAGCCAGGAGAGCTGCCTGCCTGCCACCCTGCCAGACACACTAAACCACATGGTCCAGAAGACAGCAGAAAAACATACCTGGGAATGGTTACCGTCACAAACCCACGCTATACAGTAGGCTACCGTTCGTCCCGTAAAAAGAGAAACGGCTAGAGAAGTGCCCTCCTCTGCTCTGAGGCCAGGTCTCCGCCAGGCCGAGTTGCTCTGCCCGCCCAGGTCACGCAAACTTTGAAAGGGCAGTCATGGCCTGTTGGAATGGAATCTGAAAAGTCGGACTGATAAATGTTAACGAGTTCGGAGATATCGATTTGAGACAGGCGAAAGAGCACAAAAATGTGTGCCAGTTAACCCATTCTGAACGGGCACCCATTTTGGTGTCAGCATCATGTTATGCTTTAGCTATTTAAAAATAGCAGATCTACAAGCTCATATCGCGCCACCGAGTGGCGCGATACGAGCTTGTAGGTCTGCTATTTTTTTGAAAATCGAAGAACGACTGAAATTTTTTGAATCTGATCTCAGGTCAGAATGGGTTAATCAGACCAGTGTGTGTCCAGTGGAAAACTTGTATGAATCTGATCTCAAGTCAGAATGGGTATAAGGTCGCAAAGTCATAGACAGTGACGTGCTGTATAGGCGAAATTGCCGTTCCCCACTGTGTTTTCTGGTCCTCATACCGTACGTCACTGGCTTCCCCTTTGCCTTTTACCATCTCTCTTCACACGCGACAGCGCCCTGCGCGCCTCCACGGCCCTGGCACGACATTGATATCTGTGCTCTTTCACCAACGGTAGACTCCTTTCACCACCTTCAATGTGCTTGCATTCTTTTATTTACTTTAATTTTGCCAGTAGTAACCCCTCCCCCCTAGCAAGTATACCCCCTCACCCTATAGCATCGCACCTGCGTTCCGTTTCTGAAAGCCATTACTCACTCCGTCCGTCTAAAAAGTCTGTTTCTCGACTACAGAAGCGTTAATGTTGTATAACCTCGACACAGCATAACATCAGAAATGATCCCAGAACATCCGCATTGTGTTCAATCACAGCGGATGCCGACCTAGATTTGAAAAATGACTTCTTCCTTGCCCTTTTCACGCTGATCGGTTTCACGCTGGTCGGTCCAGCGGACGGACAAGGGGCGAAAACATCTCCGGGACGATAAAGAAACTTGTCACTTGTCTGTAGTGAATGTGCAAGGTCAAGGTGACACGGTGGTGTTACGACAGAGAGTCAATAGTCTGGACCAAAACAAGCAGTTTGTTCCAGGAAGGGGTACAATAGATGACAGTGTGTTTCCTATTACACAGTAAAAGCCTCATATCAGTGGTAATTGAAGTCAGATTTGTACATTTAACATTTTAATTAACAATCAGTCCTTTTTTGTAGTATAGAGATTCTTATATACTTAAAAACACAGAAAGAGCTTGATCCCGATCTTAACCACTTAAGCCCTATATATACTGTACTTCGTCATATGAAGATGAATAGCGATCTATACGCTCAAAAGGCCAAATGTTGTAGATCTGCTATCTTTTTTTAGTTTGTTACGTGTGACATATTTCTGATCATTTCCGCCTAGATTGACATGCCCAAAAGAGGGAGAGAGAGAGAGTGAGGAAGAGAGAGATCAGGGAAAAGGGAATGAAAGACACATTGGCTGTCAAATTATAGGGACCCTTGAGGGGGGGGTTCCAAATGGCTTTACAGGTCTGTAACTCTGAGGGCGTACGGATGGACCCGAGTTATGTATGGGGATGACAGGAAATACCACCTCCATACACAGGGTCCCCCACCCCCATACACAGGGTCCCCCACCCCCATACACAGGGTCCCCCACCCCCATACACAGGGTCCCCCCACACCGGTATGTAGGACAAGGCTGCGTATTCACACGCCGTCATGCGACACCTCCCGGTTATATAACTGTCACAGTGTGCTTTTCAACTGAGAAGTAGGTGAGACCACGCCGAGGGAACCATGTCTCTACAGTACTGTATGTGCCGTGTACCAAAAGTAGCATAGCTCCCTCAGACTTTGTTATATAGCCTGAGGGCCCCTGCTTTTATATGTGCCACACTCCTCTTCCGCAGCAGCCTTCGGATGACATTTCAACCATTCAACCCTATAACCCTATTCATGGGGCGGACGAATACTAGATCTGCAAGCTCACGACGTGTCGTGAGTTTATAGTCCATCCATTGATGGTGGACTAAAATAGTGAAAACTGTGTTGGCTCGGCTGATTTGGAGATCTGCATTGTCTTTACATGTTGTCCAATGTACCCTGGTTATGAATGTCTCTTTAAGGCCTAAACTGTGTGTACACTGTACAGTATTAGGCCGTTGATACCGATTTTCCCATAGGTTGTATTTTGTCCATGGCTTGACTCAGTCTGTTGTTTTGGTCATACTTCAAAGTCATACTTGCGGAATATTCATCTTGGCGGCGTCTAACTGCGATTCCCAGAATTCCGTTTGAAACAAAACCACAGGAGTATTGATTGATTTATTGAATACTTTATTAGTCAGAAATGTAAACAGCACGCGGTACAGTCAGACCTTAAGGCTAAAGTCCAGGGGACTTGATTCTCCATAAGAAATAACCCTGTCCTGGAGATATTTTGGAACAGCATTGTCAGAAACGGCATATTATCACATACCATATAATGCATAAATAATACGTTACTGGTACATTTCTCGTGCCTGCGTCATTTGGCTCGAGTGTTGGGGCAGACACTCGCTACTAAATTGGTTTGGAAGAAAAAAAACATTTACACGTATTATCCGGAATGATTATTGTGAGAAATGTATGAATCCAGTGAAGAATGTATCAATCAAACCTTAAATAGTTAGACAGTATGACTTCACTTTAATCCATTCTGACTGGGCACCCATTTTGGTGTCAGCATCATGTTATGCTTTATCTATTGAAAAATAGCAGATCTACAAGCTCATATCGCGCCACCGAGTGGCGCGATACGAGCTTGTAGGTCTGCCATTTTTGAAAAATCGAAGAACGACTGACATTTTTAGAATCTGATCTCAGGTCAGAATGGGTTCATCAGACCAGTGTGTGTCCAGTGGAAAACCTCGTATGAATCTGATCTCAGGTCAGAATGGGTTAAGCTTGTTATGTTTTGGTGGTAGTTCACGTCCGTCCAGCGAGGGCATGGAGGGCATGGATACTGGTTGGCATCCAACCCCGAGAGTAGGAGGAACGTGTGAAAAAAAACCATCTTGTCTGCTGTCGGTTTCGCAGCTAACTGAGCGATGGTTCCTTCCTGCGTCATCACTTCCTCCTCACCCCGCTGTGGAATCCATCTCCTGGAGGATTCCACCATGGTTCCACCGTCCACTGGAACTCGCACGGGAATGTTCCATGTTATTGTGAACGGCATTGTGGGAACATATTTTCCAACCGGGGGCAAGGTATTCTACAAGCTCCAAGCTGTGGTCGGCTTTAGCTACTGGCACGGTTTTAACAAAATGTATTTTGACCAGAGGGGATGGAAAGAGCACATTTGGACTTTATCTTGTTTGTTGTTGCAGGCTTTTATAGAGAGAACAAGGAACAATGAGGGTTCTTTGCCCCTTGTTGAGGTTGCATTTAGTTTTACAACAATTTACTGGAGGATCTTTGGCGGATTATTTTCACGGTGTGGTACTGGTACTGGAGGGGCCGAGCCATCTAGGCGAAGATAGTACAATATGTGTCTCTGTGTGTGTGTGAGTCCGGGTCTAACCTCGCAAACCACTGGACTGATCATTTTCTACCAACAACAGGCCATGGAAGTAACTCTCTGAATGAAAGTGTTATGCTTTGAAATATTTCGCCTTTTTAAAACTCATACAGCTGGAAGTCAATGGAGGTCAGACTGGGCCGGAACTTTGCTCAGTACTCATCATAGGTTTCATATAGGCTTGACGTCAAAGATCCAAATGACAGCCATCCCGCTATTAGACCAGGTGCAACGATTCTGCTACCATTGTCATCAGCAAATGGGAAGACCAATAAGCATCTTCATCGTTTTCATTACAAGCTCATACCAGACGTTGTACCAACCCTTCCTTCTAACTTACAGATATACAATTATAACCTTCCAGTTCACTGACTGAATGACCCGAGAATGACAGGAGACAGACAGACAGGCAGACAGACAGACAGACAGACAGACAGACAGACAGACAGACAGACAGACAGACAGACAGACAGACAGACAGACAGACAGACAGACAGACAGACAGACAGACAGACAGCATACGCTATAGCATGACATTCCCCCTGACAGATGGTAAAGAGGCCGTAGTTACAGACAGACAGACAGACAGACAGACAGACAGGGAGGGAGTACTAGCCTGGGAGTACTAGACTGCCCTACTAGCCACTACTGCAAAACTGCATATCTGGAAGCAATTAAAGCAGACGGGAAACCTCTGGCCAGAACCTTTCCACAAGGCACAGCACTATTCTATCAACCATTTATAAAGAGCAGTTTACTATACTAATGGTCATTTATACAATAACGGTACCCTACACTAACCGTCAATTATAAAGTCATTCATCACTATTCTAGTTTTTCTAGTTTCTCTTCAGTGTTTCCACTACGTACGTACAGTATACTGCAGTAATATACACGGTTCCACGGTGAGATCATGACACGCCAATCTACAGTATAATGTTCTGGCGGCGTCCTGCAGAGGCCCAGGGTTGAGTCTTATTGGCAGTGGTGTCAAAGATCACAATTTACAATGTTCAACTTGTAGCATCAAGTGATGACTTGATTTCATCTGCTTTGAACCATTTTCGCCTCTAGTACTCTATTGTGTGTGTGTGTGTGTGTGTGTGTGTGTGTGTGTGTGTGTGTGTGTGTGTGTGTGTGTGTGTGTGTGTGTGTGTGTGTGTGTGTGTGTGTGTGTGTGTGTGTGTGTGTGTGTGTGTGTGTGTGTGTGTGTGTTTGTGCACACACCAGGGGGGCAGTCAGACAGATATTTTGTGAAGCCTGAAACTCCTGAAAGTTCATATAATGGCCTGTTGTGGCGCTGTCACTGGACCCAAAAAAACCCATAGCTTCACCTAGACTGTATTACCTTAATAAACATGGTCATGAATACTTTCTGCTTCCAGTCACTAGTTTAAAGTCTCATTTCTAATGTCATAATATTATTTTTGGAAAATGATGGTCCCATTTATAAAATAAATGACCATAAAGTCGCGTATGTTCTGAGGGGCGTGGCTACCGTTACAGTCTATGATCGGGAGTCCCCACCCACTCGAGTCAAAATAAAAACCAACGGAGAAGAAGGGGGGGAGTCCTGCCTCGTTGTCTGGGCAGCCAATGGCCAGCTGGGCCCAAACGGAGCCAGCCAATGGCCAGCTGGTACCAAACGGATCTAGAAAGATGGCGACTTACAGTGCAGGAATAACAGGCTTCATTTTACGTCCATGTTAGACCCGGGGGAACGCTTTGTCCATATTTTTTACAGTCTATGGCACACACGCACATGGGCATGCACATATTTGGGGTCTCAGCTTTTGGGCTCCACTCCACGCAAAAAAAGGTTGGGAATCACTGCTCCAATGAGCAATGGAATGTTTGCGGGTGGGAAGCCTGCAGGGGGTTGTGTCCATGACGCTCATTAGCGATGGTTGGTCAGGGTGGGGGGGGCGATAGCGTGGACCGTACTGTGCGTGACACCCTGTGTCATGTTTCTTACTGTCAGGTCAGAAGAAACAGCTGGTGACTCAATTTGTATCAGAGGAGGCACATGGTTGTCTACGCTCTCCCCAGGCCAACATCAGTGGGGGCTCGACGCAGCGAGAGAAAATGGAAAATATTGAAAGGCTTTGATAGGAAAAATGAAGTGCAGTATTCCAACAACAACGGGAGCAGTTCACTCTTCTGAGCAAATTGTTCTTCCATTTTGTTGCCATTAGTTGCCCACTAATGGCCTGAACCCTTCTTTTCCTGCTGAAATCACATATGGGGATGTCATTGTCAGCAGATCAGAGAGTGAATAGTCAACAGCTACTCATTAAGAGAAGCTCAGCAGTGCTGTAGGATGATCTGTGAGAGAACGTACTTCGGGTGTTCTGCTGACCGCTCTGAACAGTCAGTCACACAGGTTGCATACAGTATGTACAGTAATTGCTCAGTCAGGTCCTTAAAGGTGGGGATTCTGTAGCTGGCAGTTAGCCACAGAAATAAGATGACACCTGTGTGAAGTGAGGGGTGCTCTTATGATCGTACATCATCATGACGTAACGATCGTCCACATAATTATGACGTACATCCTCCATTCATTGTCAATGGGAATTGACATTTGTGTAGGACAAATATACTGATTTGCTCGTCCATACAGTATATGACGTAAATTCTCCATTCATTGTTTTTGAGGGGAACTAGCCCCTCCTATATACAGGTTTAATGTTTGTTTTTCCAACATTAAAAACGTCATTGACAATGGACAGAGTTTAATGTTTCCTAAATGTGCCTGGACCACTTGGCCAGCCGGCACCCTCTCCATTCATTGTCAATGAGAATGTGTATGACACATTCCCCATAGGATGTACATTTTCCATTCATTGTCAATGGGAATTCAATCTTTGTGTAGGACAAAAATACCGTTTTGCTCGACCACATATTATGATCTCCATTCGTTGTCGATGGGAATGTAATGTTTGTGTAAGATGAAACGAACTAACTAACTAACTAATAGCTGAATATCAAAAAGTCCGAAAACGTAAGGCCTGTAAGAACACAGCATGTGTGTCAAGTGCTGTTGCCGACAGCAGCAATCAGTCGGTAAGCTCGAGAGAGAGAGAGAGAGACATCACTTCTGTTGCTGACAGTCCGTAAATAAACATTCCAGAAAGCAGTCGGTAAATGTCACTGTCAATTCTAGATTTAATGGGCAGGAAAAGGGCGTATGAATTTAAATCCTAGCTGCTTAAAAAGTGTATAATGACTAAAACTGTCCTTGTTTATTTGATATTTAGGCGTGTTAAGGTGATGTCCGACCGGGACAGCTACATAGCTCGGAACACCTGTTTGGGAAACCGAATAACCACAAAGCAAAAATGTCAACTTTTTCCCCCCTTTTTCTCCGTCTGATTAAAGTAACATTTACCTTGGCAGTGAATGAGACGGAGGGGTAGCATGTGATTAAAGCTCATGTTTTTATTCAAAGCTTTTACAGGAAACTAATTAGCTGAGGAATGCAGCCGTGTGCCAAGCTAACAGGAGAAACTGACATTCCTGCCGGTCTGACAGCTGAAAAATGTATATTTACAGTACATTCATGTTTTCTTCTGTGTGCAGCCACAGTGTTGGATCCACTTCACTTTCAGTTCAAATCATTAAGTACATAATTAAGTACATTTTCTTTCACACACATCGAAGAACCTTTGGAGAAGGTTTCGATTTCCAACCTATTAGGACATAATTGAAGGTTAGTACTGTACATTTTGCACTGTAAATAAATTGATTCCAGCTTTTAAGTCCTGGAACACTATAAACTGAGTTGAAAACATGTGTCTGTTTGGCATCATAAGGTGTCCTTACAGTAAACTGGATGAGTAATGAATTAGTCATGCAGTAATAAAGTCTGGATGTGCACAGGAGTGACGTGAACAAAAGTGTCTCAATAATAACCTAGATTTGTGGAGCAAATATATTTATTTTACTGTGTAGCTCCTATAGGGCCAAGCCAAGAGTGTGTCCGGGGCTAATCTCGTGAACGGCGCCAAAGTTCTTGTGCATGCTGCCAGCTGGCCAGGGATGTAACTTGCATTTTCCTTTTCACATCCTCCGCACAGATATTTGCTCTCCTCTTGAAAATCGTTGGTCGGATCGAATAGTCACTCAGCACTGCACCACCCCAGGCCATATGGGACACACACACACGCCAAATTTGAGGCCATACAGCTTGGTCAGACACACACACAGGTTTTGTGAATTCATCATTTATAGGTATAATGTAAAAAAAAAAATCACACCCGTGTGAAGTGAGCGGCGCTTTGTGTTGCCACTAATTTGTCGGACATATGACCTAATTTCTCGCTTTCAAATGGCAAATATTGAGACGTGTGGGGACCAAAGCTGTATAGGAGGGGTTGGCACCCCTCAAAAATCCCACTGTGGCTGCCAAATGACGTCACAGGGGACATGCTGAAAACGGGGGTGAAAGAAAGATAGATAGATAGATAGATAGATAGATAGATAGATAGATACTGTGTAGATAATGGAAGTCAAAGGCGGTAGGATCAGGTTGAAGACTTGCCCACATACGTCACGTCACAGATATGTCATGGTGACTGACCTCATAGACTGGCCACATGAACTCTGAGATCCACGTGAAAGCCGCTACCCCGTCTTGTTTTCCTACATGCAGTCGCTTTCATCCGTATTTCAGTCCATCTCCATTTTTTATTTTCTCCACCTGAAATCACAATGTGGAACAGATACTGAATAGACCCCCCACCTTCAACTGCACTGCAGCAACAGTGTGTGTGTGTGTGTGTGGGGTGCTTCACTTACCGTTAATGCCAAACCAAGGACCATGCAGCCTTTGTCCATTATGTCTTCCACTGTGGGAGGTTTTTATTTCACTAACATTTATGTTCATTGTTTTTACTTCTACAAGCACTAGTTACACATACTGTAAGTCTCGCTGACCATCTGTTAAATGCCTACTACAGTAGTACTTGTAATTGTAACAGCGTGTGTGGCGGATGGAGCCTGACTTGCGGTATATTTATTTAGCCATCTCTTGAAGAAGACAACGTGCGTTGGTGTGTTTACCGAGCTCTACGCAGGCTAGCTCTGTGTGCAGTCTGTAACCTTTTGTTACACAATGTGCCTTAGCATCTGGTGGCCTAAATATTAATAAGTCAGCCAGGTTAGTTTTTAGTGCAGGAAGCCGCATCATTTATGATGCTGAGAACTGGGTCAAACATTTGGTCCGATGTTGGCTTGCCACAAGGGCTTTGCCCATTCTCACCTGGCCATGTGCTACGGACCTATACGGTATGCGGTCGACAAACGGCAGGTCTAGTTGGGAACTTTGTTTTGATTTGTCTTCTGCTAAGGTTTTGTTTTAACCACTTACAACTTGCCGTCCGTCCCTATATGTCATCATAGCAGGGCCGGGTTAACACCTCTGAGGGCCCCTGGGCACTGAAGCTCGAAGGGCCCCCCCTTCACTGCACTTTTCAGCTGCCCTTCTCACCAACAATAAAACACTAATCTTTTTAGACACCATTTATTTCATTCGGATTAGCAGGGAAATTATCTGTGGAACTAAAATAATAAAAATTAAAATAAAACCTTTTTTTTTCTTTTTTTTCTTTTTTAGTTGCCCCTGGTGCCCAAGGGCCCCTGGGTACGTGCCCAAAGTGCCCATATGGTCAGGGCTGCACACAACTTTTTTGGTCTAGTACTCAGAGGAGCACCTGGAGGAGTTTCTTGGTGCTCCTAAAATGCGGCGACCCGTCTCGCCGGATGGATAAAAGAGGGATGAATAACTTATAGCAAAACAATATTTATTGGATGAGTGGGGAGTCAATGGAGGGTATTGCAACTCTAGATTTAGCCCTAGAATGGCTCTTGTTGTAGATTCATCCCATTATTTAAAAAATCTAAATTTACTAAAATCTAGGTCCATGTGTGGTCCAGCCCTATGGAATGCATATTATAATAAAAACAACTTAACACTTCCTAAGGATAATATGAGCATCAAAGCAATATTTAGATTTTTTATTATTTTGTATTTAAATAACCGATCTACTAGCTCACAACGTGTTCGTGTTGCGACACGTTGTGAGCTTGCAGATCAGCTATTTTTGTAACATGCGACACATCGTATGGCGAAGCATACATCAGGCTTCCCTAGTTCCCTTTTGTTTTTAGCTGAGGCGACGTACGTAGTCAGACACACATGGCTCCTCGGTGCAAAAATAAACAGTGTACACTACCCGACTTTACGATAATAAGGGACAGTATGTCGAGACACGGTGTTCATGTTGGGCAGCAGCAGTGCCAGTCCGCAATGCTTTAAACTCTTCCCACTCCACTATGTCGGAACTAAAACCTTAGTACCCGTAAAAAGTCGGTGGCCGGTGCCTAGGCTGTGAGAGACGCTAATATGGTTTCTGCCTCGGATTCGGGTTCCGAGACGGCATCGCACACGAGCAACCATGCTGCTCCAGCAGCCGGAAAACAAACACAAGCACAGCGGCAAATGGGAAGAGTGCAAAGCATCCAAAGCATGCCCTTTTACACCGGGGACTACAGTAGTTTGCTATCTGAAACGGAGAAGACGAAACTATTTGTGTCAGGTTTTCCTGTCAACCGCCCTCCGCCTCCTCCCAGGCTCCCAGCAGAAAGCAGCATGGAATCCTCCCCCTTTTGAGTAAGGACGCGCTGTGATTGGCCAGTAGCCACTTTGAGTGGCAGTCGGTGGGAAATGCTCTCGCCACAGAATGTACTAGTATTCTGGCCATAATAATCATTCTAGGCGGCCCCGGCTGTTGGTACGCAGAAGCGCTTCCCGGCGCTTGATTGACAGCGCATTTTGAATTTTGACGACGCATGCGCGGTGGCGCACCACTTATGTGCAGCCCTGCATATGGTAGATCCGGCCCTGCATCATAGGCAGACGTTCTTTTTTTAATTCTCCAAATGTATGAATGGATGGATGAACGATTGTAAAGCGCTTTGAGTACTTAGAAATAGCTCTAAAATTGAATTAATTTGTTGTTGTTATTATTATTATAAAAATGTTCATAAAAAAGCGAGTCCCAAGCCCAACGGCCTGCATTGCACTTCTGCACTGGCGAGTTCCTGCAGCATCGCAGATGTGCATTAATGACGGTAAAGAATACCCTCTCGGGTAATATCGCTTAAATACAGTACACTGTATTTCAGCGCAGCAGCATCAACGTGTGGGGCGCAGAGGATCTATGTTTAGAGCTTGCACAGGGTTCACCAGGGCCACAGGCTGCCGTGCACGCCTGTGCACGGGCAACAACACATATGGAAGTGTGTCGAGGAAGCACACCAGCTCCTCCGCAGTCAGACACTCTCACTTCCACGTACATCATCCATGTGTGTGGCAGTACATTTACAGCAGAGATGAGTTCCTCGTGTTTGTTGAAAGAGTCACGACCCCCTAACTCTTGTCGGAATCTCCAGTCTAAACACATCACACAATGTGAGCTTTAAAGAGACATTTTTCCATTCCCTCCGCCCTTGACAATTGGCCTTCCCCACACCATCCTGCACACGCCCCCGATATAACTGTACGAAAGCCCCTTGCGGGTTCAATCTATTAATAGTTTTTCACCTCTGTCTTTTATGGGCAGTTGCTGTCCATCTCTTGTCCGGTTCCAGGGTGGTCTGGGAGGGAATGTCATCGTTCTTTGTCATCGCCAATTATTATTAAATACGTCTCACTTTTTAACTGTAAAGTTTTGGAGGAAATCACGGTATCTGGAAACCAGACAGTCAATTCACATCCATTTATTTACTAAATATTCCCCACACCCAATTGGCCCGTTCATTGTGCAGAAGGCAAGTCTAAACACGTATACGTGGCTTTAAATAGACTGAACAGTTGCCATCCTGTGTTTGTTCCCTTGGTCATTTATATCCATATATCCATCCATTCAAATCTCTGCAAATCATATCCCTCTCAATCCATTATTCCTCCCCTCTATATACAGTAGGCTTTAAATAGTCCCAGTCATATCCCAGTCATATCCCAGTCACTATCCTCCATTGTTAAAACTCAGCCAGTCCACTTGACATCAAATCCAAGGTATCTTTGACTCCATGGTCTATTTCTGGGCAGGACTAGCACAGAGACAGCCTGCCTTTGCCCCACGGACAGACACTGTTTTGCATTATTTAGTGTAGGTGAGTCGATAATGGTTTAACCCCAAACAAACGGATAAAAAATGGTTTTCAATGGATTCTGGTAGTATTTGGCATGCTAAAAATCACACCCGTGTGAAGTGAGTGGCGCTCTTGTCATCGTACATCATCATTCTCTATTCATTGTCAATGGCAATTTGTGAAGGACAAAATAGCCGATTTGCTCATCTACATATGACGTAAATTCTCCATTCATTGTCAATGGCATTTAATGTTTGTGCTAGGACAAGAATCTACACTATAGCTGAATATACAGTAGGAGGGGCTAAAATCTAGGATAATCTAATTCAAGGTGGCCTGGCTGGAGTTTAATGGCTATGTCTGTCTGTCTGTGTCTGTGTCTGTGTCTGTGTCTGTGTCTGTGTCTGTGTCTGTCTGTCTGTCTGTCTGTCTGTCTGTCTGTCTTAATAAACTTAATTAAATCCCTAATAAAACTGTATGTCTGTCAGTCACCAAGTTGTCTCCAAACCCTTTCAACCTGGCCGTCTCTCAGCCTTTAGGAGTTCAAAGAAGCAGAAATATGCAGCCAGGGAACTCATTTGGAGATGTTGGTCTCATGTTCAGTTTACACTGTGGTACATGGCTGGTTGGTTTGAAGGCTAAAGCCAAGGAACATTCCTCAAATAGACTGCCAACTGCCACTAATGGAATTTGCTCTAAATGAGAAGTTGGATGCCGATAACAGGACCGAGCTAGGCTACAAATATGGATCCAATTTTGTAACAACTTGTGAAAACATTCACAGGCATGGTTGCAGATACAGTAACAGAACCACTCCAAGCAGTATGCTACATATTTCTTTACTATATGGCATGGCTGAACTCTCCTTCTGATTGGAGGACATGGAGGGTGTCTTATTATTTCCATTGAACTGGACACCTCCGCTCCAAAGAAATGTCCTAGGCGAGGCTTGAGAATTCCTTTTCAACCATACATTTGTATAATGACATATAATGGGTCATATAAATGGGTTTTCAAGTATCCTTCCAAAGCAAAAGAGCGGATAATGAAAAGTGCCATCTGTTTTATAGCTGGTCTCGACTGCTGCCGTTATAGAAACACTGGGGATTACTGTAATGTTCTGAAGTCCTTGTGTGACTGACTTGCTTGTCAGTGAGGTTTTTAATATACCCATTCACAGTTAATCACTTTTGAAAGCTGTTACAGTATGTGCAGCACGTGGAAAATCAACTTGAGTCGAGAGAGGAATCCAGACGTCAAAAAAAACACTTCCGCTCACAAGGCCTAAACACGAGCAGAGTAATAATTTCATCTGTCGGGCGGAAACCTAAAAAAATTGACACACATATGAGGACTTTTCAGGATTGTAGTAGACTAGAGCATTCATTTACGAGAAAATAAGATGAGAGGTTTTGCATCGCTCGATGATAGTAGAAAATGTCCTTTTGTACACCATGATGCTTGATGGAGGTCAGAGTGACCGGTACGTATTCCCTATCAACACATTTTTGCCTATACTTTGTTGCCCAGGGTCCCCCCAGGGGTCTATACTTGGTCCCTCCACACTGAATCGCTTTGCCGAAAAAGAGATTATTGGCCTATTATGACACGCCTGCTCAGAATAGGGATAAGGGTTTGATTCCACATTGTCCTAAAATATGTTTTGGATCGTTCCATTTCATGGAAAACACACAAACGAATAAACAAGAGAGCACGCAGGATATTCAGTATACATTAAGAACGCTGTAACAAAAACATTCAATGTGAATTCAGAGTCAACACTGGGTCATGTGTAGAGAAATGGCATGCCCTCATAATGGGGAATGAATTATGACTAAAGGTTTATTTGTGTTCCTGTTTTCATGCGTGGCCGTGCACGGAAAAAGGTACGAGCGCACGATGGCATCTTTGCTGAATAAGGACAGTGTGTATAAGCTACATGGAAACATAAAGGTACACAGGGCCCTTCTGTGACATCATTGTCCAGCGTGACATCATCATCAGCCATGGGCTAATGGAAGTTTCTACGTCCAGGCGTTTTAAGATAACTGGAACGTAACCGACCTGCCAGTTCAGCTACTTTTCACAATAACTTTTTTTTTCATGGTTCTGAAACTGTCATAATTATGAGACCTGCACAGGTAATAAGGTCCGTCCGTATACCTGCCAGACTGCTGCCAGACTGGTCCGATTTGAACAGTGTGACGCCTAACAGGCCAGAAGAGCATTTGTCCATATGTATGCATGTGCAGTATGTACAGTACAGTATGTAGGTATGTATGTATGTCCCCCAAATTGTGTCTGTGGCTAATCTCACTAACCACTAATTCCACAAAATTCCTTGTGCACGCTGCCAGCAGGCCGAGGAACTCAAATATTTCTCCAAACCGTCAACAACGGTTATGTAATTTTTATGAATTTATATAATCGAAATAAAATAAAGGTTACATAAGGAAATTAAAATATCTCCGAACCACCGATCCCTCGAGGCCATTATGGCCAGTCTGGTGGCAATGTGACCCAAGTCCATATTTGGGAGAGAGTGACGTTATCAATATGATGTCAGAGATGCCAAGCTCATGATCCCTATAAAGTTTCATAGTATTAGCGGAAAGCATTCACATATTTTAACCTCACTTCCTCCAAGTGCGTTTTCACTGATATGGAAATTGCACCATATGCACTTGAGCCCAAACCTAAATCTGCGGAAAATAACACATTTTCGTCTACGACTTTATGGTTCAAACTTCAAAGGTTATGACCAAGATGTGACCTTGACTTAGACCTGATGGTGGCACTACAGAGGTAGATATTGACCTTGTAATTTGTGTGTGGATAATATATATTTGAGGGTGCTGACTGTTGTCTCTAGAATCTGCCAATGGGATGTATGGGGCTGCCATAGTCTGGCTGATAATAAAGCCTGATTCATACTGTACTTAGTTGGTCTCACATACCGAAACTAACTGACCTAGCTACAAGCTAACAACATGTCACATCTATGACACATAATTTATTGTTAGCTTGTAGGTCAGCTATTTCCGACACGTGACACCATCATGCAATGGAGGATAAATTAGATTTAAGAAGGGTTTTTTTTTTTACCTTTGGTGCTTGGCCCCAAAAATAATATCTTTGTTTATATAACATGTATTTCATTGTAACACTCGCAGGCAGGTCTCACTAAAAGAGCTCTATGAAATGGACAATGGTCCGACCCACGGATCTTGATTAGCTCATTCTGACCTGAGATCAGATTCATACGAGGTTTCCACTGGACACACACTGGTCTGATTAACCCATTCTGACCTGAGATCAGATTCTAAAAATGTCACTCGTTCTTCGATTATTCAAAAATAGCAGACCTACAAGCTCGTATCGCGCCACTCGGTGGCGCGATATGAGCTTGTAGATCTGCTATTTTTCATTAGCTAAAGCATAACATGATGCTGACACCAAAATGGGTGCCCGTTCAGAATGGGTTAGACGATCTGCTCTACCTCCTGAGCCACAGCCGCCCCGTGTAATATGCATTTAATTATTTCAGAACAATATGATAGCAGTTTATAAAAAGCTATATTTAAAATGCAACTGGTGCCAGAGAGAGTATAGGGTTGACTGTATAGCATCACCTCAGAATCACCATAGCCTGCACCCCTGATCTCAACCTAGAGTTAAACAATTTAATTATTATCTATCTGGGTCTATATTTGTGCAGACATATCTAGGGCTGCCACACACGGAGTAGGACTGCATGTTTCCTTCTGAAGCCAAATCCCATGTAGACATCCAGCTCTGCAATGGTGAGCCACAAACCTCACAGGACACCATGGATCCAGCCAGGGGCCGGCTGACACACAGCATAACCTGACTCTAACCCCAATAAGTCAGTTAACCAGCCATCATAAAAAACTTCCAGGAAAGATGGATTTTAACCCAGACCCCGAAGGCCTGCCTGACCCCCTCACTGAACATTCTCCACGTCACTGAACATTCTAACGTACAATCACTCAGTTGAGCAGCCAGACATGCAGTTACTCAGTCAACAGATAGACCAACACAACCAACCGAGCCTTCAATAATCCAACTACTTTCACAACGGATACTGCAGTATACCTGACATGTTCGGGTCGCTAGTGACATTAACCCTGGTCTCTATCTTAATTTGTAAATTGTATCACTAGGATAGGCAGAAGACTTTGAAACTAAACTTTGAAAATATATATTTTCAATTTGAAAATAGGATTTAAATGGGGTGCCCTGGTCCTAGTGGCTCACGTGCTAGAGATCATACGTTGCGCAGACCAAGGGCGCTTTGCACATCCTTTCCTATCTCTCTTCTGCCATTTCCTTTCTCTCCTGTCAGGCTGTCACTGTCAAATACAGGCTTGAAAATGCCCTGAAAATAGTCTTGATCCAAGGCTAACATGACCCTATTCGATCCACATAATGCTACAGTTGTTTACAACAGTTTAACCCACTTAATCTCACTCATAGCCTGTTTAGTTTAGGTCAAAGAGTAGGTCAAATATTCAAAACCTTAATCCTGCACCAATGTTTGTTAAGCTACTACAACACTTACTTTCCAATGAGATTATTTTAAACACAGGGGCACCTCAGGTCTGTGTTTTATAACACGTCTTATTTTCTTTGCACAACGAGATGATACTGCAGGGCAGAAATTGTAAGCTATTCAATTTATGCTGATGACATGGCTTTAGTGGGTTATTTTATTGTTTTTTCAAGAATGATGTCTCTGACTGCATTGCCCCAGGTCTCCAAGCTATAGAACACCAGCGTGAATCCAGCTTAAAGGTGGTTGCACACTGGACGCGTTTTTCGGAAAACCAATGGAGAAACGCTGCTAAAAATCTGAAAAACGCGCTCTGTGTACTGTGTGTGCAGGGACCTTAGCGCTGGAGAAATTAAAGAGCTCGTTTTAAGGCATGCAGACCCACTTCCATTGTTCACTCTATGACATAGGGTTCAAATGACGACTGACCCAGATGGATCACATAGGGCCTATGAGTGACCCTATGTGATCAATCTGGGTCAGTCGTCATTTCAAATACCGGTAGTATGTTTACTAGAAGTGGTACAGGGATTCCTTTTTTTACAAAGTCAACACAAGTCAACAAAAGTGCACACTTGTTTTTGAGTGGTGCAACCACTCCAAGGAACAGCAATGTCCGTGTTGGTTGGTTCACCTATGTGACGTTAATGAGCACCAGTATGTACCAGTAGGGGCCAGTAGGGGCGCCAGAAACAGAGAGAGAGAGACAGTGCTGCTGTTGCTTGTTGCTTGCTAATTAGAGAGAGAGAGAGAGAGAGAGAGAGAGAGAGAGAGAAAACAGAATGGAAATTGGATTGGAGTCACAATCTCCAACCAATTGTTTTGAGTATCTACATAGGAACACGCATGGAAGACAAATTGAGTTTCACTGACAAAGTTCTAAATTTGACTTTTATTAAACTATATTATTAGGAAATTAAAGTGTTTGGGGACTGTGTGTCAGCCTGATAAAGAGTGTTCTTGTGTTTAATATCCGTGTCTGGTAGCGAAATTTGATATCATCACACAAAAACAAGCTGGACCAGGACTGATAAAACAACCAGGAAAGAGATCAAACCCGCAAACAAACGCCATTGGATGGCCTTCACAAGTTGTACATAGTGAAAGATTGATTGATTGTTGTTGCTGTTGTTGTTGGGGTGTTTCTTGTCGCGTACATTTCGCACATGCTTTAAATTCCTCCGCTGCATTTACCCAACCTAAAAGTATCAGGAGCAGGGCTGCCAGTAACATGCCGGCCCGCCTGGGGAGCAGTTAGGGGTTAAGTGTCTTGCTCGTCCGTCATTGGTGACACTAACCACCCCCTCCACACATAGCAACGTCCCCTGTGTTCCTTTAATCATTTAAACGTACGTCGTTGAGCGCTGGAGTCCCTCAGGGCTCTATCCAATGTCTTTTCTGTTTTACGTCTTCGCTCAACAAGCTCGCAGCCCGCTGTGACTCGTTGTGAGCTTGTCCATCCATCCATCTTCAACCGCTTATCCGTAGTCGTGTCGCGGGGGCAACAGCTCCACCAGAGAGCTCCAGACTTCCCTCTCCAGAGCAACATTAGTGACTTCCTCCTGGGGGATCCCGAGGCGTTCCAAGGCCAGTGAGCTGATGTAATCCCTCCAACTGCGCCTCGGTCTGCCCCCCGGGGGTCTCCTCCCAGTGGGACGTGCCTCGAGGACCTCTCTAGGGAGACGCTCGAGAGGCATCCTAACCAGATGCCTGAACCACCTAAGCTGGCTCTTTTCCAGGCGAAGAAGCAGCGACTGAACTTCTCACCCTATCTCTAAGGGAGATGCCGTCGGAGAAAACTCATTTCGGCCAGTATTCGTGTCCTTATTCTTTCGGTCATGACCCACACTTCATGACCACAGGTGTGAGCTTGTCGATCTTGCTTTTGTCTGCGATGGTTTACGTCAGAATACGGACGCTGCTGGGGTTCATGTCGTTAATGATTTGTATCTGTGAGTGAGAGTGTACAATGCATTTGTACCATAGACTGTAAAAAATATGGACAAAGTGTTCCCCGGGTCTAACATGAACGTAAAATGAAGCCTGTCAGTCCTTGTATTGTAAATCGCCATCTTTCTAGATCCGTTTGGGCCCAGCTGGACCATTGGCTGGCCCAGACAACGAGGCGGGACTTCCCCCCTTCTTCTTAGTTGGTTTTTATTTTGACTCGAGTGGGTGGGGAATCCCGATCATAGACTGTAACGGTAGCCACGCCCCTCAGAACATACGCCACTTTATGGTCATTCTTTTAATAAATGGGACCATCATTTTCCAAAAAGAATATTATGATTATTAGAAATGAGACTTTAAACAAGTGACTAGAAGCAGAAAGTATTCATGACCATGTTTATTAAGGTAATACAGTCTAGGTGAAGTTGGACCCAAATACATGGACTTCTATGGGGCTATGGGGTTTTTTGGGCCCAATGACAGCGCCACAACAGGCCATTATATGAACTTTCAGGAAATCCCGATTTCCTTGGTGGCTTCACAAAATATCTGTCTGACTGCCCCCCTGATTTGTACACACTCAGAGTTCATTTAAAACAGAGGGTTTTTTATTAAGGGCTCCATTTTCGTCACCACTAAACCCCTTATCCCTAAACTTCTTTGCTTCTTTTTTTTTTCTTTTTTTTAACATGAATAGTTATAATGGCCAGTCTACAAGCTTACAACGTGTCAATGTAGATTGGCTAGTTGAACTATTCAAAAATGTTTTTCAAAATAGTAAAAAAAAGGCAAAGAAGTTTAGGGATAAGGGGTTTAGTGGTGAGGAAAATGGAGCCCTTTAGTGTACTGAGTTTGAGTTGCTCCCTCCCTGTTCAACAAATAATTAGAAAGATCTATAAGGCAATGAATCTCATGAACAAACTGCATGTGTGCACTATTCTGCATCAAATGTATTCTATACACTACGTGTGTGTATGTTGCATTTATTGTACAATCATTGTGATGTGATTTGTTGTAGTGGTGGGGTTTGTTTTGCAACGTGAGCCCTATCCCTGTCCCCATTTCTTAATAGGCGGACATTCTGTGACAATTGGCAAACACTTGGGAACAAGAAAATTGGGTTCCAAGCATAGACTAAACCAAAGATATTCTAGTGTATTACCATCGTTTCAATATTATGTAGGCCTATATTATGAGAAATAATTAAATAAACTGTCAAATACAAAATGTGGACAGGAATGACCTAACAGTTGCTGAAACCATGGAAGAACCCTGAAACATGCCCTATAACACCAAAGTCCACATAAAATTGCTTCCTAAGCTAGAATTCTTGTATTTTATGCTGTGTGATCATCAGTCTACATTTTCACAACGAGCTGTTTCCTGCTGATATCGTGCAGCTGAAGTTCTGCCAAGGAGACTGTATTGACAGACAAACCTCACACACACACACACACACACACACACACACACACACACACACACTTACAAGCGCAAACACATGTACAGTACAAGCTCAAACACTCGCTGTCACTGTATACTGACAGATTAGAGTACTTCAGCAATGCACACGCACACACACACACACACACACACACACACACACACACACACGCGCGCGCGCTACTCAGGGTAGTGTGTTTCTTTTCTTTTTTTGTGGGGGGGGGGTAGGAGAGATTTCCTACTGTATTTCAGACAAGCAGACATAGAACATGTCCATATTAGGGGAAAGAGAAGACATCCTAATATGGGCGTGCTTCCTCTGTGTAGTAACAGTCTGCTTGGCTTCTCTCGCGCATTCCATTTCCCTTCAGCCCTACCGTACGTTTCTCTCTCTCTGGGAGTTTTTTTCATTTCTGATCCGCTGGCGGGAGAGAAAGAGCAGTTGGGGCAGCCTTTCATAAGAGTTCTGGCCCCCGTGAGCGTGCGTGCGTGTGATACTTTTTTCCCCCCAAAAAATACACAAACCGCTCCGTCTAGCCCCTTTCCTGCAATCCCCCCCCCCCCAGACTGTGGAGTTTGATGTAGTAAAATAAGCCTGACCAGGGACGGGGCACACCTGGGCCTTTCAAGTTCATCACACGGACTAAACCTCATTAAGGTGAGAAGCCCATGAGGGAACATGTGGCCTTTTGTTTCCTGTGTGCTAATATCGGCTCTGCATATACCTATGGCTGGGCCGGGCCGCGCCCTTCAAAGGAATATGTATACACAGTATTTCACTTTGTGACCAATTGAACCTCAGCATCCATATTCTGGGGGGGGGGGGGGGGGGGGGGTGACATTAGCCAAGAATAGCAGAATGCAAGCTGGTCGATTAGGCGTTAGATTTGGTGTAGATGGAAAAAAAGTGATAGAGATACGCGGGCTTTTGTGCACCGATTACTTTTTCCCACTTTAAATGAATAGATCACATCCGTGTGAAGTGAGGGGCGCTTTACCGACCCTTATCGTCTTACATCATCGCGGTATAACATAGCATCATATGCCGATTTTGCTCAGTGACAGACAAAACAAACGTTAAACTCTGTTCATTGTTAAAATGGCATTTAATGTTTGCGTTAGTGTCAAAACAAACGTTAAACTCTGTCCCATTGTCAATGGTGTTTTTAATGTTTGCCTAGACAAGACAAACATTAGACCTGTATGTATAGGAGTGGCAAAAATACAATTAGACAAATTGTGAGGGCCGCTATAGCCCCTCCTTTGAGGGGTTTGTGCACGCACAAAAATGTAATGCCGTTGACAACGAACGGCCAGCTTTGAGGGTTTGCGTAAACACAAACGTTGAAGACGAAGGTGAGGAAATCTCATTCTGGCCAATTATTGTGATTGGCCGGAATGAGATGATCGATGAAGTACGATGATAAGAGCGCCCCTCACTTCACGCGTGTGTGATTTCTTTTTTTTGAATGAATAGCAAAGTGACGGTCTCGTGCATTAATTTAGGTCAATATCAGTCCCCAGAACCAGGGAGGGACACGTGTTTTCATTGAGTCTAGCGCGGTTCACGTGGAGCCTGTGGCCTTCTATCGGAGTGGGACATGTCTGAACAAATCAATATCTCATATCTAAATAATGAATCAAGCAAAACGCACAAAGTGTCTGCGGTGCACACAGACGTCTGAGTCGACGTGAACATGAGCCCAGGAATTGTTTTCAAGTGAAACACCCCTTGGTGGAAGTGAACAGTCAGTTGTTTCTGTTGGACCCAACCTGTAGGCGTTGTCTCCTGTCGGGGAGGACCTCGTATCTGAAAATAGGGCAAGGAATGCTATCCTAACCCAGGGGTTCTCAACCTGGGGGTCGCGACCCCTCGTGGGGTCGGCAAATTATTTTGTGGGGTCCCCAGATTATTAAAAAGGACAAAAAGAGAGGGCCCGGGCCAGCCTATGGGTCCAGGCACCTTTAGGCTGGTAAATCTGCTTGACAGCGTGTTGTGGGTTCGAATCCTGATCAGCGAAATATCTGATCTACACGATCACAACACATCGTATTGTGAGCTTGTAGATCTGCTATGTTTTCGTGGAGATATTTAGTGCAGAGCAAAAACAGGAGGGGTCTCGTATTGAGCTCTGGAGGACTCCGACAACTGAAGTATAGGAGGGGGGTTGTAACCAGGGGGGCAGTCAGCCAGATATTTCGTGAAGCCTCATTTGAAATCGGTAGTTCATATAATGGCCTGTTGTGGCGCTGGACTGGACCCAAAAAGCCCCATAGCTCCATAGAGGCCCATGTATTTTGGCCCAACTTCACCTAGACTGTATTACCTTAATAAACATGGTCATGAATACTTTCTTCTTCCAGTCACTAGTTTAAAGTCTCATTTCTAATGTCATAATATTCTTTTTGGAAAATTATGGTCCCATTAATTAAAAAAATGACCATAAAGTCGCGTATGTTCTGAGGGGCGTGGCTACCGTTACAGTCTATGATCGGGATTCCCCTCCCACTCAAGAGTCTTCTCCTCCCACTCGAGTCAAAATAAAAACCAACGGAGAAGAAGGGGGGAAGTCCCGCCTCGTTGTCTGGGCAGCCAATGACCAGCTGGTACAAAACGGAGCCAGCCAATGGCCAGCTGGTACCAAAAGATGGCGACTTACATCAGGAATTAGCATATTATTACAGGCTTCATTTTACGTTCATGTTAGACCCGGGGAACGCTTTGTCCATATTTTTTACAGTCTATGGTTGTAATGCTATATGTACAGTAAGAAATCCGGTCAAGATAATTCACAACATTTTAGGTTTCAGTAATAATATTTAGGAATAGTCAGCCTGATAAAGAAAATCATTGTGTTTAATCTCTGTCTGGTAGGGACATTTGATATTAATTAACAAACAAAAACAAACAGACATAAAGATCTTTGAGTCAGTTTCTATAAAGGTTTCATGACATTTATTTTCGTTTTTCTTTTAGGTTTTATGACCTCAATTACACCCACACAACCTGAACTTTAAACATTCAGTGGATTTTCTGTGTGTTCTGAAGTCTTTTGAGCTGCAATGAAAACAGGCATAATCCCTCAACAGTGACATCTGCTGGCAAATTGTTATGTCATATATGGGATTTGTGGACTTTTACATCACAGTCCACAGGCAAATCAGAGCACTTGTTTTGAGCCAGAACCCCCCCCCCCCCCCCCCCCCCCCCCCTCTAAATAAAAGTATTTCAAATCAAATCAATGAATATAAGTACATACTTTGTAGATGTTGATATATACTGTTAATTTGACTGTGGTATTTGTGATTCCGATACGTCATTCATCAATAAGGTGGTACCATAATCATTGCTGTTGGGCACCTCTTACCTCCATATTCTAACTTTTTGTGTTTTTAATTTTTGTTTATGCCCTACAAAACATGATCATATTACAGCATCACACAAAAGCATCAAAAGTAGCAGATCTTACAAACCTGAAACGTGACTCGAAGCGACGGAATCCTGAAAAGCAGGAGTTTTTGGAAATACTGTATGAGGTTTTCAGCCGACAGAGATGATATTATGTCATAAGGAAATGACCGGCTGTAATATTCATAGCTACAGGTTATCTCTTTAGCTCAGCCACTGATCTCATTGCACAGGAATGCACACTACGTCACTGCAGTACAGTAGCCAGTTGAACTTAAAGGTGACCGGATGAATTTCATGTGTTGTCTGGCTCCTGGCCAAAGAATGCTTTCCTAAAACACAGTTATTTACTGTTGGAAAAAAAAGAAAAGAGAAATAATAAACAAAAAAATCAGAGATGGAATTTTGTGTTTGTGTGCTCTTGAGGAATGGCGATACATTCACATCAGCCACATCATGCACACATCCCCCCCCACAGCACATCAAGAAAACCATTACACCTGTTCATTTCCATGTGTTAATTTATCCATTTGTAGGGTAAAAACCAAATTTGGGTTACATTTTTTTAGTACACCCTCAGAGTTTAGAATGTGTGTGTTGTGAGAAAATAATCTTTCTTGAATTAATATTTATAGATCCCGGCTTGTCTGTTTGTGAAGTCAGTGATCTGGAATTCCCAGTGTGGGGTCCCATTACCAGACTCAACCTACCCTTCCAGATGAAAGCCTCTGTGAGCGGAGAGAGAGAGAGAGAGAGAGAGAGAGAGAGAGAGAGAGAGAGAGAGAGAGAGAGAGAGAGAGAGAGAGAGAGAGAGAGAGAGAGTGTGTGTTGTTTGGCCACGCAGCGAAGCACAGCCTTCAGACGGCAGGAATGTGGGATGTCTGGAGCTGAGGGCAGGAAGCGAGGAAAGAATGCCAACTATGTTCATGTTTGTCTAGGGCCGACTCTCCATTCAGCCCCCATAGTGACGTACCACCTCAGCCAGGGACTATAAAGGGGGCAAAGCTCCCCAGTCAGAATTCAGTACAACGGCAACTCCTCTACTGAAGCTAAACTCTAGCTTTGACCAAGAAACAAAGAAAAGAAATAAGGACGACTACGACTAGAGCTACAGAGAAAAGCACTACGAAAACAAATTGACAACTAGATCAGCTTGATCAGAAACTAAACTAAACTCCACAAGGCTCGACAGGCTCAAAACGCTTGAGACTAAAAGGAAGACTTTCCAAATCCAAGGAAGACTTTTGGAAGAAATCTGAAGACTCTTTTTTTTTTTTTGTAAAAGAAAATGTCTGCTGGAATGAACAAAATGATGTTGCTGCCTTTCCTGTGCATCATGCTCTCCTACATGGTAAGCCCAAAGAAATATAGTGCTTTTTTTTGTGTCTAAGTCAGACAAACATGGGCAATGAAAAGGAATACCGTCAATCTAATCTAGTTGTCAAGAGGAACATAACTAAACAGAACGGAACTGTAAATGCATTTCATTGTGTTCTGTGTTAATGTGGAGATTTAACTAAGCACGTGTCTACTATATGCATTTAATGCTGGGCTGCTCAAGTGTGTGTGTGTGTGTGTGTAACTACTGTACACTACTATGACACAACTCATGAACATTCCATCTAACTCTAAGCGTGTCTCTTCTCTGTCCAGGCCTCGGCTCAGGAGTGCAGTGGCCAGTGTGTGTGTCCGTCCTCTCCTCCGCAGTGTCCCCTGGGGGTCAGCATGGTGTTGGACAGCTGTGGCTGCTGCAGGGTGTGCGCCAAGCAGATGGGAGAGCTCTGCACCGAGAGGGACATCTGTGACCCGCACAGAGGCCTCTACTGTGACTTTGGCTCCCCCATTAACAGGCGGATCGGAGTTTGCACAGGTTAGTTCCGCTCGACAACGACCATTTTGCTCGAGCACGCATGCACAGTAATTTAACCCATTCTGACCTGAGATCAGATTCATACGAGGTTTCCGCCGGACACACACTGGTCTGATGAACCCATTCTGACCTGAGATCAGATTCTAAAAATGTCAGTCGCTCTTCGATTTTTCAAAAATAGCAGACCTACAAGCTCGTATCGCGCCACCGAGTGGCGCGATACGAGCTTGTAGATCTGCTATTTTTCAATAGCTAAAGCATAACATGATGCTGACACCAAAATGGGTGCCCGTTCAGAATGTGTTAACTCAGAGAACGTACAAATGGAACCAAACAGACTAGTTAATGCTCCATTTAGGTTACATGTGTACAAAAGGATAAACTAACACAGAGGATTTTACTGTGTCTTGCTGAATTGGTTTACTCAAGGGGATTACAGTACGGTATACATTGCATGCTTGCACACTGTACAGTATGGACTGTATATGGACCGAATCCTGACTTCATCCCCCCCTTTGTCCTCCCACAGCTAAAGACGGTGCCACGTGCGTCTTCGGAGGCATGGTGTACAAGAGCGGCGAGAGCTTTCAGAGCAGCTGCAAGTACCAGTGCACCTGCATGGACGGGGCCGTGGGCTGCGTGCCCCTCTGCTCCATGGACGTCAGGCTGCCCAGCCCCGACTGCCCCATGCCCAGACGGGTCAAAGTCCCGGGGAAGTGCTGCGAGGAGTGGGTGTGTGACTCCCCGTATCAACACAGCTTCATGGGCTCTGCCTTGGCCGGTGAGTCTTATAGCTTACTGTATATGCTGTTGTTGGTTTTTATGTCATGGTGAATGTGAAAAGGTGAATTGGATAATTCACTGACGAATTAGCTCAATTCCCATTGAGGAATTGACAAATTCCCCGTGTTCTTTTTCCACCTTCACGTTCACCATAGTAGACACTAGACACTATTCTCGTTTGACGATAATGATGATGATTACTATCATGATTATTTGTACATTGTTTTGGCATAGTAAGAGCGGTTCTAATTGGCCTGTTTCTCCTCCCGTGGTGTTTCCAGCTTACAGAGAGGAAGAGACCTATGGCCCGGACCCGTCCATGATGAGAGAGAACTGTCTGGTCCAGACTACGGAGTGGAGCGCCTGCTCCAAGACCTGTGGGCTGGGGATCTCCACCAGGGTGACCAACGACAACCGGGACTGCCGCCTGGAGAAGCAGAGCCGCCTCTGCATGGTCCGGCCCTGTGAATCACACCTGGAGCAGAGTATCAGGGTGAGTCAACGTCTTAACCCATTCTGACCTGAGATCAGATTCATACGAGGTTTCCGCCGGACACACACTGGTCTGATGAACCCATTCTGACCTGAGATCAGATTCTAAAAATGTCAGTCGTTCTTCGATTTCTTCAAAAATAGCAGACCTACAAGCTCATATCGCGCCACTCGGTGGCGCGATATGAGCTTGTAGATCTGCTATTTTTCAATAGCTAAAGCATGACATGATGCCGACACCAAAATGGGTGCCCGGTCAGAATGGGTTAAAGCTTCACACACAAGGGACAATAGGCGGAAACAATAGGCAAAACATTCAGTGAAATAGCCAATTCACAAGTTCATAATGCAATCGCAACGCAAAACGTGAGCTTGTCGATCGGGCTGTTTTCACTATACCTAAACCAAAGTATATACTGTTTTAATTAGGTGTTAAGCAAATAAAAAAATGATCCTGTTGCTTAACGTTTGTGTCCCCCTTCTCGCTCATTCGCCCCAACAGAAAGGAAAGAAGTGCATCCGCACCCCCCGCCTGTCCAAGCCCATGAAGTTCGAGATCTCCGGCTGCACCACCACCAAGTCCTACCGGCCCAAGTTCTGCGGCGTGTGCCTGGACGGCCGCTGCTGCACCCCCCACAGGACCACCACCCTGCCCATGGAGTTCAAGTGCCCCGACGGGCAGGTCATGAAGAAGCACATGATGTTCATCAAGTCCTGCGCCTGCCACCACAACTGCCCCGGCGAGAACGACATCTTCGAGTCCATGTACTACAAGAAGATGATGGGAGATATGGCGTGAGCGGCGTCACCCGCGAAAAAAAACGTGCACCTCCTCCTCCCCGAACCCTCCGTCCAGTCCACGAGAGCTCTTGACTTGAATCACAACAGAACTCCATCTCATTTTGCAGCTCAGTAATGACTTTTTTTGTTTTGTTTTTATTTTATTTTTCTCATTGTACACACGTTCCAGAAGTCCAGACACTTATGTCTATGTGTCGGTGTGCTTGAATGGCCGGTGCGACCGGCCTCTGTTATAGAGTCCAGACAAAGGGCTGCCTGGCAGCTCCAAGTGAATCCTGCACTATAACTTCTATTTTATCTTTTGGGGACAAAACCTGCTGTCGGGTTGTCTACCCCCCCCCACCCCCCACCACCCATCCTTTAAACCACTTAAACCCTATATAGTTAGTTGACTGGGGTCCCCCCCCCAAGGTTCAATACTAGATCTTCTATCTAGTACACCAAACCAAAAGGGTTCAAGTGGTTAATGTCCTGTTGTCTGTCTGTGTCCATGTCCCTGTTAAACCTGTCCATTCTCCTTTTTTTTAAAGGAGGGAGCTGACTAATGCCTGATTTATACTTAAGTTGCATATACTGATGTTGCGTTCTGTAAATAGCAGATATGCAAGCTCACATCACATCACGTCTCGTGACGCGTTGTGAGCTTGTAGATCTGCCATTTACTGAGCACGACAACGGCACGCCAATAAGTATAACTGAGGCCTAACCCCCCCCGCCCACAAAATAAATAAAATAAAGACCAGACCTGCACACTGTAAGCAGCTGCAGAGGGAATGTGGCGGTCCACAGCCAGGCCAGTGTTCCCCTGTTCAAACAGGTCTGAATGTGTCCTGTGTATGCGCGTGTGTGTGTGTGTGTGCGTGCGTGTGCATGTGTGCGTGCGTGCGTGCGTGTGACTGTGTGTGTGTGTCTGTCTGTCTGTCTTTATTAGCACAGGCCTGAATGTTGGCCTTGTCCTCCATGTCTATGTTGTTTTCTCAATTCGCAGTGTGAAAAGAAGGTCAGGGTTTCCGCCCAGGGAGAGGTGAAGTGAGAGGGCTGTGTGTGTGTGTGTGTGTGTGTGTGTGTGTGTGTGTGTGTGTGTGTGTGTGTGTGTGTGTGTGTGTGTGTGTGTGTGTGTGTGTCTGTGTGTGTGCGCGGGAGCGTGTGTGTGCTGGGTGTGTAGGATACACCTGATTTATTTTAAGACCGAAAATGGCCAATCTACAAGCTCACCACGCTGGTAGATCGGCTTTTTTCAGCGTGCGACTTGAGTATTCATTACAGAGACATGGTGGGCATGCTTTGCCACGGCACTGAGAGTAGGAAGAAAAACAGATTAAAAAAATATATATATGTAACTGATGTTGACTTTTATTCAGGTCAGAAAGAGGAAGACAGACGAGAAAAAAAAGACTGGAAGAATTGTGATTTCATTCCTTTTTCTATTGTTGATGTTGTAAATGTTTGTGTATATTTGTACAGCTTTTAAGTTAATTTAAAAGGCCAAAATGTCCTATTTCGTTCTCTGCTTCGAAATGTATCGATAGTGTATTTTTTGTTGACAGTATTTTGTAATATTTTATTGAGAAGTGTGACCAAAATGTTACATGTTTTTTTTGTAGCTGAAAATTAAATGTTATATATTTTTTTATACAAATCAACTGGTGTTCTTGGCTGTCCATTCCTTTACACAGATATGAAGCATACATTACATACAGTCAATAGTCACTTTATTTTGAACACTTACCCTCATTAGCAAGGTGTTCTCACATCTCACCTGCCTGCCTGGTAGTTTTCTGCCTATTACACCATTAGTTCACTTTAGTGTGACTCACTGACTTCACAGCAAACCATCTAGAACAAATTCTAATCCATTTCCAGAAGGGCTGGCACCGCCATGTCAAGCACTAACAATCATAACAATAATAAAAGAAAGTGACTTTAGATCAGCCATGGAGACATTTCTAATGTTGAGTGGAACAGTAACTGAACCTTTCCACCCATCTGCTTGTGCAAGTGATGATTTATATGTAAATCCAAAGGGTTTGGTTTTGAGCAGCTGCTGGCATAGTGATACCGGACACAACAAATAGTTCCATGTGACAGAGAGTTCCAAGTTGAACGAAAGTTGCACTATATGGTAGAACTAGGTCAACAATACAAATGATGCTAGTTTTGTGGATGATTCTTTTTGTATGCGTGACCACCACCCCCAGACCCCCACAAAATGACCGAAACTACTATTCACCAAAACAAGACCATAACTACCACCACGGGACTCAGGAAATCAATTAATGGCAGTATGTATTTCCTACAGCTTTAAGTCCAAAAATCTGAACTAAACCTTTAATGTCTACTTTATCGTACTACAGCGCCACACAAAACCATAAAAAAAACGCAGATCCACAAGCTCAAAATGAGTCTTGTCGATCTAGGCAGATAACCATTAACAACTGCTGGTCATATTAGGATCCATGAATTTAAGTCAACTATCCCTTTAACCACTTGGCCATCAGCACCCTCAATCCTAGCGATTTGACCATACTTCGTTAACCATGTCCAAATGCAACTGGACACATTAGGCAGGACTGCAGGACTACATTTCCCTTACAGTTGTTTGTTTGAAACAGGTGAAGGGAAGCAGACAAAAGGGCAGCGTTGGGGTGTGTCTATACTGTAGGTGGAAGACACAACAGAGCTATGTGTGGTGGCCGTTAGGTGACCGTTAAAGACAAGTTCAAGTGTAGATATTAACCACTAAGACCCATGTTGATCAACATGGGACTGGAGAACCCCAGGGGTCTGTACTGGGTCCCCTGACTCCCCTCCACCAAATCTGATAGCTCTGCGACATCATATCGCAACATGTTGTGAGCTTGTAGATCGGCTAATTGTTGTTGAATGTTCTCCTGTTTTTGCCGGATGTTCACATGATGTCCAGAACAAGGACACTAGAGTTTATGTGGCTACATTGGCAACAAATGAAGACCACAGGACCAGATTAAAGCTTCTACGCATAACATAAGCTCCACGAACCATCACAAGTAACCAAGATTTTGTGTTCGATGGAAGCCTGTGTTTCTGCAAGCCTAACTTTTGTTCAGCATAGCCGAGCCTAACTTTTATTTCTATCTTTCTAGATGTACAGTAGTAGTATTCTTCCTGACAAATTGATATATTAAGAGTTGTTATCCCAACTATATTTGGGGAATACTGTGAATACTTGATGACCTTTAGCTTTCTTCAGGAACTTGAACTCACAATTGAGCATCTTCAGTCAAATGCTGACCACAGATTAAGACCTATCTAGAGTCTAGACAACCACCTTTATTCTCTGCAATAATCTTTCAAGCTTTACTCTAGTAGTTGGTTTCAAATTAGTTATGCCGGTTAAGGGTAACCTGACGCTGCCAGATCCAAGAAGCTTGCTACACAAATTTGTTTCACAGCTTATTGGGATCTGGGATCGCGGAAGCAAATTCGATGACGGGGCTGTTCCTTTTTTTCAAGATACTTGGTAGATGATTGGATGGGACCGTCTGTCTATCACCGTGTGGGCGTGCAAACACAACCAATCATATTGACGTGTCTAGATAGCTTCACATCCGGTTTCGCACATATCCCGCCCTTAGCTCACGCTGATTGGTCCGGTACGGAACGGATTTTTGTCAGCTCAACTCCCTGAGAGATCCCAGATGAAGGCTGTGTTGGGGAACATGGTTACCCAATACCACCCTCATCTGGCAGAGTCAGGTTAGGTTAAGGGGGCTTGAACTCACAATCTGAACATGCCGCATGGCTTTGTCATTTGCATGTTGGCATCTTGAGTGCATGGGATTTAAACACAGAACACCCATTGGCTTTTTTTGCATTGGAGCTGGTTGGTCAACCTAGCAGCCTGATTTGCATGTGAAGGTATTTCATAACATGCTTTCTGGAGTTACAGTAGGCTATGTGCTGCTTTTTATCAGTGCAGGATTGGTGAGCAGGGATCGTGTATATTTGTATCGGACAGTTCCATCTCTTTTCATATTCATCATTATATTACTTAATGTTTTCCATTTGAGTAATTCATTTGTATACATTGTACCATTTGCATTGTTTCTACTCTCATTTTCAAATATATTTTTGGTCCTCAGTGCACCATGCTCATGTCAAAATTGCCTCATTTCTTGCTCTGCATTTTAGTAAGATAAGACAAAAGGATAAATGTGCTGCTAGGGGTTTAACCATAAAAGATTATGGACACAGCAACATTGAGTGATGTTTTCCTGAGTGTGGTAGAGTTCAATGGTGCCCCCTAGTGTTGTTATTGATAGTACTGTATTATTGTGCTCATAACACAAAGGACAGTAGAGGGCACCAATGAACTTTTAAGGCCCGCCCTTCAGCATCCGATACTTCACACATCGTTTCCGTATCCGCTCTAGAGTCTAGATCTAGAGCGGATCAGCAGTCTGCAAAGCAACTTGACCCCTATCCAGTCTACCATTATAAATAAACACTCAAACCCACAGTTCCACCAAGGCTCGTGAAAATAGTAATAATGTTACTTTTGGAAAAAAGTTAATGTAATATTATTACTCAAAATGTGAAAGTAACTAGTTAAGTTACATATTACTGGAAAAAAGTAATAATATTACTGAAAGTAGTATATTACTTAAGTTACTTGTCAACACTGCCGGTTCTAGGCACAAGCAATATAAGCAGTCGCTTAGGGCCACAACCACTGAGGGGGCCACATCACACGGAGAAGATTTGTATTTATTCTTTTATGTATCCCCTATCCCATACATGAGCTACTGGCGGCCTGGGGTCCACATGTGGCCCCCACCTTCACTTAATGCGGCCCGCTGGTTAATATCGGAATACTGATAAGTCTTTTTTATGTCCAATGTATTTGCAGATTTAAGTTCATAAAGTTAACATAAGAACAGAATGTATTTGAAATTAAATAAAAATACTCTAAGGCTCAAACCCACAATTCAACATTTTGCTTTTAAGATGTTGACATTCATCTTGTATTCATCCCCAAATCACACCTTGGAAAGCATGAGTGTCTATTTCAAACAAAGTGTTTTTTGACTGGGGGGGTCATATTTTGACAGCAGGAATTGCCTGTCATAATTTGGCCCCCCCCAGAGAGGACGTATTAGGGCCTACTCCTCCTCCCAGCCAACGCTCCCCACTGACAGGTAGCACCCCCCCCCCCCCCCCCCCCAGAGAGGACGTATAGGGCCTTAGTCCTACTCCTCCTCCCAGCCAACGCTCCCCACTGACAGGTAGCACCCCCCCCCCCTCCCCCCCCCCAGAGAGGACGTAGGCCTATAGGGCCTTAGTCCTACTCCTCCTCCCAGCCAACGCTCCCCACTGACAGGTAGTTACCCCCCCCCCCCCCCCCAGATAGGACATATTGGGCCTTATAGTCCTTTGTGAATAAAGGGTGACTGTACCATTATGGCGTGTATACAGTACTGTAGCCTATAGAATAAATGAACAAAGTAGAGACAGACAGCTAGACAGCTGTGAAAGGTGATGAGGTCAATTTCTTTTTTAACATTTTGAAAGCGTGTATGGTACTAACCGTACTATGGTGTGTTAGATCTGATTGTGTTACTATAACACTTTTTCCTGCTTATGTTCGTGTTATGTTACTCATTGGTTGCTAAAACATACAATTATTTCAGCATCTTCATCATAGATATTGACATGCCAGCCTCCGAGTCCAAACAGAAACATACAGTAAACTGAGTAAAGGCATGGGCCCTAGAGAGTATGTTTATTTTATTTTTTTATATGGATAATATTCGCCGCTTGGGTGTCCCTAGCAAAAAAAAAGGTGATCTACAAGATAATGTTGCATCGCGACGTGACGTGACGATACCTTGTAGATCTGTGATCTGATCTGTCGACACGTACCGTCCAACCACAGAGACCGTAGACAGACTTGAGTGTTTTCGGTGTCGTGGACAAAAAACCTGCAGCAACGTAACTGTGTACGCACGCGATTGGACGACACCGTCCTCGCTTCACGCTGATTGGTCAACGTCTCGCAGAGCGTACTGATGATTGGCGGAACTGAGAAGGCAAAACAGGAAGTGTTGTCGTCTATCTTTTATCAGAAACTGTTTTGCTTGCAGTCGGTTTTTCTACTTCGTCGCAAAAACCCCAATAATGATAGGGTGTTTTTATTTATTTAGCAGCGTTCTGATATTTATAAGCAAATTATTTCAATAACTGCGTTACGAAGTGTGTTGTTTCGCTGTCTTAACGTCAGCTATAGCTTGTCTGCTAACGCAGTTTAGCTAACCATAAACCAAGTATAGCCCACTAGATCAGTGTGCTAGCAGCTGTTAATTATTGGGATTAATAGCCTATATTAACAGAGTTGTCATCCGTTTCCATGGAGACTAGATTATAGGTTGTGATTGTTATTTATGGGAGACTCAAGGATGATCAGCAGGACGAGACTGTAACTGGATGTTATGTTGTGGAACGGTCAGTAGCTACAGGAGATTGTTGGCTTGTCGTGAACACAATGGGCGTCAAAGTGTCTATAAAGACGGCGAGGTTGCTTACCTTTTTGGCAGTTGTACTAATACTCTTCGCAACTGGAATAACTGCTGGTGAGTGAGAAACAAGACGAGTGTCATTTGATCTAATGTCAGCGGCTGACCTTCCTAAACCCGTGTGTGCCACCTGCTATTGACAGGATAGTACGCATACTGACATCTTTGATTCTTTGCAGATGAAGAGCAAGTTGCGAATGATGACACAAGTCCAGAGTTAAAGGTAAGTGTTTACGGATACTACACACTAAACCCAAGCGTTTAGGTTATAAACAGTTTTAAACACATATTTGTAACACTTTTTAAACGTGTCACAGTGTTTAGATTATAAACAGAAGAACATGTTTAATCCCTGTAACACTTTTTAAACACATAAACGTGTTAACGTGTTTAGTTTTTACAATCAAAGTCAGTCATATAGGTGTTTAGAATTTGTACACTAGGTGTTCTCGTGAGGTGTTTGAGTGAACTCGTGTTCTACTGTATTGTATGACCATTAATAAACACTTGGCATTTTATTATCACACACATGGTGTTTAGGTTTAAACGCGTCACATGTTCCAGGGATTTACAGTGTAGTTGTTTACTTAAAGCAGGGTTAGTCAACGTTTTTCAAACCACTTGCAAGGACCAATTGAGTGGGAGATGAAGCAGGAACCCTCTACTACTACAATATTGTTTAAGATTAGCTTAATTGCAGATTGTCCAAAGATTTCATATCTTCAGAGACTTCTTTGACACCACTATTGTGTAAATACATGTTTTACACGTTTCCAGCTTGCATGATATGCTACTTGTGATGCTTTTGTGTGACGTTGGAATGTGATCAAGTATACTGTAGTCACTACAGAACTGGTAGTACTGGATGAGATCCTCCTCCAGCATGCCGCTGGTGGAGCATTTTAACTTTTTGGGGGTAAATTGACACACTACAGTGTAGTGTGTCAATTTACCCCCAAAAAGTTAAAATGACATTTCTGCCCGACATCAACAATATCATCCCATATGTCACATCACATCAAACAGTCACTTCCAAGTGAATAGATTATTATTACTATTACTTATTTGAATAATCAAAAAGAATGTTGTTTTTATTTGCTTTATTTTTTATTTTTAAACTAATCAACCCACAAACATACATAATCAACTGGACTGAATTGATCACACTATTTTTTTATAATACAAAATTTTAACGAAATCCCCCTAGGGGTGCCCGCTGTCCTAGTGGTCCAGGCGCATGGCATGCCACATATAGGCTCTGGCCTGACGGCGTGTTCGAGTCCCATACATGACAACCTTGGCTGCATGTCTCCCCCTGTCTATCTCCCTCTTTCAATCTTCACTTGTATCTATCAATGAAGGCAGAATAGCTAAAAACAAATCTTAAAAAATCTTTATTTTGATTAAAGGTATATTCAGTGATTTCACTTAATTCAAATATCACTTATTTTTTTGTTTTGTTGTGATAATCCTCCCTACTATAGAGTGTGCTGGCCATATAAGGAGTTCCTCCCTGTCCCCAGTTAACCCCTGGGGGTCAAAAAACCTTAGGTTTCGTTTTTGACTCTCTATCCTGATTGGACGAAAGGCTGGGTCCCACAGCCAAAAACGAAACCTAAGGTTTTTTGAGTGAAATCACTGAATATACCTTTAAAGTGAATCATTCTCCTCCCTCTCTAGTCGTACCACAAGCCAGACTCTGAAGAGGATGAGGTCCCAGTGGGCTCCAGGATCGTAGCAGGTGTCACCCTGACCCCTGGCAGGGACGACTCTCAAACCGCCGGGGAGCAGAAAAAGTTACGGGAAGAGGACGATGGACACCCAGATGGGGGACTGCTGGACGGGGAGGAGAAGGAGGACTTACCCACCCAGCCTCCTCCCATTATAGAGAAGCCTAAAGAGGGTGAGAGAGCCAGGGAGATACTGCATGGAAATATGTAAAACATATACAGTATATATATATATGCGGTTATGTCTGTCTGTATACAAATCAGAATGGGCTTTATTATCACCTCACTCGCAGGTTGGTTTACAGATGTAAAGAAGTGGGCGAACTTATTCTTTGTACTTGCATATTGCATATTTACATTTTTACTTTCATCCAGCCTCTTGGCTACTTATGTTTTGGGTATGCATACAGCTGTTAGCAAGCAGTGAGGCTGAGTGAGCGAGCTACCCACATAGAGAGGGTGCTTCAGGATTGCTGCGACTCAAGTCACATCAAAAAGCTTTGTCTAATGGCTGCTATCTGGAAGAGGAAGGCAGATGGAATTAAAATATGCCAGTCTTGTGCTTGTGTTGAGTTGAAGTCTTGATGGGAATTATTACCTTGTTGAAGTGATATCCTGTAGGCCTTTTTGCATCCAATTTCAGTTGTCTGTTCCCTCTGCCCCTCCACATTTTCCTGCTTGTCTATGTGTAAACTGTATGGCAGGGACCTTGAGTTGTCTGTCTGTTGGGTTTATGCGTCTTTCTACATGCATGTCTGTCTATGTAAGGGAATCATAGGGTGTCTGTCTGTGCTTTGTCTGTGTAAAGCAGGGAGCATTATTATGAGTTGGTGTGCTGCTTCCTGCAACGTAGCAAAGTTGTCAGTGTTTATTTAACTCTGAGGCCTAGTCTGCGTCTACACATGGATTTGTAAAGTTTTTCCTCTTCTGTTCAAGAAAAAGAAACCTGTCTGCACAAGCACGGTTATTATCAGTGTTTTGTTTATTACAGAAATTGCATGGTGCACAACATTTCGGCCACAGTTGGCCTTCATCTAGTAAAAACTACTTCTAAATCCTGACCTAAGTTTTCTGAAACAGATTTGAACAAACAAACATTTCTCTCTCTACATATACTGCACGGCAACAGCTAATATTACAAAAATGAGTTCCCGGATTGAAAGGTATAACAACGAATAGGTGTTCCATGTCCAAATGGTTTAAGGCAGGGGTCTGCAACAGGCGGCTCTAGAGCCGCATGCGGCTCTAGAGCACACCCCTAGTGGCTCCCTGTAGCATTAAAAGTAGCAATAAATTATTTTTCATTTATGGTTTCTGTAGGAGGCCAAACGTGACAAGCATTCTTAATATTTATTCTACAAATTTTTACAAAATTGGAAAACTTAACAAAACTAAAAATTGCGTCATAGCATGCGACACACTCAGTGCCGTGCCAGCCAGGTGTCTATTATAAACAAACCAGTGGGTGTGTGAGGCTGCTGCCTGCTACGCTATGGCTTCTACAGGGAGAGAAATAAAGATAGCCGACGAAAAACAGAGGATTTACCAGTTCGTGGACAGAGGCTTTTGCCTTCACAGCCAATGCAGATTGACTGCCTGTATGTTTAATCTGCAGTGAGAAGCTATCAAACAACAAAAAAAGTAACGTTGAAAGACATTTCCAGGGAAAGCATGCTAAATTCTGCTAGTTTCGTTGCAACCCGGGAGATAATAAAGCTTGGCAAGCTGCATTATAATGTGTAATTTTCTTTGCGGCTCCAGATAGATTTTGAATTTATCTTTGGACGAAAATGGCTTGGGTTGCTGTGGATGTGGATGAAAGGCCCAAATGCTACTTTTTTTTTTTTAAATACCAGTGTACGTGTGGAGTGGACTTTTTTTTGTTGATATTCTCATTTTAGAAACATTCAAGCTCACAACACCTCGCATCGTGAGGTGTTGTGATCGTGAAGATATGCTATTTTCACTACTTTTGTGCAACACTACTATGATGGGTCCAGGCACACGGCACATATAGACTCTGGCCTGACAGCGTGTCGAGTGTTCGAGTCCCATTCACGACGACCTTTGCCGCATGTCTCTCCCCTTCTCTCCTTCCCACTTTGCTGTCTGTCTTCACTAACTACTTTCAATAAAGGCAAAAAGCCAAAAACTAATCTTTTTCACACACACACACACACACACACACACACACAGTATGTATACAACAACAGAACTTTCATGTACACAGTTAGTGGACACGGAAACCGTTTTATTGTTGTTTATTGTCCTAGCGCTTAAGGTGCAGTGGAGCACTCTTCATTGATTTCAAAGGGAACATTCCCTGCGTTGATGTTGACGCCTGATGGTTGCAGTGTAGCCCCGACATTAAACACCCCAAGATCATGGCATCTACTGTGAACTTATGGTTGCCCTGCCCATCAATGTGGTCTGCAAGGCTAGTTTCTGTCACATTTTCTGATGCTGTTCTGCTGTGTAGTGGCAAATATTTTCACCCCCATGAGAAATTAAACGCACCTTTGCACCTGTGACAACCCTTGCAGTGAGTCTATTACATCACTTTTCTACTAGGGGCCTACAAGTTCAGTCTGAGCAACACCGAAGAGGATTCATGTTCCATTTTGACTATTTATTTCATTCATCAATCATGTTTTAATTGTAGTCGTTATTCATTCAAGGTGTTTCTGTTAGTTATATTGTTTATTGTATTTGTTCACTCTGCACAGCTTTCTGTACAGCCTAATTTGAAATGCAAAATCGGGAACGGCATCGGACACAAAAATCTGGCGTCGGCCTGACTCTAATTTATTCCATCTTTTACTGGTTGATGCAGTTCCTGTGGTGAATGGAGGTACAGCCAATGGAGAGCCCTGCCTCTTCCCCTTCGTGTTCCAGGGGAAGGAGTACTCTGACTGTACCACCGACGGCAGGGGGGATGGACGGCTGTGGTGCGCCACCACCTATAACTATGACTACGAGAAGAAATGGGGCTTCTGTGAAAGTACGTTTTGACCATCATGAAACTAAGACTTGAATGCCACTCTGTGTCACCCAAGGAGCAACCCAGTTGTTTGTTTCAAATATTTTAACCTTTCACCTGTGTTCATTCAGCAGCCATATACGTTTATTGATGGAGCATGATACTAATTTAAAATCGGTTGTTCAATCAAATAAGAACTGAAGACGCCATAAGAATTGAAACCGAGAATAGCAGCTGTAGAGGGCAGAGGCATGAAGAGTGCTTTTTCAGAGCATGTTCATTTAATGATCAATGAATGGATTGTGTTTTGGCCTAGATCAATGGAACCAATGTAGTATACTTAAGTTTTACGTTTGTATTACTATAGCTATGCTAACACAATTTTCAAGCTTAAAAAAAAAAAAAAAATACAAGGCAAAGCTCACCAGTGTTGAGCTTTGCTTTTCTTTGAGCTTGTATTGACATTGTTCCCTCGTTGTGTTGTCTCCTGTTAGCCGAGGAGCAGGCAGAGCTGAGGCGTCAGGCTGAAGAAGCAGAGGAGCAGTATCAGAGCGTGCTCCGTATGCTCAATGGCACTACCAGAACGACCCAGAAAAAAGAGTGAGTGCTACTTCTTGCTACTCCTTTTGCTTGGAGGTTTGTGTGTGACTGTTCTCACCAAACCTGGCCACAGCGGGACGTCTGGTCAATGCGTTTCAATGAGAATGCGTGCAGAAAAGAGAATTTCTCTACCCAGTGCGTAAAGAAAATTGGTCAGGACATCTGTGTTCAATAACATTGAAGTGTAGAGAGCTTGTGCTGGGGAGCTTGTGCTGGTTTTTAGTGTAATTGCTGTGTGTAATTCCCCATCTCTGTTTCTCTTCAGGTTGTATGAGAAGCTACTGAAGGTGGCAGAGAAAGGCCACCACAAAGCCATGGAGAAGGTCGCCTATGCACTGCTGTTTGGAGACTACATGAGCCAAAACGTCCACAAGGCCAAAGAACTGTTTGAGAGGCTCGCCATGGAGGGTTCACCCAAGGCTCAGACGGTACAGCCTATAAACCTATAAGCCTCAAAACAACTTCTCACACAGGAATAGCTAATGCATTACGTTAGAATGCTAATTGGGTTTATTTTCACCATAGGCTTTGGGCTTTTTGTACGCTGCGGGGCTCGGAGTGAACTCCAGTCAAGCCAAGGTACTCTTACATTTTATAAAAATGTGTTTTGACTGATATCTTGTTTGCTTCTTTCCCAAATAATAATAATTAAAACACTTATTTTGTACATTTTCCAGGCTTTGGTGTACTACACCTTCGGGGCGCTGGGTGGAAACCATGTGGCTCATATGATTCTGGTAAGTTGTTTGGGTAATGAAGGACGTTTAGGTCCACTATGGCTCCTTCGTCCTTACTTTACAAGTATAACAGGTTTGACACGTTTGTGTACTTGTTCTATTAGGGTTACAGGTACTGGGGAGGAGTCGGGGTTCCCCAGAGCTGTGAATCGGCACTGACACATTATAGATTGGTGGCAAACCAAGGTGAGAATCTCCCTTTTATCATCCAACCTACAGTCATTAAACCCCTTGTATCACACACATAATATGGCAGAAGAAATCAGGAAGAATGTAATGATCGATATCATTGATACTGATGATTACTTACTGATGATCAAGATCATTGTTTAATCGGGAAAGAAAATTAAACACGATGGATCGTGTCAATGTCCCTGTCCAATCTTTAGTAATCGTTCTATGTGTCCAGTCTGTGAATGAAGCCACGTTATACAGCCTGGCTGCTTATAGGAATGCAGGGTGACGATGGGCTTACGCCTTGTTTCGCCAAATTAAAATGGTGATCTTTATGAATACTTCACCTATACGTACAAACATTTTTCAAAGGGGGGGATGTTGGTGTACAGTAACTAAGAGATTCACTGAAAAATCCAATTTCTTTCGAGCATAGATTATCAACTACGACGAGTACGATCCAACTGTTATACTCTTCATGAGTTTCACTGCATTTAGTTTTGTTATTGGAGGTGCTTCCGTCTCATGACATGCATGCATGTGTAGCGTCATGAGCTGTGATTGGTCTTTTGAGAACGGACAGATTGACATTCATACAGATATAAGTAGAAACACAAAAATGTGTCTGTATAAATGCAATTTGTGTCCAGTGCATGGCTCATGAAGACTCAAAATAAGAAAATAATAGCCAGTTCTCTGAAGTACGTCTAGTACCTATAATTCATTAACCCATTCTGACCTGAGATCAGATTCATACGAGGTTTCTGCCGGACACACACTGGTCTGATGAACCCATTCTGACCTGAGATCAGATTCTAAAAAAATGTCAGTCGTTCTTCGATTTTTCAAAAAATAGCAGACCTACAAGCTCGTATCGCGCCACTCGGTGGCGCGATATGAGCTTGTAGATCTGCTATTTTTCAATAGCTAAAGCATAACATGATGCCGACACCAAAATGGGTGCCCGTTCAGAATGGGTTAAGGCACTGTCACGCAGCATACACGGATGTGTCTCCTCTTTCCTCTGTGTGTTCTGTATCGTACACAGATTACACGCTGATGAATGCTTGACGCCGAAACACGTCCGTGTACAGTATGCTGCCCGTGCTGTAATAAATTTAAAGTACCAGAAGGACTTTGGAGTGCTGGCTATTCTTTTCTCCTGATCCTATTCATGCAAATAAACCCTTCTCCAGATGGCTCAGGGCTGTAAACCATTTTGTTTCTGTATCATTTCCCCATCTTTTTCCCCTCCCACTCCCCCTGTGTCCAGTGGCCAGTGATGTGTCGCTGACAGGGGGCAGTGCGGTGCAGAGGATCAGGCTCCTAGATGAGGTGGAGAACCCCGGCTCCACCAGCGGCATGCTGGAGGAGGACCTCATCCAGTACTACCAGTTCCTGGCCGAGAAGGGAGACGTTCAGGCTCAGGTTAGGGCCAAAAAACACTTACTTTTCAGCATTCAAATTGCTGCTTTTGATGCTTGTGTGACCCTGTAGTATGATCACGTAGGCCTGTCCTAGCGCAGTAGTTCTCAACCTTTTTCACCAAGTACCACCTCAGAAAATATTTGGCTCTTCACGTACCACCATTATGACTTAGGTTAACCCATTCTGACCTGAGATCAGATTCATATGAGGTTTCCGACTGGACACACACTGGTCTGATGAACCCATTCTGACCCGAGATCAGATTCTAAAAATGTCAGTCGTTCTTCGATTTTTCAAAAATGGCAGACCTACAAGCTCGTATCGCGCCACTCGGTGGCGCGATATGAGCTTGTAGATCTGCTATTTTTCAATAGATAAAGCATAACATGATGCTAACACCAAAATGGGTGCCAGGGTCAGAATGGGTTAAAATATAGTAGCGTTCTAATTAATTAATTAATTCGTTAATTCTAATTAATATATATAAATAAAATAATAATAATAACGGCTGTTATTTAATCAAGTAATCGAGCACGGTTGAAATCATGGACTTGGGTCTATGATATGGATTTCATTCAAAGCACTGTACCAGTACCACACTGTCTGTGTGTGTAGGCTACTCGGCTCAGACGCCTCGTTTTCCCTCCTCTACTCACCCACTATGTTGGATCCCAGTTTCCGCGTCATATTAACTGGTTGTTTTAGTTTTTAGTTTTAACGGCACCAATTTGTGCCATATCATATTCACTGGCGCTCCTGCAGCAACAGTGCTGTAGGTCCATCTGACTCCGAGACATCTATCACTGTATTATGGACGACAAGTATTCTCCTTGTCGTCCACACTTTTGTAGTTCGATTGCCACGATTGCACCATTTTAACTACGGTAGGCCTGTATTAGATATCTTGCGTTGCCACCCTTTTTTCCCCCCTTTTTTTTTGTTGACAGTGCTCGGCACAAAGCCAACGTAAACACGGCACTCGGTGACAACGCAAAGCACAACTTGTACTCCCCACACTCCGCCCCCACACCCCCCACCTTTTTGATTTCCCAGAAGATTTCAAGTACCACCAGAGGGGTGGTTGCATATTGCACATTGGTATTGCCTCATATTTTGCTGAAAATGGTGATTCTACTCACATAATGTCCTTTTGGCACAACCACTTAACCCATTCTGACCTGAGATCAGATTCATACGAGGTTTCCACTGGACACACACTGGTCTGATTAACCCATTCTGACCTGAGATCAGATTCTAGAAATGTCAGTCGCTCTTCGATTTTTCAAAAAATAGCAGACCTACAAGCTCGTATCGCGCCACTCGGTGGCGCGCTATGAGCTTGTAGGTCTGCTATTTTTCAATAGCTAAAGCATAACATGATGCCGACACCAAAATGGGTGCCCGGTCAGAATGGGTTAATAATGATCTTTTAATAGATTCACACTAGGTTATATCATACAGCATGCTGCATTAATAAATAGTGATGGTAGTTCAGTGATAGTAGTAGTAAAATTCATACACAATTAATTTCATTTCATGCTTCAAAGGCCTTTATCAAATCACATCCAGGGTATTAATATAGACACAGTGCTATTGTAGCATAGCCTGGTTTGGAGAGGACAACTGTGTTAGACTCGATGACCCTAGCCCAGGAACTAGGAAGCATAGCTGCTGTAACAGTACATTATCTAGTGGGGATCTAATGAAGAATCCAAATCCGTTTTGTGGAAGTAAAATGCTCACTGTCCATGGTCATTATTTTACAACGATGAGGAGCATGGATGGGACATTTTGACCGTGACCACCTCATCAACATTGGTTGCCTCAACAGGTGGGACTAGGCCAGCTACACCTGCATGGAGGACGCGGGGTGGAACAGAATCACCAGGTAACCTCTTGCAAAGCACACGTCCATTTCTGTCCAAACCTGTTGTGTTGTGTCTCCAGATTAAATAAACCACCCTGTCTTTTATCTGGAGTCAACCTCCACACATGTCAAATTGTGATGTCATTCATTCACGCTGTTCGGAACGGGGATTCTCGGCACAGCTTGCGATCCATTGTAATGCTCCTGGTATTTTCTGTTTCACTGTTCTTTTCAAAACAGAGAGCATATGATTACTTTAACCAGGCGGCAAATGCAGGGAACACACACGCCATGGCTTTCCTAGGCAAGGTGGGTGAGATGTGTTTGAAAAGTGTTTTTGTGATTTTCTGTTTTCTTTTTTTTTTGTACCTCAAATTACAGATCATGGGTAAATAAATGGCAAGCCACTGTGCTTTACTGTAGCTACATCATACTTGCTGGTGTTTCTCAACATGCCAATTGATCAAAAATCTGTTCCAATGGTGTAGAAATCGGGGCGGCTTTGGCTCAGGGGTAGAGTGGCTGGATGGTAACCGCAAGGTTGCCAGTTTGAACCCGGGCTCCCCCAGAGTTTGTGTCGAAGTGTCCTCGAGCAAGACTCTGAACCCCTAATTGCTCCTGATGTGCTGGTTGGTGCCTTGCATGGTTTCCGCCGCCATCTGTGTATGAATGTGTGAGTGTGTGAATGTAATGCACAATCTATGGAAAGCGCCTTGGATAAAGGCGCTATATAAATGCACCATTTATCATTTAAATAAATCTTCATTCCTCTTGGCTTCCTTGCCTCTTTTCTTTCCCTCAGATGTATTCCGAAGGCAGTGAGTTTGTCCCTCAGAACAACGAGACTGCCTTGCAGTACTTCAAGAAGGCCTCCGACCTGGTGAGAGCTCTTTGATCACCATTATGACGCACACTAGAAGCAAAGTGAACGCCAGCACTCACAGAAATGTCCTAAACCGTACTGTACTGTACCACAACAATGTGCAAAATGCCATCCCCAAGATGGGCACATGGGGGCAAGAATATTGAACATCAAGTATATCGAGTAGAATATTTAGAATAAATGGATATAGAAAATAGTTACATTTGTATTTTGTATCATTGAGACGGTGATGTGTTGTTCGGTTTTGTTCGAATGTCAAGGTGTTACTACTAGCATTGAGTGTTTTGTGTGCCCTCAGGGGAACCCAGTGGGACAGAGCGGGCTGGGCATGGCCTACCTATACGGGAGGGGTGTCCCTGTGGTAAGAGACACTAAACACACTGACGTGAGACCTGTCCTCCTCACCCAGGACGCGGCTATCTTTAACCCATTCTGACCTGGGATCAGATTCTAAAAATGTCTTTCCAAATCCTGACGGTTTTCTGAAAAAGCTGTGTTTCCATGTCAGTCGTTCTTCGATTTTTCAAAAATAGCAGACCTACAAGCTCATAGCGCGCCACTCGGTGGCGCGCTATGAGCTTGTAGATCTGCTATTTTTAAATGGCTAACGCATAACATAGTGCTAACGCCAAAAGGCGTCCCCGCCCCAAAATGGGTTAACCTATGTAGTGTCTGCACTGCAGATTGTCTCAAATTATAATAATAATAATTTGATTAATTCAGAGCAAGTGGAATTGGAACCCGGATTCGTAAAAGTGTAAATGCCAAGGTCATGGCAAGAAAAAAGATGAACAAATTAGATTTCTTGATTGAAGTCAGTATATTTATTATGTCAATACTGTGTCTGTCCTCAGAATTATGAGCTTGCCCTCAAGTACTTCCAGAAGGCAGCAGAACAGGGCTGGGTCGACGGGCAGCTTCAACTGGGCACCATGTATTACAGTGAGTGTTTTGTGTGTAATCTCTGTAACTGACAGTGTAGGTTTAGCCTACTACAAATGGAACCAAAGGACCCTTTCATAACGATAAACTCTGATGGAAATACAAATGGACTGCTATGGGTCCATTTGGTTGTATTTGTGCACTCTGGTATAGCACATTCTCCAAGCCATTATACTGCATGTCGCACCTCTCACGCACACAGCTGTCGGCTGTAGCGTTGACATTGGCTTGGCAGGTACGAAGAGCCTCTCTCATAGTCATATGTGTCAACATCGCAGGGGTCAGGGCCGGATCGGCGGGTCCAACGGGGAGGTCGTCACAGGGGTCCGCCGTAGTCTCCGCGGGGCTCCAAATGTGTTGCTGTTAAATCAGCGGGTGTACGCCGTGTGGCGTCCCCATTTTTACTACCCCGTTTCGCACCAGTAAGGGGAGGGAGTGGCGGGGGGGCAAGGCGACGGCCCTAGTAACAGTTAGTTGAATCGTCAAAACTCCTGCATTTGATCATCAATTTATTCCATTAGATTAGACCATTTTATGGTTGTATCCAGAATGAAAACATTCTCTGAGGTAAATGAGTTGGTGTACATTCCCCATAATAGCCTATAGCCACTATAATGCTTTAGTTATTACATATTACATATATATATATAGTGCGAAACTGGGTAGTAAAAACGGGGAGTGACCGTTTCCACTATGGCATTAAAAGTCTGGTTGCGTCCCCCCCTCTATGGGTTGCGTAGAAAGGCAGCCAATCATTACTCAGTCAGCAGGTGTCAGTATGACTAGCATGTCAAAGTCTTCATGGGTATTACTAGTGCTTTTCAAGCCATACAGGAAACGAACAGTAGAGGGCGCTGACTGACTGCCAGACTTTTGGGCCTGCTTCTGATTTACCAGTTACTGATGTTTTTAGACTGATATTTTGTGGATATTCTTTGAATAAAATAAAATGAAATAAAAAATAAATAGGATTAAACATTAAACATTTAACTTGTATACATAGCCCATCTACAACCTCACAACAAAATGCTCACAATGTGACATGTTGACAGCTTGTAGATAGATCTTTGAAAATGTGTTGATGATGACGTCATTGACATGCCCAAAAAAGAAGAAAATGGGGCATCCAACGGGCCAGTCATGGGGAATGCGACCCGCACACATGAGAATGATATAGGACCTTTACGAGATGTAAACCTGCAGCGTGGCTCCTTGATGTTTTGGCAGTGAAATGACGTGGTTAAATGTCCTTTTCACTTCCTGGGAAATATTGCTGCTCAGCACCTTCATTCTCCTGGTGAATGTCCTTCCAGTCTTCTTTGATGGCCATTAGATAGATGGCACTCTTAAGATTTATATCATATTCCTTCAGAAGCATTGAAAACCTCTGCGATCTGTTTTTTTCCTCACCCCCCCTGGTTTTTGCTGAACTCTAAAATATTTCACACTACTTCTCTCTCTCTGTAAAAATTATATTCTTTGTCCCCTGATTGCACCCCCCGCTTGTCCTCTCCCTCTCCAGCAACTAGGGCATATAGCAATTATTCTATCGATTGTATTTTGTATTTGTCAAATATGTTTTTTGAAGAATTTAGATCATTTTTTTTAATTCATCAACGAATTGAAAACCATTGAAGTGTCTGTCGCACAAAGGTGTCATTCATAACTAGTGAAAATAGCAGTTATGCAATGTAACACATTGAGCTTTACATCTGCTATTTTCACTATGAAACAAACCCAAAAACAATTGCCCCTGTATTGACATGCCCCAAATAGGGTCCGATAATTAACCCATTCTGACCGGGCACCCATTTTGGTGTTAGCATCATGTTATGCTTTAGCTATTGAAAAATAGCAGATCTACAAGCTCATATCGCGCCACCGAGCTTGTAGGTCTGCTATTTTTGAAAAATCTAAAAAAAAAAACTGACATTTTTAGAATCTGATCTCGGGTCAGAATGGGTTTAATCAGACCAGTGTGTGTCCGGCGGAAACCTCGTATGAATCTGATCTCAGGTCAGAATGGGTTAATCTATTGACTGTTGTACCCCCTGCTCTCCAGATGGCATCGGGGTGAAGCGAGACTACAAGCAGGCGCTCAAGTTCTTCAACCTGGCGTCTCAGGCCGGCCACATCCTGGCCTTCTACAACCTGGCCCAGATGCACGCCACCGGCACGGGCGTCATGCGCTCCTGTCACACCGCTGTGGAGGTACGCTTGTCACCAGTGGTGATTTCGTCGACTAAAACTAAAGAGGAAAAATGTCCGTCGACTACCTTTTTTTCACTGACGAAAACTAAATGGAAACCAAATAAAAACTAAGCTATGAGGACTAAATCTAAGACTAAAATATACTGACAATTTCAAATAAAAGAACTAGACTTCCTAAATGTTAGGAAGGGACTAGTGGACAAGAGATCCAGTATAAGTCATTTTACACTTGGTTGTATGCTGAAAATAGCGAATCTACAAGCTCACAACGCGTCGCAAGCGTCATTATGACGGCGTCAAGGCCAGCCAAAATGCATTTTAGTCGACTAAATCAACTGGAGATTTAGTCGACTAAAATCTTGATATTTAGTCGACTGGAACTAGACATAACATTAAAACATTCCAGGTGACTAAAGTGTGGCTAAAACTAAATGAAAGCTATTCAAGAGACTAGGACTAAAATCTACATTTTCTGCCAAAAACAACACTGGCTGTCACCAGTACAAATTTAAGTTCAGGATTAATTGTTAATAATTATGATTAACGATTTAATTAATACAGGCTCAAATGAAAAACAAGGACATGCCTCCTTCACAACATCCTTTAGGATACCCTTAAATACATCAAGTATAAAACGTGAGCCCATGGGGGAAGTAGTTCTCGGTGAAAGCAGGGAGAGAGCCTAGTTAAACAGTATACAAAGATAAGAGAGGAACTGCCGGTGTCACAGGACCCTAAATCCTAAACAATAGATCGGCCTGTGCCATGGCATGCTGACTCTATGATATCATGGATTAACGTTCTCAGTCGCCATGACTGATTTCAGTCATTTGGATTCCATAGAAGCCTGAATGAATGAATAAAAAGTGTTTGAAGAGTGTTTAACCCATTCTATACGGGAACCCATTTTGGTGTTAGCATTACGTTATGCTTTAGCTATTTAAAAATAGCAGATCTACAAGCTCATATCGCGCCACCGAGTGGCGCGATACGAGCTTGTAGGTCTGCTATTTTTGAAAAAAATCGAAGAACGACTGACATTTTTAGAATCTGATCTCAGGTCAGAATGGGTTCATCAGACCAGTGTGTGTCCGGCGGAAACCTCGTATGAATCTGATCTCAGGTCAGAATGGGTTAAGTTGGTCAAAGTAGCAGAATGGAATACGTTCAGAAACGTCTACCATAAAACCCTATTGGTCTCGGATATTTCATAAAAGCAACGGTTAAAGCCTCAATCTGTAATTTCTTCAACGGGTTGGTTGCATGAAGAACAGAAAAAAAAAAGTTTACAAAAGTAATACCTAAACATCATAATTCTAATACATATTTTTGCTTTATTCCATGTGGTCAGAACATATATGGCAAAAGCTGAACAAGATAATAACATAATACCAATATAAGGTATAATTCTACCACCAATTAATCCTCAATTGACATATTGAAGTGTTATCTGCTCTTATGTGTTTACCGTTTGTTTCACATTCAGCACCAGGGTGTGATCTTGGAACATTGACTTCAAGCCAGAGCCTTCTGTGATTTATTTTTCTTTTTAAAATGGTGTTCTTTTGAAATCCACTGTCTGCAGCCTCTCCTCCTCTCATCTTCTTCCCTCCGTTCCCTCTGGTGCCAATTAGAGCCAGTGTGTTTGAACATGAGGGCCTTTTGCCACTGCGTGCACTTCTGTGACTTGTGCGTCTCACAGTATAAAAGTAGCAATACCACAAGATAAAAATACTTTTACTTGCAATTACTTGCAATACTTGCAAGTAAAAGTCCTGTATTCGACATTGTATTTGAGTTAAAAAAAAAAAGGTGCTAAGGTATTAGCATCAAAATATACTTACAGTACCAAAGTAAAAGTACTAAGGTTATTTTTTCTTTTCATTACATTTTAATGGTAGATCTGTGATGTGAGCTTGTAGATTGGTAATAATCTGAAAGTACAGTATGTAGCGGTCCTAGCGGAGCAGAAGTTTAACGATGAATGGAAATACTGTACTTCAAAATTGTACTTAGTCGCCATGACTGATTTCATACGTTTGAATCGCTTGTATCTCCTATTCTTTGTCCCAGTTGGAATTTTTGGTCAACACAAGGTTTTTCCAGGGCCCAGAGCCGACGATGTGATCCTTCTGCATCATGTTGCTAGCGTGAATGATATCATATCTTGTCAAATGCTAGCGCTGTAAGTGTTAATATCATGTACTTTCCACCGTGTCTGGTCCGGTGTTTGTGTGTTTGCCAGTGTGGAATCAACGCCACCGTGGGCCCTGGACCTACACCAAATCAAAATGCCCCATGCATGCGCTCGTGTAACACAATTGAGAACGACACTTTTGCGTTTGTGCGCTCAGTGAATGAACGCACAGGCGTTCAGTGCTGCTCCCATAGAGTTGTAAGGCTGCTCACCGACACTGGATCTGCTATTTTTGAGTCTCCTCCCACCGAGGACGACCAGAAACACTAGCTGGGGTTCCTGTGTTGCATACATTGAAATCGGTGACTATGAATACGGTTTCGACGTAAGCAACAGCTGTACCTATTAGTCTCTCACAGGGCACTGCAGGCTGTGGGCGCTGGAGCTTAAGCTCCACTAAGTTTCATTGTTAATCCGGGCCTCGGGTTTTGCAGCTCTTCAAGAACGTGTGCGAGCGTGGCCGCTGGTCGGAGCGTCTGGCGGCGGCCTACGGCAGCTTCAAGGAGGGCGACATGGACGCGGCACTCATCCAGTACCTGCTGCTGGCCGAGCAGGGCTACGAGGTCGCCCAGAGCAACGTGGCCTTCATCCTGGACCAGAGTAAGAGAGGCACTGTTCATTTCCACCATTAAATATGTTCTTCGACTACCTACCACTGACCAAAACGAAAATAAGAACTAAGCTATGATGACTAAAACTATGACTAAATAATACTGATAATTCAACAACACCCCGGACGGCTTTATGGACCCATAATAGATCTTGGACCCGTAATAATGAGTCCATTTGGTTCTGTTTTTACACTAGTTAAAATGAATACATTGACATGAACTGAAGTTCCAGTTGATTCTCAAAGAGGACAACTTTACATTTAAAGTTTAGTTTTCTTCGATTGCAAAAGAGACTGCGGCAAGGAATATTCATTATACAAAACAGTGTAAATATATTAAAAGTAAGACATGAGTGAAAACTTTCTTCAGTTTCTTGTATCGTTAGTCGATGACGTTAACCATCGGGTGCTGTTTGTGTGTCTTTTTTCTGTCTATGTGGTTTGAAGCAGAAGGAGGTCGGATCTTCACTGAGAATGAGACCTACCCGCGGGCTCTGCTCCACTGGACCAGAGCCGCAGCACAGGGTCAGTTCATACTACACCCCCAACACAACCAGCAGGATTTCACTGTGACCCTGAGATCAGATTCATACGAGGTTTCCGCCGGACACACACTGGTCTGATGAACCCATTCTGACCTGAGATCAGATTCTAAAAATGTCAGTCGTTCTTCGATTTTTCAAAAAATAGCAGACCTACAAGCTCGTATCGCGCCACTCGGTGGCGCGATATGAGCTTGTAGATCTGCTATTTTTAAATAGCTAAAGCATAACATGATGCCGACACCAAAATGGGTGCCCGGTCAGAATGGGTTAAAGGGACTGCACAGTGGTAGGCTGTAGTTCATTCCTCTGCAAATTAGTCAGCTAATGCACCAGTCCTGTTTGTTCTACCTCACAGAACCGATGACAAAGGGTGGTACCAGAGACGGAGGTGCCAGCCGCTTTGGCAGCTGCAGTCCCAGTTTATTTTCTCCCGAGATACCTTGCCATTCCATTTAGGAATGTTATGCATTATAGAGAAGAAAGCACAGTGATGGACCTCGATATTACAAACATTAAACATTAAAATGGCAATGAATCAACATATACATATATATATAAGTTTCTTTCCCCCATACAGGTTATACTGTAGCGAGGATAAAGCTGGGCGACTACCACTTCTATGGCTACGGGACAGACGTGGACTACGAGACGGCCGTCATCCACTACCGGCTGGCCTCTGAGCAGCAGCACAGTGCTCAGGCCATGTTCAACCTGGGATACATGCATGAGAAAGGCCTGGGCATCAAACAGGTAGGCCATGTTCAACCTGGGATACATGCATGAGAAAGGCCTGGGCATCAAACAGGTAGGCCATGTTCAACCTGGGATACATGCATGAGAAAGGCCTGGGCATCAAACAGGTAAGGCCATGTTCAACCTGGGATACATGCATGAGAAAGGCCTGGGCATCAAACAGGTAGGCATTGTTTAGCCTCGGTACCAGGCTTTCATTTTTGTTGGTGCAAAAATTGAAAGCCTGGGGGAACACATTGGCCGCTCTGGTCTAAAAGTGGGAGTTAACCCTTCCGGGTGGGCGTCGCTCCAAATGATGTGACGGAGCGCTGCACTATAGGGGGGAGAGGAGGGGCCGGGGGTGACGGGCAGATCGATGAGATCCAATCAGGGGGCGCGCGCGCCCCTCTAGACCAGAAACCTAACACGTTAGCTCAGGCTAGGCCATGTTCAACCTGGGATACATGCATGAGAGAGGCCTGGGCATCAAACAGAAGAAACAAGAGTCTGCAGCAACACCGGTAAGGAAAACTCAGCTCCACTGGTTGTTTATTTCAACGATTCGATCACTGGAATCTTCTTCAGGAATAGTTTAAACCAGTGGAGCTGAGTTTTCCTTACCAGTGTTTTGCGGACTATTTCTTCATCCTGTACTGCCGTTTGTCCAGCACCTGGGCTAGAGTGGATGTGCATGTACTACTATCACCTTCATCAAACAGGTAGGGCCATGTTCAACCTGGGATACATGCATGAGAAATGCATCAAACCAGTGGGCACATTTGCCTAGTCAAGTATAAATTTATGCTGGGAGGGGGGGGGGACTTTAATGTTGCAAGTGTCAAGATGCACACAAATCCAGAAGGGCTTGTGTGGGAACCCTGGAGGAAATGGATTAGTTATAATAATTGTTCCGCCTCCCGCTTGACATCCATTGTGTGTGTCCGCTGTCCACAGGACATCCACCTGGCTAAGCGCTTCTATGACATGGCTGCAGAGGCCAGTCCCGACGCGCAGGTCCCCGTGTTCCTGGCACTGTGTAAACTGGGCTTGGTCTACGCCCTACAGTACCTGCACGATCTCAATGTGAGTACTAATTCATAGGTTTGATTGTTTTTAATTGAAGGTCGGGTAAGTGATCTTCTTTAGGCATAGTCTCTTGAATGGTTCTCATTTAGTTTTAGTCACATTTTAGTCACCTGGAAAGTTTTAGTGTTAGTCTAGTTTTAGTCGACTAAATATCATAAGATTTTAGTCGACTAAATCTACAGTTAATTTAGTTGACTAAAATGTATTTTGGCAGGCCTTGATGCCATCGACTGTTTTTACACTTGCTGACAATAGCTGATATACAAGCTCACAACGCCTTGCGCTGCGACGCATTGTGAGCTTGTAGATCGGCTATTTCCAGCATGCAACCAAGTGAAAAATGACTTGTACTGGATCTCTTGTCCACTAGTCCCTTGGCGGCGGATTAAGAGTTAACATTATTGTCTAGTTTTTATTTGTTGACGAAATTGTCAGTATATTTAGTCTTAGTTTTAGTCATCATAGCTTAGTTTTCGTCAGTGGAAAAAGGTAGTTTTAGTCGACGAAATCAACACTGGTAATTAGTGCTATAGTGTTCAGTAACGGCGCATACAGGACACAAATGATCACCGCAATCAATTGATATTAGACAAGCCATGATAAGGTGCCATCGGCGGGGAGGAACATATGAAAATGGGCATCAAAAGTACAATTGGCGATTTGGCGATAAATGAGTTAAAGAGCTGGAGAGACATGGAGACCACAGTGACTGAACAAACACTATAGCAATGAGTAGTATCAGAATATAGACCTATTTACCACTTACTTCAACCAAAGAAAGTCACTTTAATCCTACCTTTTTAAATTGACTAGTTCAATGAACTCTTGCACCAACTAAGCAGGTGAAGGAGGCGCTCACCCAGGTGGACCTGGACCAGCTTCTCGGTCCTGAGTGGGACCTCTACCTCATGACGGTCATCGCCCTGCTGCTGGGCACCGTCATCGCCTACCGCCAGCGGCAGCACCAGATGGTGGCGCCGCCCCGCCCGCCGGCCCCTGCCCCCGGACCGCCTCCGCCACCACCGCCGCCGCCTGCCACCACCGACGCCGCCGGGCCGGCCCAAGCACAGCCCCCGGCCCCGGAGGACCAGCCCCAAGCTGACGCAGACACACCGCAGCAAGCCCCGGGCCGGGCTGAACCGGAGGAGGAGCAGCAGCAGCAGCAGTGAGAGAATATTGTCGCTATCGGGTGGAAACTTTGTCCAAAATGGTTACTTTTCAGGACATGGGGGGGGGCGGATCCTGTTCCTGTGGATCCAATGTAGTTATTATCAAGTCGGAAGCTCTTGTTAATACTTTTCCCTGTTTCGATATTTATAAAAACCCGTAGACACGCGTAACCACTTTCAAATGAAAAATAAATCTACAAGCTCACAGATGCATTGTGCGAGCTTGTAGGTCTGCGATTTTCTTTTGCAACTTTTGGGGCGACATTCTCGTACAACGAACGATGTACCCCAAAAGAATGTGTAAACATGGAGGTACAAGGTTTCTGCACGACAGCGACGATATAACGGACGGATTGAGGAAGGGACGATGACGGGAACGGGACAGAGAACGGAGTGTGGTGAAGTGGCCTCCACCAGACGAGTAGTCAGTCCTACCCGCTAGCGCCGTGAACACTATCCTCTGTCCCTCCCCCAAGTACCCATGCCCTCCTGCTCCTTCCTGCATTCTAAAAACAAAAAGACTTCAAAGTCTACTGAACGGTAACGGTTGAGACTCGCTCATCTCTTTCTCGTAAAAAAAGAAAAAATTGCGCTGATTCGAGGCACTTGGGGTTGGGGAGGAGGGGAGTGTTATTGGTGATGCTAAGGAACCGAGACTGCCTGAAGGGAAACGCGGACTTGAGACTTTAGATGTAGTTTATGACTCAGGGTATAGACGGAGGCCACCTTCTCCTCGACATGGAATCAGCCACGGGGCTTTGCGAGATGCGCCAGTCTAATTATCAGATCAAACGCATTTATTGTTTGTGATCATAAATGGCGATTTGTTCTTTGGTTTTTGTTTCCCTAAGCCCCCTCCCGTCAAGGACAGCTCAAGTTGCCTCTTTGTTGCCCAGCATTTTGGAAGAGAAAAAGAAAAAATGAGCAGGAAAATTGTTTGTTTGCCAACTCTTCTTCTGCTGATTAATGAATCCTGTTTTTTTTTCTTTTGCATGTTTTCTCCACAGTCATTTGCAGCCTTTTATTTGGAACCCTTCCCCTAAAAGAAATGCTTGATAAGCAAACAAGGTTTTGCCAACATTTTATTTCCATTAGTAGCCAGTTTTGTCTGCAGCATCCGTTGTCATGAAGTGACATCAACATGTCACAAAATGATAATGTTCAATTTCAAAAGTGCGCTCAGAATAGCACACATCTCCGCCAGGAGGCATGCCTCTGTCCATCTGTCTCTTAGACTTAAGACAGTTGGAACCAAATTGAATGTGTGCGGACATATAATCGAAAGAGTACCGCATGTGATTATGAATCTGACACTGATGGTTGTATGTGAGATTAGCTGAAGACAGACACACAGACGCACATGACTGAAATCATGATCTCCTGAATTAGGACGAACAATGAAAAGACGGCAACCTTCAGCGTATTGCCACTCTGTGATCTCTAAACATAGAACGGCTGTAGCAATGCTCCATGCTTGTAGGATTGAGTTGTTTTTTTCAGCCCGTAGGTTGATGTCAATGTTTTGATATAGGGGATAGGAACATAGTTAGGACTGGACTGGGCGATTTGACTTCAAATCACGATTATAAAACGCTTTTGCCTAATTAAGATTAATGAACAATTATTTAAATTTAGATAATAGATCTACAAGGTCAACACGTATAGGAGGCATTGAGCTTGTACTGTATATCGGCTATGTTGTACCGCAAAGCATAATGCAGCGTTAAGCAATTAATCAGACTAATCAATTTAGTCGATTCATTGAAAAAGAAAATCTATTCTGTTGATTCGTTGATATATATATAATTAATGAAAACAATATTTTCGGTTAACTGCCCTGCCCTAGTGTTAATCCATCCACGTTTGAAAGGAGAGATAGTTAAATTGCACTCTTCAGACTGGGGAAACGACCAATGCTTCCACTGTTGCAGTATATAGCAACTGATTAGAAAAACGGTGTATTCATATTACCAGATTTTCTTGTAGGTCTACTGATGCACATATGAGTTCAGACCACTTAAATTAACATTTTCCCAACTTGTCTGCCCCTTTGAAAGCTTCTCTAGAAAACACTGAATCCGCAGCCTTCAAATAATATTATGATCAAAATAAGAATTGGGCTGAAACTGATATTATTTTGATATTGTTGCGTTTTTAAGGCGGATATTGCTGATACTGATGTGATGACTGATTCATCATGCATCCCTACTTCAAACATACATTTTTGTAATCTTTTAAGTGAAGAACACAGTCTTCATAATTCATTTGTGAGAGTAAATATTTGTGTTCTGTAAAGCAATGACTCAAACCTGAGGGCTTTTCTTGGTGTGAGTAATTCTTGGTGTGACATTTTTTTCAGCCAACACATTGACACTTGGGTGTCATGTAAGCCAGCACTGGTTTCCCAGGCCCTACAAACGGCATCAACGTGTCCCTCCTTCACGATCAAATCCTCAGTGGTGGTAGCATTTGTATGTTCTTCTGGGTTAAATGAAAACTAATGATTTGACTGTGTTAGCCCATTTAGACCCACTAGGCCGCTGTACACCTGCAGTATACTTTGTTGTTTACTATACTTTTCAGTCTGAGATGGCATCCATTTCACAGTAGTTGTAGTAGTATAGCAACATATTTGTATGTTATATTTAATTCTCTTTTTGAACCTTTTCAGAAAACGTAGGTGTTTTTAGAATCTGCTTCTGGCCTAAATGGGTTAATTTAACCACAGATCTACAATTTTAGAGGTCTGCTGTTGTAATAATAAACTTTATTTGTATAGCACCTTTCATACATAAATGCAGCTCAAAGTGCTTCACAGGGCAGGACACAAAAATTAAATACAATAAAACCATGGCTTAAAGTTCTCAGTCCTGGGGACTGATTTCAGTCCCGAGGATCTCATAGGGGTCATTTAATGAGATCAGTGCAGATTGGCAAAAAAACATTTTCAGTCTTGGGATTGTTTTTGGCTTTAAGCCCTGCAATAAAACACAAGTAGTTAAAATGATAGAACAATGGCAGAGAACAAAATTGAATATAAGAACATAAAATAAATAAAAACTAATAAAAACACCACATGCAGCAAATCAGTCAGGGCAGGGTAGGAACGTGCATAGTAAAACTCAACTAAAAGCAAGGGTGAAGAGGTGAGTCTTGAGTTGAGATTTAAAAATGTCTACATAGGGTGTACAACTTGCTATCAGTGTTTTTACACCAGTGTTTCTCAATCTTTCATTTCAAGGGAGACGCACACATTCAAACCTGGGAGCTGACCAGTACAACCAGTCTTATACTGTTGGCCACTAAGCAGCTCCACTGGAGCAGTTGGGGGTTCAGTGCCTTGCTCAAGGGTTCTTCAGCGGTGTTTGGGTGAGTGATGACGATCACTTCCCGACCCAGATTATTCCTTCCTGTCAGGGGAATCGAACAGGCAACCTTTCGGCAACAACCCTAACCCTTAGGCCACTGCTGCCTAAGGGTAAATATGATCGTATCTGCATGGCAACACTGTCCCACATCTTTTTTTCTTCATTATGTACCGTTTGCTTGAATTCTGAAAATTTAAACTGTTAATTTAGCAATAAAACTGTGATTGGACTAGTGCATTATATTGTACAATAGATGTACGACAAAGGATAAATCGGGGCCACGGCATGTTTTCTATCCAAAGTTAACCTATTCTGAACGGGAACCCATTTTGGTGTTAGCATCATGTTGTGCTTTAGCTATTGAAAAATAGCAGATCTACAAGCTCATATCGCGCCACCGAGTGGCGCGATACGAGCTTGTAGGTCTGCTATTTTTGAAAAATCGAAGACACTTTTAGAATCTGATCTCAGGTCAGAATGGGTTAATAATGAAACTGTCAGGATGTAATAGACATTTTTAGAATCTGATCTCAGGTCAGAATGGGTTCATCAGACCAGTGTGTGTCCAGTGGAAAACCTCGTATGAATCTGATCTCAGGTCAGAATGGGTTAAACAGTGGTTGTGACTGTCCAAGACATATCTTTGTATTATTTGGGGGCACACTTGCAATACCCTTGTGACCCCCTGGCCATCTGGCTGAGAAATCACGCTGTGTTAGGCTACTGGAGCTGCCTGTACCGTGTCACTCATCCATCTGGTTTTTTGCTTTGGGCCATCAAAGTGCTCGGGGCGAGGGTCACATTGTGATTGTGTGGCTCATAAAGTGGTCGTGCTACCCCGGCCCGGGGTCGTCACATACATTCCGTGTGGCTCATGGCAGGTCTAACAGCCATTGACTGGGCCACACGCACCACTATGGGCTGGCTTTGGATCGCCGTGGCAACGTGTGCGCTAGCATCCCGCTCTGTCAAAGGTAAGTGCTGGAGCAAGCATGGGGGCCACAGAAACAACACCACAGTACATTACTGCACAGGTCAGTGCGGTCGGTGCTGGTATATTGTCTCTCTGACACAGCCAGGGCCTGCCCTGGTTGAAACGGGCTGTTTCTGGATCACATAATGGTGGATGAGCTCAGCACTGAAATGCAAGCTTTTTTTTTAGACGTACAACATAGTGATTTTATTAATGGATTTCAACCTGGCCTATTTTGGTCAATCTTTTTCTCTTAGATTTTCAAATTGTATTAATTTTTTTATTATATCACATCTACAAGCTTACAACACATTGTAAATTTGTAATATGACCTGTTGGGAGCTTATAGTTGGGCTATTTTCAAATATCTGAAGTGTATAATGAGGGTGTTTAAGGGGGGGGGGGGGAAATATGGTGTGTGGGAAACAGTTTTTGTATAATCTGAAGAAAATACATCCATGGAAGGCAATGCAGCATAACTGATGTTTGAAGAGCTCACCCTTCTCTAAGGCAATAATGAGTGGTGGTGGCAGTATGAGGACGGAATACAACACTACACCGAGGAGGCTCTCAACAAGGTAGATTCACCTTGTTCGAAATGTGGGTGAATTGTACGAACTTGATGTAAACAGGTAGGTTTTCGTTACTTTTAATATTTAACTTGGTATGGATATGACCGAGGAAGTCCATGAACAAAGTCTTATTTAGAATGACCTAAAGACCTTGAGTGTGCTGAACGCACTTCCTAATAAAAAAGTAAGCTAAGATTAGAATTGTCTTGTTTTACACAAAACGGAAGTCTAAAGAGAATGTCTGCCTGCCTACATGTGCCTTATATAATATAAGTAATTGATTCAATTATGACCATACAGTAGTACACAGAACTGTAGGTCTGCTGCAACTTAGTTCTTTAGAACCTGTGTTTGCTGCTGCCTCTCATTGCGATTTCTTGCACTGTAATGTTTAATTGTATTCCAATGTGTTTGCTTAATGTTTTATGGGAAGCACATTGCATTGCCTTGCTGTTGAACTGTGCTATACACAATGCCTTGCCTAGTAGTAGTGGACAAAAGCATCAATCTAGCATAGCAGTCAGAGGGGACAGCCAGGACCGTTGTCTCAGCCAGCCCCTGGTGGTCACATTGGGGTCAGTCACACATGGTGGGTGGCACTGGCAGGTTGAGGAGGGCTGTGAGGTGAGGATACAGTAGGAGGCCTAACATGGTAGATGTATAGAATCAATGCTAATCACCAAAGACGTGTCTGCTCTGCTCTGCATGTCTAAACGGCTTCAGGAGTTTCCAGAGAAAACCAGACCAGTGGACTTCAAGCATCCTGTGTTCCAGTGTCCAGACATGAGTCCTTCTCCCTCGGTCCCGTCCTCAGGTTACTGACACACACACACACACACACACACACACACACACGCACACAAAAAGCCGACCAATGCAGAATTAAATTGGTTGCTCCCCTCCTTGTCTCTGACCCTGCTTTACAGTTGAGTCGGTGAAGGCAGCAGATATCAAGGTCATCGCTGCCTTGGGCGACTCCCTGACGGTAAGTGTCTTCTCTTGTCCCAGCTTTACCCACGTGGGGTTTCATTCATTTGAGGCAATAAGCCCAGTTACAGTATGTTGTTGTCACTATTCTTTATTCCAGTGTTGATTTTGACAGGAAATTTAGATTTTAGTTTTGGTCATCTTTTTAATAGTTTTCATTTAGTTTTAGTCACATTTTAGTTACCTGGGATGTTTTAGTGTTAGTCTAGTTTTAGTCGACTAAATCTACAGTTGATTTAGTTGACTCAAATGTATTTTGGCGGGCCTGGATGCTGTCGTAAGGGTTGATTTTACGATCTACAGAGAGTAAGTGTAAAATGACATGTCTTTTTACTTATACTGGATCTTTTGTCCACTAGTCCGTTGCAAACGTTTTAGTCTAGTATTAGTCTAAATCAACACTGCTTTATTCTAACTTACTGTAAAAGTTCACAACGTGGCTCTGCAGGAGTTTAGCTGTGTCTATAAGAGTGTCTGTCTGGATTGATTGAACACTTTATTAGTCAGATGCAGAAATGTAAACGGCACGTAGTACTGTATAAGAAATGAAGGCTAAGACGATAATGGAATTGTAAAATACATTTAGAAAGAAACCAGTGTTAAACATCCTTTAATGCAGTTGTTCCCAAACCTTTTAGTCCATGACCCAAAAGAGAAATTTGATGTCGCCTATAGTGAAAATAGCAGATCTACAAGCTCAAAACGAGTCCCATTTGCGCCGTTTGTAGATCAGCTATTTTCACTACTACTTTCTTTTCCAACCTGGAATTTCTTCGATATTTCTTCATGAAAGTACTGAAAAATGTATTAATAATTGAATTTGTTTAAAAAAACGTTAACATAACATTCACCACCAAGTACTGATGTCTATGCAGCTCCATATTGTCCTGTAGTTTTAAAAGGTTGGATATTTCAACAAACATTTGTGCTATCTCGGTTTATTATAACATTCTGCTATGGAAAGTTTCAGTCCAATCCGACCTGGGGTGGGTGTGTGTGTGGGTGTGCATGAAAGACAACTTTAACTTTATAAGATTCAAGATTAATTCTCTAATTCATTCTATATCGTTAATATATATATATATAATATAACGGTTGTTGCTTGCCAAAAACAGCAGACCTATAAACTTGTACATGGGCTATTTTCAGCAAGGGGCACTGTTGTTCCATCAAGTATAGATGAGGCTTACCGGTAATTGTCCTGGGAGAAAAAAACGTTGACATTGGATTTGCCCTCCCATTTCAGACAGCCATTGGTGCCAATGCTACCACCGTCCTGGGAATCCCCATTGAGTTCCGTCACGTGTCATGGAGGTAGCAGGTCTTGTATTCTAAAAGCATGTGGAATAGGTCTGTTTATTGCACAACACATGCCCTGGTTCTAGATAGCACGGCAGCTAGTCATGTTTTTGCTCAGGAGCACAACCTGATACACTAATACATTTTATTTGTAATACACCTTTCAGGGGGGGGGGGGGGTAGTAAGTAACATAAACCTACATACTGTACATTGAAATACCATTTTCACAATTCCGATGACCTTGTCTGCGTGTCACTCCCCATCTCTCTCTCTCCCCATTTCCTGTCAGACTACTGTATAGTATACCACTATCTAATACAGGCAGAGAAAGAAAGGCTATTAACCCATTCTGACCTGAGATCAGATTCTAAAAAATGTCAGTCGTTCTTCGATTTTTCAAAAATAGCAGACCTACAAGCTCGTATCGCGCCACTCGGTGGCGCGATATGAGCTTGTAGATCTGCTATTTTTCAATAGATAAAGCATAACATGATGCTGACACCAAAATGGGTGCCCGGTCAGAATGGGTTAAGGCCTGAGGCACAATTTACAAACAAAACGAGTACAATCTGTGTTCACAACCATCTGTACTGAAAATAATCATTTTCTTTGGGCATTCCTAGCATTGGAGGTTATGGGTCTTTCCAAGATGTCATTACACTGGCAAGTAAGCCTGTTTCGGACTTGGATGTTCTGTGTTGTTTCATACTGAATGTTCTTACCAGCAAACTGTGGAGAATAACGCTGTTTCTTTGTGTCGGTGTATTTTCCCATTGTATGCTGTAGATATAATCAAGCTGTTTAGCCCCAGTGTGATTGGCCCAGCCTGCCACAAGACAGTGCATGGAACCCCTGGTTCTCTCAGTGAGACAGGCTTCAACCTGGCTGTTACTGGACACAACACCTTGTAAGAGCCTTCCACCTTCCAACACACACTCACATCTGGTTGATGTAGCTAGCAAGACAATGGATTCAGGAGGGTCGTCCTAGACCAGGGACATTCTTTGTCCATTAAGCACATGAACCCTACAAAATAGCTCACACCATCAACATGAGGTATTGTGAGCTTGTAAATCGTCTATTTTCAGTGAAGATTACATTTGTTTCCACACTGTTGTGGCGAAAAGAGAGCTGAGCCAGAAGGCAAAGCTTTTATACCGACTGGTCAAGGTTCCTATACCCTCACTTATGGTCTCGGAGTGTGGGTCATGGCCGAAAGACTAAGATGGCAGATGCAAGCGCGATACCCTATCCCCACCCCCTAGGGTGAGAAGTTCAGACATCTGGGAGAGACTGCTAGTAGAGCCGTTGCTCCATCACGTGGAAAGGAGCCAGCTAAGCAGTGTTGATTTTGAGTTGACAGCCTTTTGAATTGTTTTTTTTTAGTTTGAGTCACATTTTAGTCACCCTAATATACGTCAGCCCCCCGTGTTTGGGCACATGTGGCTATGGCCGGTTTTTAGCCCAAGGAGTGTATTTTGTGCAAAACTAATGCTTGAAATTGGTTCAGAATCATGAAAACCCCCTAGTTTGTCGGTTTGTCACATGCTACATAAAGCATAATGAAAATGTGATATAGGATTTTAATGGTTTGGTCATGTATAAACCCCTATTAAAAATGTAGCTCAATGCCGACAGCCGGTCAGCAAGTGGATTCATGAATGTATATAGACAATATTTTAGGCCAATAAAAAAGACTAGTACCAAATTTCCCACTTTAAACAAAAGAAGCCTGTCGGCTGCCGGACTATAGGGACACATCAAGGGGCCAGCTAGGCACTCCAATGTTGAAGCGCTGGGCCCTAGTGGTAAGAGGAAGGACTGCAGGCGGACCCGTGGATTCATGACGAGGAAACCCCGTGCAGCTGGGCTTTAACATTGAGCGCTCGGTTGCACTTCCGCATTTGACCTCCAAATTTTGGAGGTCAAATGCAGAAATGCGCCCAAAAAGGCGGAAATAGACGGTCCCTCCGGCGGCTTCAAAACGTGCACTGAGCAACTTCCACTGACAGGAATAGCGGAGGGGGGCGGAGCTTCGCGCCAGTTCAGTCTCTATCCTTTTAATACTCTATGGGACATCAATTCAGTAAGCAGGAACTCTGGGGATGGCAATGAAGGACCGGGAAGTCTCGCGTGGCGTTGTGAAATCCATGATCTCGACCGCAGTCGAAAATTGACGATGATGATATTAATGTTATGTTCACCCCAGAATAGGGGCTGTTGGGAGTTTTGATTTGATTTATTTGATAAATTCATGATGCAATTAACCAAGGTTGTTAAGTGGTTAAGTTGGTGAGATTGATGACTGAACATTTTGAAGTTGACTTCACAATGGCTACTGGCTAATGGCTGTTAGATTCAATGAACGTTTTTACAGGAGCTGTGCTCATCATTTTTCAAGAAATGGTTCATTCAGTATGTGGGGAGGGGGGGGGGGGGGGGACTAATCGACTAACCAATTGTTGGTCAACAGAGACCGAACAGAACGTCTGTCTGTCTGCCTGTCTGTCTGTTTGCCTGCCTGTCTGTCTGTCGATATTTGTTGTTAGATATTAACTTTCCCAAATACATTACCTTCATACACAGACCTCCATGACCTGTGAAGTAAACATGTTATAAATACATTACCTTCATACACAGACCTCCATGACCTGTGAAGTAAACATGTTATAATGGTCCTTCATACACAGACCTCCATGACCTGTGAAGTAAACATGTTATAATGGTCCTTCATACACAGACCTCCATGACCTGTGAAGTAAACATGTTATAATGGTCCTTCATACACAGACCTCCATGACCTGTGAAGTAAACATGTTATAATGGTCTATGCAATGTTCTATTCCCAGCAATCTGCCCGGCCAGACCAGACATTTGATTGACACGCTGAGAGACTACGAGGTAACTGTGATCACATGATTATACCGTTGCTGTCAGGCGGAAAAACTCTTATCTCTTTCTTATATATTCATAAATAAACACCCCTACTTGATCTTGCTACAGTGTCACACAAAACTAACAGATGTACAAGCTCAAAATGTGGTGTGATGTGACGCGTTTTGAGTTTGTATTGATTACCGGTATATTGATTCTTTTGCTATTTTTTGCATTTGAATCCTGAAAAGTACCAGTTTTGGACACGAGGTTTCCACCCGATAGACGATAGCAGCCTTATGAAGACATGATGGGCCCACAGCGTGCATGCATGGCTGTTAACCACGTTGCTTAGCAACAGGCAGTGGTGGAATAAGTGGGCCTACTCAGACTTTGTTTGGGGCAAAAGTAGCAACACCACAGTGTGGAAATGTTGAGAAAGTGAAAGCCCTGTATGCAATGTTTTACTCCGAATTTAATTTGTTTCCTAAATGGAGACGGCCAAGATAACAAGCTTACAATGTGCTTGTGGAAGAGCAGTTTTCAAATAGCGGAAGTATCTAAAAGGGGTTGATTGGTTCTAAAGGGAATCTGGTCCGCTGCATCACAGGAACAGGGACAACAGATGCAGAAAGAGGAGAGGACACTGGAGCAGCACAAACATTTACAGCCTTTTATTAGGTGCTCGTATACAAGGAAACGACTTAATGTTTTGACAGGGACTGAATAGGGATCCTCCAAAATGTATGGATAATTCCCCATGATTTACACTGACTGTATGGTATTGATTTTGTTCAAATGAAATTGCTCCTTGGAGGTTAATTTCTCTCATGTCGTCTCTTCCTCAACTGAAGGGTCTGAACTTTGACGAGGACTGGAAGCTGCTGACAATTTTCATTGGCATGAATGACATCTGTGATTACTGCAAAGACAAGGTGCTGTCCTTTTACAGTAGATGTTCTCTTGTGACACAGTTGTTCTCAAATGTTTTCATGTGTCAAGGACCCCCAAATGAATATGTATTTGGCTGCGAACCCCCATCTGGAAATATGTTGTGCCAGGGACTGTTGTGCGTCGGGTGCCCTGGATCCCCTTCTCATGGACCCCTGGGGGTCCCCACGTTGAGATCCACTGCTTTAAACCATTCTGACCTGAGATCAGATTCATACGAGGTTTCCACTGGACACCCACTGGTCTGATTAACCCATTCTGACCTGAGATCGGATTCTAGAAATGTCAGTCGTTCTTCGATTTTTCAAAAATAGCAGACCTACAAGCTCGTATCGCGCCACTCGGTGGCGCGATATGAGCTTGTAGATCTGCTATTTTTCAATAGCTAAAGCATAACATGATGCTGACACCAAAATGGGTGCCCGTTCAGAATGGGTTAAACATTTCTTTTTTAATGAAGTACCATTCTTTGTTTCCTAGGGCCACCTATACATGTCTGTACTCTGTCTCGGCCCCCTTTTCCCTCTACACAAAATCTCCCCAAAATACCAGATCTACAAGCTCACAATGTGCAAGCTTGTTCTGACATGCCCAGAACAGGGACACTAGAATCCACGTGGTTAAAGATGTGTGCAATGTTTTCCAAGCTGTGGTAAAGTCCTGTAGTCCTGACTGTAAAGTCTCCCCTCTGTTGTTTTGCCTAGACTCTGTTCTCAGTGGATAACTTCATTCACTACATGACCGTCTCTTTGGAAATGCTCATGAATGAGGTAAAGGGGAAAAAACAACTCTCTTTTTCTATGAAATAATGAGAGAAACGGGATAGTTCTTCTTCCTCACAAACCACAGTGGTTGCAGTTGTTTCTGTTATCGTGAATATCTTTGATTCCGTTCTGAAGTAGCCTTGGACTTGTGTTGCAGGTTCCTCGCATGATTGTCAACGTGGTTCAGATCCTACCCATGGAGACCCTCCGAGAGGTGCATAGGCCCACCCCAGGCTGTCTGCTTCAACGGTCAGACACTCTTACCACAAAAAAGACCCCCGGAGCAAATAACACAAGCTGCACAAAGCCTTCTGGGGTGCAATTGCAACCAGGGATAATTACACACACGCACATGCTGAAATGTTTTAGTCTAGATTTTAGTCGATTCAATCTACAGTTGATTTAATTGACTAAAATATCTACATTATGCGGCTGTGATGCCATTGAATTGCCTGATTTATGAGAGTGACACATGCACACAACCAAACATAAAATCATTCAAATGACTTATCTTTTAGTTCTACTGGATCTCTTCTCCACTAGTCCTTCCCTAACATTTTAGTCTAGTTATTATTTGCTGACGAAATTGTCAATATATTTATTCGTTTTAGTCATCATAGTTTAGTCGTTATTTCGTTTTTGTCAGTGAAAAAAGGTAGTCGAAGAGCATTTTTTGTCATCGTGTTTTCGTCATTGTTTATATCGACATCAACACACACACACACACACACACACTCATACACACTGTTTGAGTGATTAACCCATTCTGACCGGGCACCCATTTTGGTGTTGGCATCATGTCGTGCTTAGCTATTGAAAAATAGCAGATCTACAAGCTCATATCGCGCCACCGAGTGGCGCGATACGAGCTTGTAGGTCTGCTATTATCTTCATTATAATTGGTCCTCACTAATGCTCATAAGATGGCACAATTCATGTCTTCACAGGACGGTTCAGAAACCAATGGCATCATTGTTTGGATTCCAAGCTAATACAAACTACAGTCTTTCCCTTCCTGGAAAGTTAGCATGTTGAAATAGAAGCCATTCTTGCAGTAAAGAAAAATATGTTAAAAAAAGATGCCAGGTTTAAAGTATAGGCCTACCATAGTTTAGGCTAAGAAATATCTGATTTCCAACAGAATCTAAATGTATTTATTTAAATGCATTTAAACACGGCTTTAGTATGTGCATAAGTAATCAAGGATGAAAAGTTGTCAGATGTTGAGCTGAATGTGATGCAACACGAGCAGACCACTTGCAGAAGAGCCCTCTTTAACGTCCACAGGCCCGTGGATTTGTCTCTCCACAGTTTTTATTTATTTATGTATTTGGGTTTTTTGCTCCATTCCTGCTGTGCCAATAACTCCGGTTGCAGTCTCACCAGTGAAATATGACTTTTCTCATGTACGGCTGAGGGAAGTAGGGGTGCTGTGGGGGCTGGAGCACCCCCTCCCCCCAGACACAGCCCCCCTCGGACTAGTCCTAATAAATGTGCTGTATCACAGTATCGCCGCCTTATCCTGGTTCATTGCCCGTGTCAGTTTGCTCATGCGTGTGGAGAGGGAAAGTGAAAGCCACTTTTCCATGTGAAAATGCGCAAAACTGCGCGTGCACAAGGCATGTGCACGCACATTTTGCAGCACCTCCTAATGTAAATATCTTCTATGAGATATAGTTCACAGATTCTACCTGGCTATATGTACAGTTAGTGGTTCATCTCAATGATACCCTACTACGTAGGACTGTAACTATCGATTAATTGAATTAGCGATTATTCTTTCAATTACTTTTTCGTACTTTAATCGTTTTTATATAGATATATTATAATGTCAATGAATGAACATGAAAGAATCTGAATTTATTTTTTATCGTCTATTAGTCGGATTAAGCAGTTCATTTTATACTTGTACAGTACATTGGTACAAAAATAGACATTCTACAAAATCCCAATGCACTGCAAGCTTGTACTGTAGATATGCAATTTTTTTTATATTTTTGACATTTTGTGAGGAAATCAAAATGTTAAGTTGTACTATGATTTAGTTTTTCTTTTATCATGTTATTACCAATATGTATTTTTAAAATAATAGGTTAAATCCATTGGCTTTTGCACCCAGACCTCTCTGAATCTTTGCATAGCCTTTGCAATCCTTCTGGTTTATGGCTGTGCAGTGTTTAACCTCATTCTGTTCCCTGTCTGTCTTAGGTCTTTCTGTTCTTGCCTGATAAAGCCGGTGACCAGCTCTCCTGAACTACGGGAGCTGATAGAGGTCAACCTAGAGTTCCAGGTGGATGTTATTGCTCTTACTCCATGGGGCGACTTTATTCAATGGCTAAGGACTTAAACATTAAACATTAAACTCAAACATTTTCATGTCGAGGACCCCCAAATTGATATGATTTTGGCCGCGGACCCCCAACTGAAAAGAGTTTGTGCATAAGGAGATTTGTGTTTCACCATTTTTCACCATGTTTCAGAATGTTTTGAAAATAGAGCTGGCTATTTTGTAATGGCTGAAGTATAAATGAGGGTTTAAGTGTTTCAACTGTTCCTCATTTTGCTGGGGACCCACTGGGACACTTCCAAGGACCCCAGGCTCTTGATTTGGGTCATTTACTGTATTATCCTGTTGGTAACGAATGCATCTCTAACAACAGACGGCTGTAACATGAATGTTTTCAATCTCATCTGTCGTCCTCCCTGCAGAAGCGACTGGAGCAGTTGTTGTACAGTGACCGTTTCTTCAGAGATGACTTTGCTGTCATGCTTCAGCCCTTCCTGAAACACGCCGATCCCCCTCGCCTCCCGGTAAACCCCTTACCATACACTTGAAACATTAAGCCCTGTCTTATATAAGAAACTGGCTTAATGGAGGACGGGTGGTGTGAACTCTGCCATCCACTTGAGGTAGAAGAATGTTTATTAAAACAGTAAACTTTATAGTTCTAGAGCTCGTTGTGATGGGCCCTTAATCCTGATAGCTGCAGGGTCCAGCCATGCTGTGAATATACACCTGACTGACTGCTGTATGTATGTAATGTCTGGCTCCGTCTGTCAATAAATGAGTGACAGACGATGCTTGTCTCCTTGAGCAGAACGGGAAGATCGACATGACTTTCTTCACTCACGACTGCTTCCACTTCACCATCAAGGGACACGAGGAGCTGGCCAAGGGACTCTGGAACAACATGGTCAGCACCTTATTTAATAGACCATTAAGGTTCTCAAAGTGGGGGGTCCGCGGACCCCCAGAGGTCCTTAAGGGGGTTCCAGATAAATGATGGATAGCTAGGAAACAAATGGAGTGTATGAAGTGGAAACAAATGGACCCGTACAGGTCCATTTGTTTCCATTTGTACACTCTCAGTGTTATGGTCCATTGGGTGGGGTTCAGGGACCCCACCAGGCCCATATACATCAGCTATTTAAAAAGAAAATCTTGTCATTCTTTGACACTTTAAACAAATATATTTGTCATTTTTAACACCACAAATCTTGAATGGGGGGTCCCTGGTACGAAATATTTTCAGATGGGGGGCCGAGGCCTAATACACATATACATAGGGGTCCGTTTGAGAACCACTGTAATAGACTAACTATTGGTTAGTGGGTCCCTAGCCCTTTTAGCTCAAGAGCCAAAAACCAAATAAGTCGTTTGCCCGGGACCCAAACTTTGTGAAAATGGCAGATCTAGAAGCTCACTTTGCGCCATGTTGTGAGCTTGTAGAACACATTCTCATTTTCACTCATTCTTTAAACGTTTGTTTTCTAATTTATGGAATTTCTTTGATTTTCTTTGATTCTTTAATCTTTTGAAATTAAAGAAAAAACATTTAATGTTATTTTGAATTCATGAAAAAAAGTGGGAACCAGTGTTTTGTCTCAATTCCAAAGCGTTTTTTTTATTATTATATATTTTTTTAGATATTTATTTATGTAAGCAGTATTTTGTCATCAGTATCTGAAAGCTTACATTTTGCAAGGCTCGGTGATACATGATAAAATGATGAAAATGCCAGAACTCAATATGTCATTTTCACATGATTTATTTAACTCTGACGAGCAGACAACGTACGCGTTTCGGCCTGGCCGGCCTTCCTCAGTGTTGTAGTTGGTGTTCCTGCTGTTCTATTGAGAAATGTCTATCATCTGGTCGGGCACGAAAAACAAGCTGTCTGTATTAGAAACTTCTGCCCGGGAGTGTAAATGGCACGATAGTGGCTCGGGAGGTAGAACTGCCATCCCTGGCTCCTGCAGTCATCATGTGGACGTGACCCTGAGGAAGACACTGAACCCCTAATTGCTCCCCGATGATGCGTCCTCTGGGGCTGCACACTGCTCCTAGTACAACGTACGGCCTTGGGTCAAACGCAGAGAACTAATGTGTCCTCAGGGATCACTACCATCACCAAATGTTCTTCCACACTGGGGGCATTTGTATGGCGTGGCTCTGCAAATGCCTAGTCATCTAATAGTGATTCTCAACCTTTCAAGGACCCCATAATCATAAAATTCCATGAAAATATGTATTGTCTTTAGTCTGTAGTGGCTGAACATTAATACATAAAAAATGTGGCACCTGGAGCCAACTACTGTGGCTTTAACCCAATCTGACCTGAGATCAGATTCTAAAAATGTCTATTACATCCTGACAGTTTCATTATTAACCCATTCTGACCTGAGATCAGATTCTAAAAGTGTCTTTGATTTTTCAAAAATAGCAGACCTACAAGCTCGTATCGCGCCACTCGGTGGCGCGATATGAGCTTGTAGATCTGCTGTCAGAATGGGTTAAACAGAAAACAGTGCTCGACTTACTGTAAACCTCTCTTAAAGTCTCTCTTGTTGCAAAAACATAAGAGTAACTCAAATGAATCAGACAGCCAACTTATTGCTGCACGATTCTTCCTCAAATTTAGAAATTAGATCTCATATAGGTGTCTGAATCTAGATCTCAATCTTTTTTCCATTCATTGTGCAGCACTACCTTACGCGTCCATTTGTACACTCTAAGAGTTACAGACCCAAAAGGGACCATTTGGGGTGCCGTGTCATTAGTCTGACAGCTCATTTTTCCGACGGTGCGTTGGTCCGACTCGCGCTATACTAACCCTGACCGACCGAACGCGAAGCCATGTAGATGGAGTAATGGGATGTCAGAGAGGTGTGTGTGTGCCATATTGAAAGTGGTTGCCATAGAGACAGTGATGCCACAATCGTCTCATTCTCTCGTCTCATCTCTCCCAGTTTCAGCCCGAGGGAGGGAAGTCCATGGTGGGGAGTTTCTCAGACTCCATCGATCTCATCTGTCCATCCCTGGTAAGACTGCTCGTGTACACAATATACTGCCGTTGCATCAGTGTTCATTTAGTCGACTTTTCTCACTGACAAACTAAATAAAAACCAAGCTATGATGGAAAATGCAGCTTATAGGCACAATACGCACTGCGCGTTGGGCAACACGATGAGGGGGGCAACAAAATGTGGCAAAAAGGGCCAAGCTGACCCTCATAATAACAATTTTCTCTGTGGCTCCACTGCATAATAACACACCCATGTGTGCGTCCTCACAAGCGGTGAAAGTAGCCGATGAGATTACGCAGCGCTGTTGTCGGTGTTAACCCTAACACTAACCGTAACCTCAAAACCCTAGCACTAACTAACACTATGAGTATGTAGTGTGTAGCCCCCAGGCCTATCACTCGCTCTGACAGCAGACATTACTCTGGTCTCATTTACACAGACAAAACACATGCCGTAACCTCACAGATTACACCCCTAAGGGGCGGGCTTCCCTCCCCATATTCCTTTCAGAAGCGAGGGCCGATTTGACCTGAATCTCTGTCTCCTGTGTGTAGGACCATCCATACATCTTCACCAGGCCCAGTGCAGCCATTGACAACCCCTCGTCTGACGCTCCGTCCAAGGCTCCGGCCCCCCTTCTGTCTCTCCTGCTCCTAATGTGGCTCATACCGCTCCATTCTGTGTAATCATCATTTAGCTGCAATCAATCCATGCAGGGGTTTTTTCTCTTGCAAATAAAACATTATTTCAACCAATCTGTATGGTAGAGTATGAACTAAAACATCTGCAGTGGTTGGAGGTGGTCCTCCTACACTTCCATCGAAAAATTCAGACCGTGTTTAGGTATTGCAATGAAGCTCAAAGCGTAATATCTCTCCTGCACAGTCAGGTGCATATTAGAGCCCTTGGAGCACGGTGGCGCACTGTTGCTGCCTCACAGTAAGAAGGGTTCGATCCCCAACCGGGCTGGCCTTTCTGTTTGGAGTTTGCATGTTTCTCCTTGTGTTAGCTTTCGCGTTCCCACACCAGGAGACATGCATGCTACAGTAGGTATACTCCTGCCAGTGCCCTTGACTAGACGTGTCCCAATTCTGACATAATCATCTAATCGCAGTTATTTTTGCATAATTGTTTCCATGTGATTAACATTTAAAAAAAAAAATAGTGAAAATAGCAGATCTACAAGCACACAGCTTGTAGATTGGCTATTTCCACTATTAATGTGTGACAATTAATTGTCATTTTTCATAATCGTGAGTGATAGCGCAGAGGACCAATTTCACCAATTGGATAAATAAAGTTCACCTTTACCTCTTTGCCTTAGCTCAGTAGCAGAACTTTCAGCACTTCTTGTCACACAAATTTAAAGTAGCAGATCCGCAAACTCGAAACGCTTGAGCTGGTAGAATTACTTTTTCTATTTTTTTTTATTTGAATCCTGATTGCAGCATTAACTTGGTCTTATTGTTGAGACATCGGAAATTCTGAATACAACATAATGCTGTTAAAGCCACCTGCTATTAAAGATACAATCTGTAATGTATGTTCGTCGACTCCCTCCCTGACAAAGAGAGGTAATTGCAACAATGTCCAAACTACAATAAAGTGAAGTGCATATATAGTGTCAACTCTGGTGCACCGTCTGATTCAAATAAATGATATTGTCAAGCAGTAGCTGCCTGCCAGTAGGTGTCCATTTAGACTTTAGAGTTCCATACATGGGCAACTGGCGGCCCGGGGGCCAGATGAGGCCCCCACCATCACTTAATGCGGCCTGCAGGTTAATATCACAATACTGACAAATTATTGATTTTGGCTGTTACAATTCCAAAAAATGCAAACATGACCTGCTTTAATTACTTGTAGCTTTAATGACTATTAAAATGTTATTGTCTTTTTATGTCCAATGTATTTGTATTTAGTTCATAAAGTTAACTATAACTAAATGCATTTGAAATTGTATGAAAAGGTTACTTTTCATACAGTTGTAGCCTATAGCAGTGGTTCTTGAACTTTTTCATGTCAAGGACACCCAAAATGATATGTATCTGGCTGCGGACGCCCATCTCAAACACACTGTGTGCCCCAGGGTCCTACAGAAGCAAAGGTTTCACTGATAAATGTTTGCTTTAGGCCCGGGTGGCTGGCGTAGTCGTCTGGGCACCTTGGCTGGTAATCCAGTCTGGCAGTTTGGACTCCCGATCCGGATCCGCCATTTACTGAATGTCATCTCTCTCCCCATTTCCTTTTAGCCTACTGTCACCCTGTCCCCAAAAGAAATCAAAATAAAGGCGAAAGCCACAAAGAAACATCTAAAAACAAATGTTTGCTTTAAAAAGAATATAGTCTATAATATAGACTATTTTTATATAGATATATAGACTCTATACAGAGATTTGCACAAATGTTCATTAAAGATGCCAATGTACAAGCTCATAGCGCGTCACTTTGTATAATATTTTTTAATAGACAAAATATAAAATCTTGTTTAAAGTGGTTAAAATGATTACGACACCGCTCTGGATTAAGGCTTAATCCAGAGCGATTTACAGTAAGCAAGAACATAAATATTAGGCGTGCAACGGTTCAGTTAGACCACGGTTCGGTTCGAACCTCGGTATGGGGGCCACGGTTTCGGTTCGGTTTCGGTACAGTAAAATAAAAGAATCACACATTTGTGAAGTGAGTGGTGCAACTCTGTGTGGGGGTTCCCGGGGGGGGGACCCCCAGGAACACGCCCAGGGTGCCGGGCCGGTTCCGAACTGCCGCCCCGTGTCCGAAACGGCTGAGAAATGACAGAGTTCTGTGTGCCGGTCCCTCTACTGTACCCTCTACTGTACTGTACTGTAGCCTCCTGGCACACACAAAATCATCATATATACAGTTAATATGTGCGTGTGTTTGTGTGTGTGTTAGGTTGCAGGTACAGGTGGAAAAACAACCATGCTGCTTTCATGCTCATACCCACACACATAAGTCCAGGGACTGGCTTGCACCAAAAAAGTTTATTTATAGCATTTTCTTTTATTCTTTTTTTAGCATATATTATTTTATTAGGCATTTCTGCCTTTTCATTATTTTAAAGGGGGGAAAAAAACCTTATATTGCTATTTTAATGTGCCTCATCAATATTATGTTCAAGGGAAAAATAATGCACCTATGCGCTCACACGTGGTGCAGACTAGCAGCACATGCAGGGAGGAGAGGAGACTGGAGAGTGGGGGAGAGAGGGGAGGAATTCACAGCAGAGTGCCGTGTCGCACAGAAACATTTACAAAAGTTTACAATAAAGATCTCTGCATGCGATATTATGCTTATATTATTAGAAGAAGGGTTTCTATCTACAGTCATGGATTGGACAGGAGTATTTTGTTGGGACTTTTCAGACGGAATATTCTTCTCCTGCTCCGAAAAAACAACGAGTTGTTTTTGCTCTCTCTCCCTTTTAGCACTTTTAGGGTCGTAAGGTCCCTCTGTGCTGTGGTTCACTCTGTCCTGACTTTCACCTTCCCCATGGAGCTCTGAATACAGCAGGTGTTGTCGTCGCAGACACAGAAGACCTTTACACACAGTGTTCTAATGTTATGAAAAGCAAACACACTCAACCAGTGCAGCACACTCTGTCACCCATTCAAAATCACAAGCAGTGAGACACGCTCGTCTCGCACGGCTACAAAGCCTATTCAACTGCTCCCGTATGGTGATGCTAATAGACACAAAACACGAGGGCACAAGCCGCAGGTGAACGCTATGTTTAGGCCCCTCTCATGTTACTTGTGTTTGTTCCGAAATGGTCATTTGGCGCTGATGTAATAATGCCTGAATGAGAGGATGAAAAGAAAATGGTTGTGCATTCAGTATAGTTGAATGGAGTGGTTCCCCTGACAGCTGTTTCAAAGTAAACATGGTCTTCACCACTTATGAAATCTTCCCCCAAAAATCTATATTTTTTTTTACATTTTCTTCCATTTCCTTTTCCTTTTATTAAGTTATTTTAGATTTTTATTACATATACAGTAGGGCTGTAGTGGTTAAAGCAGCACTATCTAACTTTTTTAATGAACAGATTGTAATACCGGTATGTTAATACAATATAACAAACAATCAGGATGGTTGTATTTAGTCTCCCTGCTCTTCTATGGAGACATTTAGATCATGTCAAAGGTCATGCCTCACCTACTGTAGACACAGGATCTGACACAAACTCTGACCTGATGATCAAGATATCATTTATCCCCTGAGCAAGCAGGCATGCTCTATTAGCTCAATGGGTAGAAGTGGAACGTTACATAGCGTAGTTTTAATTGCATGTGTTAGCAGAAACACTACTTTATGCTATCATTTGTCGAACAAGGGTGTTGATCGCCATTTAGTGATTTTCAAGTAAAGAATCTGTTCTTTATGGAAAGCACACTGCCATGCGAGAAGGTAGCTGTGAGCAGTAACTACTGCTTTTGGATAGCTTACATTAGAGGGTGTTTGTTTAACTGAGAAATGTTTTCATTAAATGTATTAAATGAGAACCTTTGCTTTCATTTATTATAGACATGTGGCATGAACAATTAATGCACAAACTATCATCATGTAGCTGTGTTTTTCTGAATTGAACTGATAATAAAGAAGTAGGGCCACCTTAGTGTAGCGGTTAGAGCATAATTATGCCTTTCATGCGGAAGGTTGTGGGTTCAAACCCTGCCTGGGGTCAACGTCAGCAAGGGCATGCGGTCACAATGGGTTCCTAACAATCAAATGGGTTCAGATCTGAGCCAAGTCTCCAGAGGAGGCGTGTCTGAAGCCTGTCCTGGATGGGGTATCCCAACTTAAAAAAAAAAATCAACTGATAATAAAGAGGCAATTCATATTTGGACAGTTACATTTTAAAGCTTTACCTTTCTATTATTTCTACTGTTCCATATACCACCAGACCTATCTATCAGGCTATAAGTACCATATTTCTGATCCACCATTTCCACCTGTTCTGCGAGCTGAATTTCCCACAAGCACAAGTTTGAGTCTGACGTTTAAATTCATAATGGTTATTGCTTCCATAGAAAAGCCCATCCATGTGCAAACAGAGCCGCCAGCGGTCGATGGCCTGCAAGACAAATACTGGTCCACCTGTGACGCAGCAAAGCAACCATTCTTTATTGTTTTCTCTGAAAGGCATTATAGGTGGGTCTTTGGTGGGGTCTCGGAGCACATGGCGTGATGGGGCATTTGGAACAGCAAATAATGTGAATCCTTTCATTGTTCATTTATGTAATGAACAGCGGGAACAAAAGAGCTTATCGCCACCGCTGTCGGGTGGAAACCTCATAATGTCCAACACACACACAATGTTAGAATATGGAGATAAGAGGTTTCTGCTCCACAGTAACCATGTTCAGTCAATGCACGAGTCGGAGGTGGAAGACAGGCTCCACAGACACCAAACAGTCAACCCCAGTGTTTCCCATAAGGTTTAGCTCTGTCTCCCCAGGACCCAAACATACATTACAATCATTAGAGTCCTATTTTAGGAATAGCCAAAACTCAGATCTACAATGATCTCCCAATGTGCCACTGTATTGGGACTTGGAGAGTATACAATGGAACCAAATGGACTTGTAAGGGTCCAGACTTGGCTCCTAAACTATCAAGAATTTACAGTACCTTGGGACCCCCTGGAACACGCGCGCACACACACCGCACACACACACACACACACCGCACACACACACACACACGCACACACACGCACGCACGCGCACACACACATTCATGAATGGACTTTTGTTTCCATCAGGCCCTGCATGTTGAGATAATCAATTTGTCTTCATTCCATGCAGCAGTCCAGTACTGTATACTTGCCAACAACAGTAACCTAACACATTAATCAGTGCTACAGTACAAGAAGATTCATTTACAATTTTTTCCCATCCTGTTTTCAGTGTCCTGAGGCTGATTTAATGACCCCAGAGTCTTGTTTACTTTTCACAAATACTGTATTCTTTGCCCAGTGTTTGCTCATTTGAATCCCTTCATACCACCTACAACGTACCTACAGTACAACGTGCATGATTAAACTTTATCAGTTTAAGTATTGTCACATCATTGACAGTTCAGTTGTATCTTACCTATATGTCACCTAGCAACACAACTATCAGCAAATACAATTTATATACACCTTTGTAATCTGTAATACCCCAAATGTTCCTGTATTAAAATAAAATGATTGGTGATGTGTGATATGGATATACCTCCTTTGTTCCGAGTCTTGGCTTTAAGTTGTTTAGCTGTTCTGTTCTCTATTTTTAGTGTCCGATACAAGGACATTACATTACAGTACAACTTTCCAAACCTGAATCCCACAGGAGGTCATTCCGGAGAATGAAATGTGGGAATCTGTCTTACAGCATATAGAAAACCAGTCCAGATATCATAGCTACAAATCCCTCTACACATTCTGAATCATTTTGTCCTTCCATCCTTCATCAGCTATAAAGATATGAAGCCACAAATCTATAGTCATCTAATCTATAGTGATATTGTCATGCTTCTTTCAGACAACCGTTTTAAATTGTTATTGCTGGGTAGATTATTGCTATAGGCTATACTTTAACCAGATATTAGAAAACATGCCGTTGTCACTATTGCTTTACAATTTGTAATAGTTTAAAACCCCCAAAAAGCTGAAATAGCAGATTTACAAGCATGCACACAACGCATCACAATGAGACATGCTGTGAGCTTGTAGATCGGCTATTTATTGCTACTTTAAGCGAGCAGACAACGCAGTGGTAAATGAATAATATCTGCAACACAATGTTTCAGGAATATAGTTGAATAACTGTATAGAAAGGTTCTAAAACAATTATTAAACAGTGTCGTACCAGTAAGGTATCCACTCACTTGTTTGTCCAGACTGTTGAATTGCTGTCTGTATGAGTCTAGATGCCTGGGGGACAGCCACTGGGAGGCAAAGAGCACAGCATACCGGGAGACAAAGAGTTGAGGTGGAGCTGGAAGACATGGACAGTAGAAAATAAGACTAAATACACAAAAATGAAACCCTGTTAATTTCCCATCAGGCACACTGTTCAATCCTTAGCTCTTGTCAATACTTTTCATTGATTCAATATTTATAAATGCCACAGAAAGACTAATAGTTTAAAACCCCCCAAAAGCTGAAATAGCAGATTTACAAGCATGCACACAACGCAATGAGACATGCTGTGAGCTTGTAGACCGGCTATTTATTGTTACTTTTGTGCAGACACTGTAGTATTGGTGACAAAACATCAAACGTTGAAATATGGAGATATGAGGTTTCTGCCCAACAGCAACGATGTATATATGAAATTATGAATACATTGTGTGTGTTTTTTTACGGTTGTTACCTCCTGGAACCCAGGTCAAGCAGTGACGAGGCTTTATTGTTGGCAGCAGCAGGGAAGGAGAATCAAACAGAAGAGATGCCATTGATGCCTACAGAGTCTACAGACAAATATGCAAACATGCACATGATCAGACAAAGCAACATATATTTTTATACAGGACTTTAGTCCATAAATAGTCAAATACCTAATGTTGCGATCACAGTCACACGGACAGATGCAAAGATACAGTCTAGTCTACTATTAATTTTTAATGGAAGTGAGCGACATGAAGATACAGCCAATGTTTGTAGCTTTGTATCTTTTGCATCTGCCAGTGTGATTGCAGCATAAGAAGTTGGCTAGTAGTAGGCTAGTACATAAAATGCCTTAATGATACTGGACTTACAGGCTATAGTTGACAATGTCCACTGTCTGATGTTGGCTCTTGGCTGCAGTGATTTATTCAACAGTCTACAAAACAAACATTAACCAACATTAAACTGTATACTTTACACTGTATACTTTAAAAACAAATGTGGGAAATATAGCTCATCTACAAGCTCACAAGCAGGCTTGAGTTTTTAGAATGATTACTTTTACTAACAGACATTTAGCACTTATCTAAATGCATTTCGTTCCATGCAGTTTATAATTCCAATGATTGTGCTGGATGACAATGTCCACATGTAATTGCACTGTCTGACGCTGCCTGCAGATTTATTCACCATTCTACCGCAAACTACGCAGCTGCGTAGAGGCCCCAAGAGTTCTCCCTGAAAAATGTTTAATATCGCAGCCCGTTCCGCCTATTGCGGTCGGTTAGGGGGGGCTCCGACGGCCCATGGCGTCGCTTCCTCGGCGTCACTTCTTCATGATCCTCCCCCGTTAAGCGACGCCCGGTCGCGGCCGTCCGTCCCGTCGTGGGCTCCCCCGTTGGTCTATGTCCCCCTTAGCAAAAGTAATCTTTCTAAAAGCTCAAGCCTATAGCCTATACTGCTGGCCTACGTAAAACATGAACCGCACGCAGGCACCGCAAAACAACAAGCTTACGTTTACTGTATAGATGAAGCATGTTTAGTTTAGCATTACAGCATCAAATTCAACATAATAAATAAGCCCGCGTTTATAGCGGCCATTTTGATAGTTCTTTCAGTGAGCCATACATACAATCGTAAGTCAAATGAACTACAATTACCATGCAGCCCTGAGCCCTTCCCGTTCGGCGCGAACTTTCCCTCGCAAATAATGTGTAGGCTATTCTATGCATTTTAACATGATATTGTGTATATGTACATGGCTGAAACATGTGTAGTTTATGTGTATAGTGTCGACGACCACAGGCGTTACGTTATGGTGGGGCTGAATGAAAATTAGCATGCACTCTTTAGTCTTGACAGTTGTTAGTTTTGCTAGCCCTATACGAGCGTCATGTAAACCATGGCTTTAGTCCGGTCCAAAAAAAAAGTATGAAGACACGGTCAACATTTAATTAACATGAAGGAGAACTTCTCTTGTAACTTCACTTCACTTCACTTGCGTGGCGCGGCTCAGCTGCTGCTTCTGCTGTTAATTTTTTAATGGCTTATTGGCTGCCAGCCTGCCACTCGGGATGACTCGTATCGGTCCGGCTTTCATCGCTGTTATGAACTCTGGCCAATAAGAGGCAGGTAGGCGTGTCTAATGGGTATCTTAGATCATTTCAACCCAATATTATTAGTAGATACCGTATCTACTAATAATATTGGGTTGGAATGAGTAATAATTACATTTCTTCAAACTGATCTGTATGATATCACTCCATTCTCAAATATTATGATGGAAACTTACTGAGACTTGTATATATATTTGACCAATATTACCAGTTTGGCATTATACTCATTTATTTTCATGAAATGAACTAAAACAATAGATGTACATTTAACTCACAACAGTTGGATTTTTACTCATTAATTATTGTATATCCAACTAAAAGGATCCCATAAGTGATATTCACAGATTTTATTAAGCTAATATACCTTTTTTTAATAGTCGTACTTACAAGGCGATTGTTTTATACTTTTTTGAGTGTAGTTATATCACACTAAAGTAAATAATTTGTATCCTAAAAAAAACCTTTTCAATGCATCAGATAACACCCATAGTTAGTCATTTGATTTATTATTTTTATTTATTTTGTATTATTAATTGAATACATTATTAGCAGTATGCTAATAGTAGTAGGCTTAGTGGTATGATTATAGCCTACAATGGTGCTGAAAGCCCTAAAGGGCTTAATTGTTTTAATTGTGGTCAGCAATATACTTAGCCTATATATACTGTGTATAATGAAGTAGGCTACAAAAAAACGAATTGTATTAGTATTGTGCAATATTATTTACAATACATTGCAGTTGATGGCTAAAATACATATAGAGCGGTTAAAGTGGTTAATGTATTTTTGTGTAGTAATACTCAAAATCTGCAAGTATAGCCTACTGAAAATGTTACATACTCAACTGAAGTACTAAATACCACAAAATGGTGGTAGCCTACAATTACACAATACCTTACAATACCTACTTACAATACCTTACCTTACAAGTACCTTACAGACTACAGTAGGTACTTAGTTTCTCAGTTACTTTCCATCCTTGCCTTTACACGCCCGGTGTTATCCGGTGTCATCACTATCACACAGCCCTGGCTCTTAAATCCTCCGTATAGGCTACAATGGCACCAAAATGGACCCGTATGGTATGGCGCTTTGTACAATCTCAGAGGTTAAACGAACACCGTCGATTCTAATAGTGTGAAGACGATGTCACGATGATGTCATTTCCTCTCTGTCCAATGCCAGGCGTTCAGTATAAAGCGTGCTGCGGGCTTGCAGCGATGTGTTCGTGTGGTGTGAACCATAAGGACCGCATAGGTCCATCCATGCAGAGGTACCACCGTGCTCTCCAGAAAGAACGAAAGGCGGCCAAGTTTTGTCCAGCATGCATCCATAAAACAAAACACCATCTGCAGCACTCGAAGGAGGCGGAATCAAAGCTTCTGGGGAGGCGGAGAAAAAAACAAGGCTTTGCCCAATTTTCTCATATTGCTGGAGAGCTTGGTTGGATGTGTCTATAATTTGCGAAGATGATCGTGAGAGGATTGTTGTTGTTTTTAACAACATTATCTAACTGCGGTAAGAAAAAGGCTCGACCCTGCATGCCCCGTTCCATTTAAAGTTGAATGAGTAAAATGGCTGTTGAACTGTTTGTGTCTCATGATGTCCTTCCTCCATTCAGGACCAAGGACAGCGGCAAGTATTATTTGTGTTGTGTGCGTGCGTGTATGCGTGCGCGCGCGCGAGAGAGAGAGAGAGAGAGAGAGAGAGAGAGACGTCTGTCTGTCATATGGGAGCCTTGCGGCGTTAGAATCGAATGCAGGGCAAAAAAAACACTCACCTGCAGTTTTAGCGCAGTTAGCAAGTCCTAATTCAATGGTTCTTTTAAAGTTGTGAGTTAGATTATTTGTTAATTATACATTATTATTATTATTTTCTTTTAATATGTCGTTTAGTCTAATTTTGGATTCAGCTGTTAAGGACAGCCTGGCTGGGATCATAATATGACCAAATAATTAAAATCTGTGTGACAATGTTATGTTGACATGCTTTACCTTATTTTCCAGTTCTGTCATTGCCAGTGACTTCAAGTCACCTGGAGAATGAAGACGTCAAAGTAAGCAGCAATTATTTTACACATTATTTATTACTTATAACAAATGACTGAAATATGGTGTGTAATGGTTGATAAATGACAGAGTTACCGTGTAGTGGTCCCTCTACTGTACTGTCACTATACTGTACTGTAACACCCCAAATCATCATATATATAGTTAATATGTGTGTGTGTTAGGCTGCGCAACAGTGACACTTGGTTGTGAAAACCAACCAAATGCCATTTCGTGCTCAGACAGACCGACCCAGCCAGGGTCCCAGGGACACAGCCAGACAAAAATTGCTAGGAGTCTAGGAGTGGTTGCTCCACTCAAAAATACAATATTGTATAAAAGCCAACTTCTCATCGGTCAACTATAATTACTTCACCACCCTTCACTCTCAAAAGGTAAACTGGAGCTAGAAATATACACCAGCCAAGCAATTTGTCCTGTATTACATTTCTCACCACCAACTAGGGGCGAGTTCACTTTGACTTCAGAATCAATAAAGCCCATTCCTAGCTCCAGCACAGCGGAGAGTCATGACCCTTTAGTTGAGACAGGGATCCATTTCACATCCCATACGAGAATTAGATGCTGTTTGTTTGTTGAAGACCATTATTAAAGTGGATAGATTTTAGGTTGATACTGCAGATTGAAGATACACAATATGGTTCTCAAACCTTTTCATGTCAAGGACTTTTTAATGTTTCATCACTTCATTATGTTCAGCTGTCAGAAAAACATATCTGTCCAGCTTAATGCATTATTCCAAATGTTCCATGTAAATATCCATTGACACTGTAACATGGGGGACAAATATGGGACATTTTATGCTATAGAGATGGCCATTAATATAGTTATCAACCATATTTTCAGAATCATGAAAATGTATCAATTATAATATAACTATAATTAAGCTTAATCCATTCTGACCGGGCACCCATTTTGGTGTTGGCATCATGTTATGCTTTAGCTGTTGAAAAATAGCAGATCTACAAGCTCATATCGCGCCACCGAGTGGCGCGATACGAGCTTGTAGGTCTGCTATTTTTTTTAAATCGAAGACACTTTTAGAATCTGATCTCAGGTCAGAATGGGTTAACAGAGGGGACATTTATACTTTACCACATCAGTAATGCTGTGTAGGGTTGTGTAGGGTTTCCTTTCAAAGATTCTTTCTCTAGCCAATGACTTTCTGAAGTCATTTGGTTATAGAGAACTAGTCAGGGAACATTTACAGGTGGATTTGCATCAGCTTGACATGGGGGACAGGGGGACAAAATAGATTTACACATGTATCACAATGAATAACATTTGGTGATAATAAGATTTCAAAATTTAGATTTTGTTTGAATTTGATTAGATATATTGAAGATATATGAAGCTGAAAAAACATGCGGAGGACATGGCGTTTTAGCATACCTCTACTCAAATCAAAGGGATTATTTTATATTTATTTCACTCTGAGGTACATTTTTTTTTGTTTTTGCTTAAGGTATGATGTATTATGACCTGGGGACACAAATGGCACTGAATACTAGGAATAACCCATATTATATATTTATTTACTCATTTTGGCTGGGGACCCCCTGGAACATCCCACAAGGGCCCCTGGGGGTCAATCGGCCCCTCACTTTGAGAACCACTGCTGTAGATAGATACTGTAAGAGAATAAGCGAGGAGAGGAGTGACAAGATGGAAATAAGAGATACAGCGTAACCGAGGAATGCTTCAAAGACCCAGAGAGAAATAACGAGTATTCTTTTTTTATAATTAGGCCTTTGAGTGAGTCACTGGGCACTGAAAGCACAACGGAAAGGAATTTGATCTCGTCCTATATCTTGGGACTGAGAGTCACATCTTTGGATAAAGCAAGGGTTTTCTACCCTTTTCATTTCAAGGCCCATTATTTATTCTGCATTTGAGCCACGGACCACCGTTTGAAGATATTTGGCCTCTCAGACCCAAGTGTTAGAATATTCTGTTGTCGTCGGATACTAGGATTTTGTCCACAATTCCATGATGTATTGATGTGGCACCATTAGGAGAGACAACAGGCGTTTATCAAAATAACACTTATTCTACATTCTCTTAATTGCTTTACAGAGCAATGGAGAAAGAAAGAAAAGAAAAGAAAGGCATAAAACATTAAAAATAATAGCAGTAATGCAATACAGTGAGGACATGAATAACAAAAATGCAAAAGATCAATTACAAGCAAGAGTGTAGCAGTGGGTCTTGAGCTGTGCTTTAAAAATGTCTATAGAGACTCCCTGTCAAAGGGAGTCAGGCCAGCAGTGGAAGAGCTGAGGGGGGCGGTTTGGAACATATTTAGGCCGGCAGTCATGTAGGTAGGATTTGGTTACCAACTCTCCATCATTTTGCCGGGGGACCACCTGGAACCCCATCAAGGACCACAGGTGGTCCCTGGACCACTGTGGAATAAAGGATTACTGGAGTGAATTGATACACAAACATTGGACATTCAACATGCAGGCTCCAAATCCCTTCCTGGAGCAGAGCCCACTTGAAATATCCTAAAAGCATTCATGGCCCACACACGGGCCGTGGGCATTTTCATGTTTATTTTAACGACCAATCAATGTGATTGTGTTGCGGCTTGGATAAATTAATTAACATAGTGGATGGATTTGTTTTTACGTCGGGATACCCCGTCCAGGACAGGCTTCAGATCTGAACCCATTTGATTTGGCGTTGTGACCGCATGCCCTTGCACCCACAACCTTCCACATGAAAGGCATTATGCTTTAACCACTACAACGTTTTTATTTATCGTGGTATCGCAATGAAATATAATTTGTGAAGCTTTAAAGAAAAAGAATAAATATAAAAATCATTAAAAATCATTAGGTTTATTGCGACCTATGGTCGCAATAAACAATAACTAATTAGTAACCCAGTAGCTAACAGTCCTGTGTTCTTTCTGTCTGCCCAGGTGATGAAATGCATAGTGGAGGCATTGGCTGATGTGTTGTCAAGACCGCACCCCTTGCCTGTCAGTCAGGAGTGCTTGGTTTTGCTGAGAACAGGTAAGAGCTTGACACTAGGGAATGAATCCCTGCTTTAGTCCTATAACCTTCCACCAGAAAATCAATTCTACATCCTCCACCCAACCCTGTTGTTGTTTTGAAAAATAGATGAATTCCTTCTTTTGGATAGCAACACGCTTGTTTGATGCTTTGGTTCCAGTCTTACATTGCGTCAGGAAAGGGTGTTAATCCGATGGACATCTCGGCCATGTTGTTGCCATGATTTAAAATATGCCACAGTATGTTTCATACATAATCCCCCCATTTCTGAGTGCCATGGCCATGTAATCTGCAGTAATCTCCAGTGATGAAGATTTATTTCCACTCCTTTTTCCATGTCCACACAGGAAAATCCTCTATGTTCATTTATAAATATATATCTGAGAGTGTACACATGTATACGTCAGAGAGGCTTGTCGACATCAGCAGAGAAAGCAGGTGTCCTTATCCAATGCACTAGACTAGACCCCTGGGAAATGGTGCACTTACTGTACTATTACCATTACCACTTACTCAGTACTTACTGCACGACTTAGTTACCCAAGCCGTGCTACTTATATATATAGTGATTTGACGGTAGGCCTTCCCGGGATCGAACCCAGGAGGACCTCATGCTCCGCTGACTGAGCTACCGAGAGCCGAAAATGTAACCGAACGGTTAGACTTTCAGAATTAAATGAACACGTGGCTTGTGTGTCTCTATGGGCTGTCGCTGTGCTTGGGTTGAAAGCACCTTGAGGCATATAGTAGTGAGTGCATTGCTGCTATAAGTCAGAATAAACGAGAGTAAATGCCAGCGAGCGAGTGCCGTTATTGTCAACATCGTTCTGCTGCTACGGCAATTTAAGACATGCAGTTGTGGAGCTATTGAATCCACAACGGCAGCAAGACATGGTCTTCACACCACCCTGAACAAAATAATGAGGTCCTCTAATTGGAACCAATATTTTCTCCGCAGTCGGGTAGAAACCAA
>NC_139717.1:42541510-42639010 GCF_964188405.1 Protomyctophum parallelum | reverse complement strand
ATTCGCTTATTTCCATCGCTCAAAATTATAATTTCTTTGTATATATCCTCTCTTCATAATGTAAATAATATACCAAGCGGCACAGTTTACTACTTCTTTCGATGGAAATAAGCGAACTAGCACCACCCCATTCAATTCCCATTCAATGCAATGCAATTCATTGAGGGCTTATGGTAGGGAAAATAGCCAATAAGGAGTTTTTGCACAAAATAACACCTGGACCTCTTTGGTGGGGACGTAACAACTACAAAGAAAGGTAAGAAAGATAAGAAAGCATTCTAGCATGGAATTCTCCTTTAAACTTCAGTCCATGATCTTCCCCCAGGCGAGAGAGCTCAGCTGCAAGGTGACATCATTTCATCTGATCATGTGACTCCAGCTCCCCACAGTGCAGATGACGTGCCTGGTGAGTTACCTGGATGATTCATGGAAAGAACAACTGCTGCCAGGGAGCTTGACTTGACATTCAATTGAAGTTTTTCCACTTGAAAATCAGTTATTCTTGGCAAGCGAATGTTACTTCCAATCCCAGCAGGCAGCTGTGAAAACTGAATCTATCATTGTTGGGTTTAGAGACATTTTCTATGTTAAAGCGGACTCAAAGTGAACTTTTTGTATGGTTAATACAATATAACTTATACAATTGAGGTGGTTGTATTTTGTCTTCCTGCACTTCTATTGAGATGTTTAGATCATGTCAAAGGTCTCACCTAGACACAGGATCAAGATTCACTTCATACCCTAAGCAAGAAGACCGGCTCTATTAGCTCAACTTGCGCAGGAAACAGAGTTTAAATCTTGTGTTAAATCCGGCGGAGAAGAGAAAAAGTTACATAGTGCCGCTTTAACTGTATAGGACGCATTATATTTGTGACAGCAATTCACTCTGCATTTTGAGGGGAGATCTGCTTGGCACATAAAAAATGCATGAACTTCTATTGTGTCAGCAACGGGAGGCTGTCAGCCATTTCATGCAAGTGCCATTTTGGGACTTGTGGAATAAAGTTTGTGTAGGTGTACAGTATAATGTGAAACCCTGGTGACTCCCCTGGTTACTTTGGACACGATCAGGCTGTGCATTAGATTGGAACAATGGTTCCACAACCTCTCCGCAATATCCTCTGGCTGCGACTCCCCTACTGTGAAATATGTATATATCTTTTATATAATGTATATATCATTTCTTTCTTATTCTTTCCCTCTGGCCTTCCTGGCGACCCCCACTTTGAAATCCACTGCATTAGAAGAGGCCAGTTTGCCTGTTTCAACACAGATGGTTCATCATATTGTCTGGATGTTATATAATGTTGTTGAAAATGGATGAGTCAATGACATTTCCCCCAAAAATATTCATAACGGGTTTTGTATTTTGAAAAGTGGCAATTAAAACCAGCAGTGGCAAAAGTCATCTCTCCTGTACCTGTCATTCCAGGAAACATGCACTGTTAAAGCTACAATCCGTAAGGTCATTATTTATTTTCTACCCGTGATTCAAACCAGAGGCTCTCGGGCTCATCATGCATGTGAGACCAAACTTCTGCTACTCTTACAAGACAAAATAAATCCCTGCTTGGCCAAGGACAAATCCCTTAGTGGTCCCCGGGCCACTGGTTGAGAACCGCTGCTGTAGTATGATCAAGTAGAACGTAAATTTACGAAACGAAACAACAGTTTTCGATTGGCCCACTGTTTAATTTGAAAAACCTTCTCATAGTATTATATATTAGAATTATATCTCCCCCCCTCCTTCCTTCCAGATCAATCCATGCTGGATGCGTTGGGCGGACCGGGGGAAAGATCAATCCTGGCCCAGAAGAAGAGGACGATGGGGACGGTGAACAAGGAAGATGGGGCGGGCCTACTTCGCGGTGAAGAGTCACAAGGAGAGCGCAACGAGGTGGACAGAAAGAGCCAAGGGAAGAATGGGAAAGACGAGAGGCTGGATAATCACATATCCGACCCCGCGAACGACTGGAGCGAGAACATATCCGAGGAGAAGAGGGACGAGGAAGAGGATGAGGAAGATGAAGAAGAGAAGCGGGCCACCTCAGTGGAAGAAAACAGCAAGGGTGAGCTGGTCAGCTTGAGCGTTGCCAGACTGTTTGTTGTCTCTCGCAATTTCTAAATGCTTCCAGCATTCGAAGATTGTGGAATAGTTGTCTGGCTACGCAAGACTAGCTTGAGTGTTAATATCTGTCAATCGTATGTCGGTTCTCAGTTCTCCATTGCGGTCCTATGTGTTCAATTCATCAACATAGCATACAAAATGTATGCAATAATACGAAATTGTGATGTGACGGGTTGTGTGCCTTATAGTCTTTGCTATTCATTGCACGTCAAAAAATATACAGTAGGGTTTACTTTAAATGGTTAAAAAAAAAGAACATTTGGGACCAAAGTTTCGTTTGGCAGTGAGACAAATGGAAGAGATAGGCAGGACGAGAGCTGGAGATGATGGACAGCTTTGTAGAGACGTGAAGTCAAATTTAGTCTGACGTGAGCAGCTTAAAGGGAGTCAGCACTAATGAAAAGATAGAATGCACTTCACCAGAGAAGAAGAAAAATGTGACGGGAAGGGGGAAAAAATCCTTTTAGTTAGACCACCGTTGGGCCAAATGATTGATGGGACTGCCTCCATCTAGATGATGAATCCCCCACCCCACACACATCCAACCCCCCCCGCCCACCTCTCACCTCCCTCGCGGTGGAACGGCGCCAAAGGGAATGGCAGCATGACAGCACAGCCATAGAATTAAATAAAGTGTACAGTACGAAGAACGTCCCTGGAATTCAAATGAGTGTAGGGCCCGTCCAACGCATTTTCCCCCGCCCGCCTTGCTCATTTGGCAGGGCTGTATAGCCATCACATCACAGTGATTGACATTGAGTGGTCTAACTCTAACCCATCCTTTGTTATCCCCGAAATGCTTAGCAATGTATATAAATTACAGTATATTTTCAAATGTATTCTTACCCCCTTCTTCAGTGAAGTTGATATGCCAATTAAGTCGCCCCCCCACACATTTCTGCGTTACCATTTCTGTTGTACCCACTTCTTCTAATCTTGGCCACCTGAGTGCAGGGGGGTTGGTAATGGGTGAATGTGGGTCTTGTCTTTCATAACTCCCAGAATGCATACATTATGAATCAGCCCATTCGCAGATGGCCGCGCCAGAATCTTAATGTTATTACACCCTGGATTAATGTACTTGCATCCGAGCGTGTGACAGTGCAGTATTAGAGATAGCAGGGAGAATGCAGGCAGGCAAGAGCTACCAGAGGGCAATGCTGCCAGCAGGCACGAAACACTTCATTATATGAAGTGGAATCTTGCTGATGGTAGAATATTCCAGTGGGAGACCGAGAGAAGTTGGGTGGGAGGGAGAGAGAGAGAGAGAGAGAGAGAGAGAGAGAGAGAGACTGAATGAAAGAGACCGCATTCAGCATTCTTATTTATTTATTTACTTGCATTATTAATCCCAGGACATGAATCCAGCAAAAAGAGAGATACACCCGAAAGTAAGTCAGAGGATAAAAAGTCTGCTGAAGATATAGAAGAAGAAGAAGAAGAAGAAAAAGAAGAGGAGGTCGAGGAGAAGAGGTTCTCACATGCCAGCTCACAGGAGGAGGAAGAGGAGGAGAAGGAGGAGGCTGACCGGGAGGTGAAGGCTGAGGACGCAGGCGGCTTGAAGAAGTGGACCAAGAGGGCCAGGAAGCCGTCGGAGGCCGCTAAGAAGAGAGGAGGCGAAACGGACGGGGCACAGTAAGGCTTGCAGCTACCCGTTATTTCCTTAGTGATGATTCAGTCGATTACTTTTTCTATTCATCGAATAATCAATGTATAATCTTTTTAACAAATGTTATTATTTTTTCTAAATGAGTCAACGTGATATATATATATTATTATATTATATTATATATTTTAAATAGTTAATTAGTCGATTTAACAACAGTGTTGTGTTTTGAGCTTGTACCGTACATCGGCTATTGCCACACATTTTTGAGTCCTTTAAACTGATTGAGAAAGAAAAAAGTTGAAAGAAAAACTGAAGAATTAAAGCAGAAATGACATGCAAAATGCATGTTATAAAATAAAAATAAAACTGTTTTTAATATTTAATCATACTCTCATGTCCCTCAAACGTATTACTTGCGCAAGCAGAGCGCGCAAGTAATAATTTCGCCCAGTCTCTTTCACCGTGACAGCCAACCCGCCATTTAATGTTTATGCAAAAAAACATCAAATCTGTGCCTGTTTTGCTGGGACCAGATTACACAAATGACCATATTTCTTACGTCATCATTGAGAGCTTAATCTGGTCCCAGCAAACCAGGCACAGATTTGCTGTTTTTCTTGCATAAGCATAAAATGGCGGGTTGGCTGTCACGGTTTTTGGCGCAAAGTAACCACAGTATACCGTTAATCAACTTACAACTACATACTCTATATAGTATATGTATATGTATATGTATACGTATGTCTTACGTCATCATTTGATTACACAATCTGATTTCCAGATACAATCATTAAAGTAGATAGGTAGCAAATAGTTACACCTAATAATTAGACATTTCAAATGTTCCTTCACAGAGATATTGAGATTCCACCGTTTACAGAATAATTATACTGTATAACAGATTTTAATTCAGTTTATATACCTTTTTTTTTCATCACATATCAATGATTTATTTTTCTTTAAAAAACTAAAAAGGGATCCAGAATATATCTACATCGATAAAACTGTATGTCTTATATAGATAGAAACTTGAACCATACTTAATAATACTAGGTGTTTATATGCATAAAGTAGGTAGGTAGCAAATAGTTACACCTAATGATTATACATTTCAAACGTTCCTTCACAGAGATACTGAGATTTAACAGTTTACAGCGGTCGAAAGTACTTGCGCGCTCTGCTTGCGCACTAGTTGGCCATTTATGGCCTACTAGTGTGCAACAAGCAAGTATGCACTCGACAGAGTGCAGTTCTAGTTTCTAATGGTTTGAGCCTCAATCACCACTCTGATATAACCAGACCTTGTCATTTCTTTCTGGACTTTGAAAGCAGTTTTAGTTGCAATACCACAATGTCCTGAGGTGGTGGGGGTGCTGATATGCAGATTATTTAATATTTGAGTCATTATAATACTGATGCTAGATAAAACCAGGATTGTTTCCATTCCATGCCAGCTTGGAAAATCAACAATGGCGGACATTGTAAACAAAGTGGAAATGCAAATTTGGAACTGAAGACTGAAGAAGAGGAGGGATTATAGAAAGTAGGGTGACGACATCACAGTGAGGATAAAATCAGTTGAGCTGTTCCTGAGAGCAATTTCCATTAAAGCACCCATATGATATGAAAGCCTGATTGTTCAAAATTGGTTATTTTTATTACTGTATGGGAGCCCCAAAAACACAAAAGAAATTTAACAAAATTCATTTAACTGTCTGCACCCGTAGAGCACGGGAGCGGACAGAGGAGGTGATGGGAGGACAGGAGGAGCGGACAGAGGAGAGCAGGAGGAGTCCAGAGGTGAAGGAGCTGCAGATGATGGCCAGGAGGGAGGAGGAGGAGGAGGAGGGCAGTGCCAGCAGGAAGTCAGAGGTGGGCTTCTTTCTGGCAAATTCGCCAGTCATCGTTTTATCGGTCGAATGAGGAGACTGAGGCCCTGATCGAAATGAGGACGAGTAGGCTACATTAATCAATTGCTTAAAGAAACACATAAAACACTGCAGAATATTCTGTCTGTCCGTCTGTGCGTGCCGTAAACATGGAGTGCTGTCACTGTGTGGGGACTGGGGAGTAGGGACTTTCATCTCGATAAACTTGTAAACATTTTGCGCTGCTGTCTGTTATATCAGTGCGCTCAGCACTGTGCCTCCATGCCAAAAAGAACAGTGCGTGCGTAGAGAGAGAGAGAGAGAGAGAGAGGGGGGGGGGGGGGGGGGGGGGGTCCAGACAGTCCCAGACGGCACGACACATGCACGTTATGAGTATAATTTTATCAACATAGATTTAACTGTGTAGGCTAGTTTATGAATGGAACACATTGATAAAGGTCCCCCCTGCTGCGTTTCCAATTGCTGGGATGACAGTGTGACGGCAAACCGCAGCAAATTAAATACCGGTATGCAAAAATCCCAATTTCTCCACCATTCGCATTGAGTCGGGTCAGGCATAAAATGTGTGATAAAATGTGTGCTAATTAGTAAGGCCTCGGACCAGCCCAGTTAGGGCCGGGCCTTAATTTTCGGGCCTGTTGAGAACTCTAGTTTTTCGCCGGCTGCCGGGCGCGGCTGCACTAATAACTTTGGGGCGGGCCGTCTAGAGTTTGAATGGACAGGTAAAAGTCAAAAGGGAGACATCGAAGAGGAAGGACAGGTGGGGTAGATCAATGTCAGAACAGGTCAGCTCCATATGGACATCTAAGGGTTTGAGGTCAGATCTAGAGTTACTGGCCGGCTGACTGGTTTTGCAGGTTTTCATAGTAATCTGCTGTCATAGTAATCTGCGACCTACAGTCGCAACCAACCTACAATTTATCCAGCTCTTTATGGAGGACTTGAAGCCAACAATTGATAATCTAAATAAATCTACAAATAATCTACATAAATCACCAAACAGGGACCTGGGTGGTGCATGTTTTTGTGGTATCAAGCAGCACGCAAAGCAATGTTGGTGCAGCCTTGCCAAAGCAAGAAGAAATGGTGCAAGCGTATACAAATGTATACTTTTCATTTACCTTATTCCTCTCATTTTGTCCACAGGAGCCTGAGATAGAGAGTCTGGCAGCCATCGAGTCGGAGCTGGAAAGCGTTGCCCAGAAACTCCACGAGCTGCGAAGAGGCTGAGAACACTAACAGACTCCCACTCATCTGCTGCTGCCTCCTCTCTCTCTCTCTCTCTCTCTCTCTCTCTCTCTCTCTCTCTCTCTCTCTCTCTCTCTCTCTCTCTGCCAGATGCCTCCGTTTGCCACCGATAAGAGTGTGAATAGGAAACAAAGAGTTTCATCCTTCACTGCTATTTCTCGAGGAAGCCGCTCGCATCGCCACTGCTGCAGCCTCCCTTGCAACATGCTGTTCTCCACATTCACGAGCAAAGCCACACTTCGCAGCTAGAAAAAAACATTTGCATACAGCCAGACATGCACACTTCTGTATACAAGGCTCTAATGGAACTTGGTCACTGAAAGACTACAAATTATTTCCCCTCTTCTCTCTCTCTCTCCCTGTGTGCTTTAGCTTAGCGTCACACCTTCCCTGCTTTTCAAATGATTTGAACCCTACACACAGACGTATGTGAAAAGTAAAGGCAATTCCAACTGCATACAGTACCATGCTCATAAGGTAGGGTTTTATAGTAATGCAATGTATACATGTACAAAGCTTCATTGATACTTTACAGGGAGCAATGGTTGATTATTAATGGCTATAATTTAATGTGATTAAGCCAATGCAATAATGGGACATTTTAATAGAAAAATGGCTAGACTGTAATCTAAAATGGGATTTGTGTAAGAAAACAAATAAATTGGTTAGTTTATCTGAAGTTCTCTGTCTGTTGATTCCGATCATAACTGATTTATTTTTACTGTTGGTACTTGGTATCTTATTGCAGTGGTGGGGCAAAACCCACCACCTTTTTGCACCACCAGAATCAAAATTGTAAACGGCTAACTATTTTTATTCTTCTCAGAATCCAGTGTGGCTCACGTGATAATCATGGGTTTATAAACCAAAGCTCAAAGGTTCAACTCTAGCTCAGCTCAATATAAAAAGCTAAAACCATCCAACAAAAAATCACAAGGATGGACCATATGGACATCTAAAGGCTCATACATAGTCTGAATTTTCAGTGGTTAGGTGACCACCGAACTACAACATGACGTCACAAGCCGCGGTGAAGAGCAAACCACCGCCACCGCTCCAGCCCTTCTCTCTGTTTTTACTCACCACCGCTCAACGTTATTTCAGCTCTGGTGGTCAGCTCACCACCGGAGCGGTGGTCACCTCACCACCGAAAATCCAGACTATGAATAGGCCTTAAGGGTTTGAGGTCAGATCTAGAGTTGCTGGCCAGCTCCATATATGTCTTCTCCATGTATGGCTATCCAGGGTTTGATGAGGTCAGTGTCGTGATCTTCATATGGAGACGGCCATATATGGAGCTTGTCACGAGGCGTGATGGACTGACAGCCATATATGGTAGTGTGACGGACAGACAGGCAGGCGGACTGACTGACTGGTTTTGCAGGTTTTCATAGTAATCCGCTTTCATAGTAATCTGCGACCTACAATGAATCATAATAAATCATGGGTTTATAACCCAAAGGTCATAGGTTCCATTCTAGCTCAGCTCAATATAAAAGAATCACGCTCCTCGCGATTCAAACCACACTGAGGTTTCACACAGGTTGTGAAGTCAACACCAGGCCTTTCACACCAATGACTAATGAGATGTTTTAGGTCGTATTTGAGGTTGAAAGGGGAGGTGGGGTGACATATTTTCCATGCCTTCGTGGCTCAAAGGAAAAGATGGGGAACTACAAAAAGTGCTCCTCGGAGCACAGCTCTCCAGCAGGTCGGAACGTTTGTTGTGGGCGTGCAATGCATTGTTTGGTATTGAGTGATCATAGAAGCAGCAGTTAATAGCTAATAGACAATGTCTTACAGTATCATATAATATTTAAAAACAAATTGACAGATCCAGCTTGACTATAAAGATAATGTGTACCGATTTGCGGGATATCTGGAGTAATAATCATTGCTGTAATGTCTGTATACGTTTTATGTCCCCGCCTGAAAACACAATTAACATACAAGGAACGGCCACATAAAACTATCCTGTGCAATTAGGGTTAAAAACCAGTACCATTATTGCCACACCCTAATAATTAGACCTATTTGGTCCTGTGGGGGAAATGCGACCCAGCTGATCTCTGACACCCATACACACTGTTGGGACTGGGACTTGACACTATTGTCTGCTCCTCTCCTCTAGGGCAGGCTCTAGAAAGCAAGTGGTTCTCAAACATTTTCATGTCAAGGACTCTCTTAACCCATTCTGACCTGAGATCAGATTCATACGAGGTTTCCGCCGGACACACACTGGTCTGATTAACCCATTCTGACCTGAGATCAGATTCTAAAAATGTCAGTCGCTCTTCGATTTTTCAAAAATAGCAGACCTACAAGCTCGTATCGCGCCACTCGGTGGCGCGATATGAGCTTGTAGATCTGCTATTTTTCAATAGCTAAAGCATAACATGATGCTGACACCAAAATGGGTGCCCAGTCAGAATTGGTTAAGAGGTTAGATCTATAAAGAACTACACACATCATATTAGATTATTATCATCTTTACTGTGCTATTGCCATCGATTCAATCAACCAACTGCAATCAACTGCAAACCATTTCACCTGTGGGCAGTCAGTGGGCCACAGGTGTATTGCATAATGCAATTTGCAACTTTCATTCAACTTCATGTGGTATATTATAAAAAATATTCTGTTGTGTCTTGTGTGAGATCTTATTTTAATTGCATATTAAAATAAAAACTAGTTTTTGGATAGGGCAGGGGTGGGAAACTTTGATGGAGAGGGCCACTATACATTTCACACTCACTCGAGAGGGCCACAATGCATATAGTTGATCTACAAGCTCAAACTGCGACGTGTTTTGAGCTCGTAGATCTATTTTTAATTTTAATTGGAATCCTGAATTATTTTTAGCTACCGGGATTTCTGAATTGGAATCCTGAAAATTTACATTTTTATTTCATTTCAAATACATTCTGTTCTTATGTTAACTTTATGAACTTAAATGCAAATACATTGGACATAAAAAATACTTTTCCGATATTAACCAGCGGGCCGCATTAAGTGAAGGTGGGGGCCACATGTGGACCCCAGGCCGCCAGTAGCTCATGTATGGGATAGGGGATACATAAAAGAATAAATACAAATCTTCTCCCTGTGATGTGGCCCCCTCAGTGGTTGTGGCCCTAAGCGACTGCTTATATTGCTTGTGCCTAGAACCGGCCCTGCCTCTAGAAAGCAAGTGGTTCTCTAGCTCTGTTCCATAGCCTTCCTGCTTCGATTCTGCGGAAGGCTATGGAACAGAGCTAGTGGTTCTCAAACATGTTCATGTCAAGGACTCTCAAATTGATACGAATTTGACGGCAGACCCCATATCTAAAAAGATGTAATGCCATAAGAAAGATTTGTATTTTAAAAAAGTATTTGTAATGAAATGAAATGAAAATTTTGAAAACTGTCAGGATTTAGAAGACATTTTTAGAATCTGATCTCAGGTCAAAATGAGTTAAAGAACCACCATTCTTCTGTGCGTTAGAATCTGATCTCAGGTCAGAATGGGTTAAATCCCTATATATACTTCATCACCTGTTATTTGTTTAGAATAAAGTAATTGCCTCCACCAGGGGGAGAGATTAGACTTTTAGTCATCAGGCAGGGGCTCTGTACTGGACTGGAACGAATATGTTTACCCACAAAAACACATTTTCATTCATTTCATGATCAGCCTCTCAACCCAAAGGTTCTGCGTTCAAGTCCCACGTTTCCTTGTTCAATTCTGGAGTATCCTACTTTGAAATTCCCAAAATATATATATTTCTAGTAATGTGCATGAGCCGGATAAACATTGAGCAGATTAATTAAACATTGCACAAAGATGTTTTCTCACAACCTCCATACAACGTCCAAGTCAGCTAAACACTCAGCAACCGTTTAGTCATTTTAAGTAAGCAGTTATGTTAGTTTTCATCTATCAATCAGAGCCAGACTCACTGAAAAGAAAAATAGTACATTACCAGCTAGTCTTTCTATGTTTCTAATGTTGTCTGTATGCAATGTCAGTTTTGAGGCCAGTCACGATTTAATAATAATCCTGTATTCTTGTCCAAGTTTACCATTAGCATTCACTTTCACTTGATGATTGTGATAGAATAATGTACCATATAAATAAGATACCCAGTAGTGTCCCCTGGTGGTGGATGTAGTGAATACATCCACACATTCGGTAGTCAAATTTACTTGCATGAAATAAAATGTAATATAATGTGAGTCTGTGACAGACTCACTAAAAGAAGAAAATAAAGACATGAAGCTTGATATATGATTATCAAATAAAATATATTATTTATTATTATGAAATCAAACTTAAATATAACATATAGGATGAAGCACGTTTGATGTATAACACAATATGAAACATACTTTAAAATACAAATACAAAATAACAAAAAATTAAAACATTAATGTAAGAAAAATTAGCACTATTATTTACAACTGTTACAGATTATTAAACAAAAGAGAAATAACACTCAGTGTAGCATACTATCATTTCAAAGTAACAACTATTTACAAGCATAACTATGTATACAGAGAGAGAGAGAGAGAGAGAAAGAGAGAGAGAGAGAAAGAGAGAGGGGGGGGGGGGAGTGATGGGTGGGATAGATTGAGGTGGGAGGAGGAGAGAGTGTGTCGTCCTGCTGGGATGGATCAGGGACCTGTGTGAGAAAAAGAAGTGATAAGTAACTTTAGGTCATTTACTTGATACATTTAATTGCAGGAAATTGCTCCTGCATTGTTGTTGTTGTTTATAATTGTTTCTTATAGACTTTTTTTTTATGTCTTGCAGTTTAACCACGTGAACCCTAATGCCCCTATTCTTTCTGGGATGAACATTCAGCACAAATAGCAGATCTACAAGCTCACAATGAGTCTCGATTAGTGATGAGAGATTAATCGGTAAACACATCGGTATCGGCCGATTTGAGTTGTTTTTAGATTCATCTGCATCGGTTCGATTAATCAATCAGCCCGATTAATTAATCGGTCTGATTAATCGGCCTGTCTTTACAGATAAACAAACCCAAAGTAACAGCTTGAACAGATCTACAAGCTCACAATATTTAATATAAAGGTATTTAAGTTAAATCTGACTTCCCTAAGCCTGCAGTGCAGATACCCTGTTACATGCATTTTTCAGAATGGACAATATTATTATAATTGAATACAGAATGAGATCATATCGATCGGTAATATCGGTTATCGGCCATAACAGCAATTAATTATATTGGATATCGATATCGGCCAAAATGTCTCATCGGAACATCCCTAGTCTCGATGCAAGGCGCTGTGAGCTTGTAGATTGGCTTTTTTGGTAAAGAAATGTAGTGTAGGGCGAAAAAGGAGGACCTAGTATGGAGGCCTGGCCCTGGGGCACCTTGGTCGACTAAGTATAAATGGTTTGTTGAATGGGAGCGTAGCCTAGTTTAGCTCAACTCTTGGATGATCAAGCATCAGATCCTCTTAACCCATTCTGACCTGAGATCAGATTCTAAAAATGTCTATTAGATCCTGACAGTTTCATTATTAACCCATTCTGACCTGAGATCAGATTCTAAAAGTGTCTTCGATTTTTCAAAAATAGCAGACCTACAAGCTCGTATCGCGCCACTCGGTGGCGCGATATGAGCTTGTAGATCTGCTATTTTTAAATAGCTAAAGCATAACATGATGCCGACACCAAAATGGGTGCCCGTTCAGAATGGGTTAATAGTAAAGAACTTCTTCATACTGTAGATGGATGGATGGTCTAACTAAACTAAACAATGTATTATGATGTATTTATTAAGTGGCTAAATTCTCTATTAGTAAAGATGTACTGGTATTTACTTACTTGGCACACGCTGACAGTCAACCTTCATCCTTGCCTTGGTCCAGGTCTCTTGGTGCTGATGGAGGCAGAAGATTGTCTCTGCACATGGAGAAGAAACACATGTTAGTGAAAATCAACATACATATCTTGCTAATTATAACCAAATGTACATAGTAAGTTACATCTTGCCATGTAGTTACTAATTAGTAACATAATGTATATTACGTATTACAACAATGTAAGTCACAAAATGATCTCAACATTAATTTTATAACTACAACTCAACATTTGAGTTGTATCCTTGCAGATATAATACATAATTATAATGGATTAAGTATCAATTGTATGTTTTATAATGAGACCATGTTGCCATGTCATTATCTTCACTCAGAACCGGTAACCAACTCACCTTCCTATGGACCACCCTGGGGGCATCGATGAGGATGGTGCTCATCCTCCTGGGGGGGCTGTCAGCTTCGACCTCCTGTGTGAGAAAAGGTAGTGATTTGTAATGTTAGTGGGGGCAAATGTACATGCATAACAAATCACTGGTTATTGGTTAATCACTTCAATTCAACTGTTCCACTGTTTCATGTCTCTGCTTGCAGTTTAACCACTGACATGAGCCCTAGTGTTTGGGGCAGAAAATAGCAGTTCTACATGCTCACAACATGCTGTGTTGTGAACTTGTAGATCTGTTCTTTTTAGCAAAGAGATTTAGGAAATTAGGAGCGGCCAAGTATAGACCCCTAACTCCTTGTATACTATGTAGTAAAGTTGTACTCACTCTTAGGCGTTTGGCTGGTGGTGGCACTGGCATTTCACCGTGGTTTTCCTCCTGGTCTTCCTTTGAGTCCTTGGTGGTGGTGGTTTTGCAGGAGCATGCAAGCCTTCTGGAGGAAGGCTTGCATGCTCCTGCAAAAAGTGTGAGATGGGAATAAGGAGAGTAAGCATTAACTCAGACAATAAACAAAGTCACATAAATATAGCACAGGGAGAACAATGTGGTGCCTCAAAGAAACTAAGATTCAAGGTAAACAATGAACCTAGCATGTCTAAACGACATACTATCTAAACATTTGTGATCAAGCAAAACGAATCAATTAAAGTAACAAAACCATTAAAACCAGTGACCAAGATGTATCTATACATACTTGAACTGAGCAGATCCAGTTCCTCGCTTCTTTTTGGCCACGGTGACCCTCTTCCTGGGGGTGACCTGCCTTGGTGGAGGACACACAGGGGAGTCAGTTTCCGTGTCGGAATCGTCTGTCAAACACGGAAACCAACTCAACTCCTTCACCAACTCCTTCACTGTCCCTTTCAGTATCACCCTGGAATTCTTGGGGTCATCGATGCATTTCCAGGTCCAGTTGTCTAGGTCCAGGTCCTGCGTGAGGAAATGTAGACAATTGTAACTTCAGCAAATTTCCTTAAATAAATCTAAATTCATGAAATTGAAGTAGTTAGTAGTGAAGTAATTCGTATTAATAATAGTGTTTTTTGTAACGTTTCTTCCTACAGACAAACTCATGGAAGCTTTCTTTATCAAATAATCTTTCAAAAATAGCCGATCTACAAGCTCACAATGCATCTCATCGGTTATTTTCTAATAGACACAGTAAAAAAAAATAGGGCTTATAAATGGTTAATGCATGTTTTGAATAATAATCTACAGAGTAGTAAGTTTGAAGTTTTCAAAAAATTGTAGTGGAGTTGCCTGAGAGATGTAGTGGAGTGTATAGTATAAACTATAAAGTATTGAAAAATTGACATATTCAAGGAAAGTAAACATCAAAATTGTACTTAAATAAATAAATCAACTTAGTTACTTTAGTTTCCACCACTGGTAGTAAGGAAGGATGTACTTACTCGAAAGAGCTCAGTCCTAACCCTCTTCAGAACCACCCCCACCCTGCGGTTGTTGGGGTCCCGGATCAAGGTAGAAGTCAAGGTGAAGTTGTCATCTGTAGAATCCTGTGGGAGAAAATGTAGAGATTAGTAAATTAAGCAAATTTCCTTCATTCATTGAACTGCAGGAACTAGAACGGCATTGCATTTTTTTAAACAATTGATTTGAAAATGAATTTCAGAAATGAAACATATCCAGGAGCCACTGCTCCTTCGCGTGTAAAAGGTTCAGGCATCGCCATCTAGTACGAATGCCTCTGGTCGTCTCCCTATAGCCTGGCTAATAAGCCAGACTAATATCGCACAACTCGCCGGCAGGCAATTTGTGTTGTCCAGGAAGTCTGTAACTCTCTGCTGGGACTGTTGACCCCTCAATCCGACTCCTGATAGGCAGTTGAGGATGGATGAACAATTATACAGTTAGTTATTTACATTAAAATTGTTCAATTGTAACAGTTTACATCAACTGTTCATCTATAAATGTCTCTGTAAGTGTGTATGAACGTTTGTAATCCACGTAACTCAAGAAATGTTCGCCCCATCGACTTTTGACACCTGTTTGGTGTCAAGAATTTGACACACGCGTTTGACACTGTGTGCAGTGCCCGGGCCTTGAGTCGGTGGGATACACCGTTGTTCAGAACCAGCACAAAAGTCTATGTCCGGTCTCTGGATAGGGCCACTGCCCACAGTGCCCAGGCTATGGACAGGGCCCAAATTAGCCAATTGATCACACCTGATCACCCCTAGATCTCCATATATGGAGCTGGCCTGTTCTGACATGGCAATGTTGTTAACCGATGTAAAAGCTCACACATGTCATGATGCAATGCCACACATTGTGAGCATGCATGTAGATCTGCTATTTTCTAAAAACTATTGAAACATTTTGAACAATTTGGAATAATTATACATTTCAAGTTCAACAACACAAATCTTGTATATGGGGGTACTTCCTTGGCACAATATATGTTCAGATCCTAACCAAACCCAAACCTGGGGTTTAGAAGAACCATAAGAACCACTGATTAAAACAGTGAAACAGCCATATGGATTAACTGTAACCGTTTACATTTAGCCTCAGGTGCATACTATTTGAACCAGTGCAGTTGGCTAAATTTGTACAATATCAGAGTTATGCTGAACACTATCTGACAACAACCGTTTGAAAGAGGCAGTAGCCAGTAGGCCTGGCTAGGTATAAAATTGACAATTTACAATTTGTCAACAAATATGTCGACAAATATGACTCATATTTGTCCACAACGAGTGAAAGCGAAGAGTAAATATCAAACCTTGTCAACGAATGAGCGTGATTATGAATCCGAACCACTCTGAACCGCTCTAGGGATAGACCGTTGCCGTTAGGAACCTCACCCACCGCGACATTCCAAACGAAACGTAGCCTCGGTCCCAGCTGGCTTACTTATCTGCGAAAAGAAGGTACGAAACGGGGCTTAACCGCTGCGGTGGGATCCATAATAACACCACGCGTCAACGACATTTAGAGCAGAGCAAACAAACTAGGCTATTTACTGCTAACGTTTCAAATTAACTATAGCGTTTTTGGCACGGTCAAACAAACCCGCCTGTAAACAATTCCGTCACTAAATAACATTATTGCGATCGTTGACCGTTGACAGTGCATACTATTGTATTAATAAACACGTCTACATACCGTCTCCATCTTCTTCGTTTTTAGAACTTGAAGTAACTGTCCGCTTGCGTTGGGTCCTCTCAATAAACGTCCAGTTGTTGGCAACTTGGCAAAAACTTGGCAGTGTGTGTGTGAGTGAAAGCGAATAAAGAGATGATGAGCACTTTGAAAGTATAATCCGACGTCATCTGATATACACCTGTTATCTGGTTGGCTGATTTCGCGACAGCACGGCCCTCTGTGATTGGCCAGTCAGTCAAATCAGCAGTAACCGGCCCCGCCCATTGTCGTGAGCCGGCGTATGGCAGCGTCGTTTGTTGATGTGCACGTGGTGTACACACCGTGTGCACTAATTTAACTGGTACTTTCAACTGATTTTCAGCAAACCTCTCTCACATCAACTGGACAACTGGACAACACAGTCGCAGAGCAGAGGACAGTTCACAGTTACAAAACAGCTTATTTGCGGTTAACGGTTACATAACTCTTACTATATAGGACCTGTATACTATACTTACAGTTATGTGTATGAGTATTTTGGACCGTGGTGTTGTAGCTGAGCAGCAGCTCAACACTTATGGTATTATAACGCCTGATTGCCGCAAAACGGCAAAAGGAAGGAAGATGTCTACATGGACTTGGAGCAACAATAAGGTGAGTGTACAAACCTAGAACGCATTATTTACTGGAATGTTTTGTTCCTCGTAGAGGAGATATTGAAAAAACAAGAAGGTGGCTGCACACACCAATAGCCAGAATGCCAATATTTATTAGGACAGCAGGTAAGACAGAAATGAATCCAACGTTTCGACGGTTAATCATCCCTGATGAAGGCTTTCGACGGTAGCCTACAACGTTTCTTTGTACACAGTATTTCATTTAAGCCTTCATCAGGGAATCATGATGAAGTTTAACCGTCGAAACGTTGCCAACGTTTCCGAGCCTTTTCCCTGATGTTTGTTTGCTCTGCTCTGTCGTTGACGCGTGGTGTATTTATGGATCCCACCGCAGCGGTTAAGCCCCGTTTCGTTCCTTATCGTTTTCTTTTCGCAGATAAGTAAGCCAGCTGGGACCGAGGCTACGTTTCGTTTGGAATGTCGCGGTGGGTGAGGTTCCTAACGGCAACGGTCTATCCCTAGAGCGGTTCAGAGTGGTTCGGTTTCATAATCACGCTCATTCGTTGACAAGGTTTGATATTTACTCTTCGCTTTCACTCGTTGTGGACAACATATTTGTCGACATATTTGTTGACGGTCCGTCTGCAAATTGTAAGAAGTTCAATTTTATACCTATACTGCCTCTTTCAAACGGTTGTTGTCAGATAGTGTTCAGCATAACTCTGATATTGTACAAATTTAGCCAACTGCACTGGTTCAAATATTATGCACCTGAGGCTAAATGTAAACGGTTACAGTTAATCCATATGGCTGTTTCACTGTTTTAATCAGTGGTTCTTATGGTTCTTCTAAACTTTTTAATGCCAACGACCCCAGGTTTGGGGTTGGTTAGGATCTGAACATATATTGTGCCAAGGAAGTACCCCCATATACAAGATTTGTGTTGTTGAACTTGAAATGTATAATTATTCCAAATTGTTCAAAATGTTTCAATAGTTTTTAGAAAATAGCAGATCTACATGCATGCTCACAATGTGTGGCATTGCATCATGACATGTGTGAGCTTTTACATCGGTTAACAACATTGTGATGTCAGAACAGGCCAGCTCTCTGAATTTATCATCTGCCATATGATATGTGCACAGTGCATTACCAATGCATAACCATCCATGGATTCATTCATTCAATTCATCCTTGGATCACCGCATTGGATCTAATCTTTTGCAAATCTTTGGGGTTTTTAGCTGCCAGGGTTAATTTGTTAGCCATGTAATTTTACTCGCTAATTGATGAAAAATGACCACAAGATTGTCCATTTGTTTTGTGAAATCTTAAATGTTGCTTTACTATACTTTTCCTCTCTCAGGTGAAGGTTTTCGGAGCACCGCTGAAGAGCCTACAGTGTCATCATACTGACCACGGGGATGTGCCAAGGTGAGTGTCCAGTGGAAAACCAGCAAATGTCAGTTAAATGTTACTGTTCAAATGGTGTTTATTTGTAATTGTTTTGCTAATTTCATTTCATGTCTCTGCTCTTTCTCAGGTTTCTGGTGGGTGCATGTACCATGCTGCTTGAGCACACTGAAAAAGAGGGCCTATTCAGAATAACAGGTTCCATTACTAGACAAAAAGCACTCGGGGTGAGTAATGGCTCTAGTTGACTTTGCTGTCATTGCTTAAGCCTAATAGGCAAACAGAAATTAATTTGTATTCATATGTAGGGTACCATTGTTTAATGCTAAAAACACAATTAAATCATTAATCACAATTATTTATATATGACAATTAACCAACAATAAGATGTCATGATTGTGAGAGCCCATACTGACAGTGCCTGTAAGTACAAATGAAGTCTAAACACAACTTTTGCATTGTTTCTTCAGGTCCAGCTGGATGCGGGCAAGGAAGAGTGTCTGTCCACAGCAAATCCCCATATTGTGGCCGGCCTGGTGAAGCAGTTCTTCAGAGAGCTGCCAGAACCCATCCTGCCCACCGAGCTGCATGATGCCTTTCTGAAGGCCCAGGAGCTGACCAGTGAGGCAGACAGAACCGCCGCCACACTGCTGCTGTCTTGCAAACTGCCTGACAGAAACATCAGCGTGCTGCGCTACCTTTTTGACTTCCTCCACAGTGTGTCCAAGAGGTAAGTGTGTTCACCAGCTTTTTCAACCAACTTCCAGATTTATGCTCCTGTGTTTTCTACTATGTGATCAATGCACCGCCAAATACAAGGATTCCGATTGTAATTGTACTGTGATTGTGATTGCCGTTTGTTTCTACCCTAGGAGTGCAGATAACAAGATGGACAGCAATAACCTGTCCGTGGTCTTGACCCCTAACCTCCTTCCATCTGGAGCGGGAACTGCAGAGAACTTGGAATCCCACCTCAAGCTGCAGAGAGCAGTCATTCAGTGCTTCATAGAGAATGCTCAGGACTTCGGTAAGACGCCACAGTTCATTTCAAATTTATGACAGTTAACCACTTAACCCATTCTGGGTGGGAACCCCTTTTGGTGTTAGCATTATGTTGTGCTTTAGCTATTGAAAAATAGCAGATCTACAAGCTCATAGCGCGCCACCGAGTGGTGCGCTACGAGCTTGTAGGTCTGCTATTTTTGAAAACTGTCAGGATTTAGAAGACATTTTTAGAATCCGATCTCAGGTCAAAATGAGTTAAATCCCTATATATACTTCATCACCTGTTATTTGTTTAGAATAAAGTAATTGCCTCCACCAGGGGGAGAGATTAGACTTTTAGTCATCAGGCTGGGGCTCTGTACTGGACTGGAACGAATATGTTTACCCACAAAAACACATTTTAATTCTATAGAAATAGAAGCATTTGGTAAAGTAAAGTTATAGTGCATATTTGAAATTTTTACATGATACATCCCTAACACATTTGATTACTAACAGTTAGTACTTAGTTTGATAATATGTGCTGATCAACTAATCAATGACCTCCTTTGTGCTCTTAGGTGTGTTGCCACAGTGCCTCTTGGAGAAAGTTCCAGTCATGTTTGGCGGTGAGACCAGCGATCCACTGCCTCCTCAAGACAGCGAGGAGAACACCCTAGGACAGAGAGCAGAAAGGGCAAATAAGACACTTACAAGATTTGCAACTTGGATTCACAGATGCAAATCATTCAGATTCAGGAAGCGCACAGGTTGCTATGTGCTTAATCCTGGATACGACTAAGACTTCAGCCAGGCTTTCCTGGGTAAGGGAAGCGAGTCCAAGAGTGAGTATCCATAAAGAACTAAATCGTCTTTGATAGAATTAGAAGAGTGGTTCTCAAAACCTTTCTTGTCAAGGATCCTTGATGAATATGTATTTGGCCATCCATCTGAAAGTATTTGTGTACCTCCATCCGTACATGATTTGTGCTGTTCAAATGTTTAAAAGATATTCAAAATGTTTCACCTTTTCCAGATTTATTTTGGAAATGGGAAATCTACATTGTGACGCGTTGTTGTATTGTGACCTTGTAGATTCGGATATTGTCAATAGCCAATGTATTAGTGGTTGAACAGATTTATATGCTATATTAACAAATTTGTTATCTTTATTGGAGACCCCCCATGGAACCCCCTTTGGGTCCCCGGACCCCACTTTTAGAACTACTGAATTAGATGTTCAACATAATGCTGCAAATGATCCTAGGCTGACGGTACTTACTGTCACAATCATCTCTGTAGGCTCAAAGTACTTCAGTACATCTGAAGAGAACCTGCTGACACCCCGGGGTGATGTAAGCACCCTACGGACCTCATGGATCGGTGAGACATCCGGTGGAGCCCAGGAGTTCAGCGAGGGATCCTTGGCAGACTCCCCCATGCCATAGCTACTACTACACCTCTGAGCCTGCCATCATAGTATCTACTGTAAGCCTCCGTTGGGGGAAAGATGTGCTGTGCCTCCAACGCAGCGAGTCTGTAGAACGAGGCACACCTAGAACGGTCCCACTCTGCTGAGGATCAAGACGGCCTTGACAGAACCTGGAGGTGACCTGCGAGCTGTCACACATGACCACCACCGGGGGCATATTTGAGAACGATACAACTTGGGAACCTAATAATACTTGTTGGCACCTACTGTAAACCTCAATGTTAAATCAGCTATTTATTTTTTCTAATGTAAAAAATAGCGCATTTGGAAAATGGTCTGAAGTAATACGTAAAGTATATAGGATTTGAACATGCTGAGAACAGACTTTTAAGGCCTAAAAATACACTTGCAACAAATTGCTACAAAACCTGTGATCAGCCAGTCATTAGGGGCATAGTTGAAGGATACATTTAGGTCTGCTAATTATGTACCATGCATGTTCAAATCCTATATACTTTACGCATTACTTCAGACCATTTTCCAAATGCTTTATTTTTTACATTTAGAAAAAATAAATAGCTGATTTAACATTGAGGTTTACAGTAGTAATCGTAGTAAACCAGTATCGTACAGCATATATAGACCCTGAAGGCGCACCATTCCACCCAGCTCTTATCAGCCACCTGGGGAAGCTACAACAAATATAGTTGAATAGTCCAAATATGAATACAGTGGACAGTAACAAAGTTGATATATTGTAAATAATTTACAGTTGTCTTCGAGCAACTTTCCAATGCCTTTGAACGTTGCAGTTATTAATCCTCAATTAAAAAAAATTTCGCAAGGGCAGTAATACTTTAATTAATTTAGTTTATGCCTCATGTAAAGCACTCAATTGGCCTTTGTGTATTAAATACTAGAACTACTAGGGAGTAAAGTCAGAGCATTGTATTGTACATGGCAGATTGTAACATTAACTAGAGGCCATTCGACTACCAATCTACAGCACTACAATGGATGACAAAATGTATTCAAATGGCAGTTGAAATACTGGGCACACTGATGATAGCTAATGCAAATGTCCACATACGGCACACTCATTTGGTTCGCATATAATATTATGCCTCTATATACAATAAGTCACAGTAAAAAAAGCCTAATTCATGTTGTATGGCAGTGTCATTCGCCAAAAATATCATGACAATTTGTTTTAGTTGAAGATGTTGTCATCTAACCTGACTGCCAGATGGGGGCGGTATTGGGTAACCATGTTGGATCTGGCAGCGTCAGGTTAGTTGTCATCCCCCTGACATTGCTTTCAGTCCTGACAGCCTGTGTAGGGGGTTACAGAACTCATTTCAGTCTTCGTCGTGTTCCTCATACTCCACGGCGGTGTCCAGCAGTCCTTGGAAGGTGAAGTAGTGCGAGTTAGAGTAGACCGCTGGCTTGTTGGGACACATCCCCACTACTTCTGGTTTCTAGATCACAGGATTTGACTGTGGACAGTTAATAGACATGCTGTACTGTACCATGTCTATCTGCACCATCTAGACTTGGCTGTAGTTGTTCAGTGGACTCACTGCACATATCCTCTGTATACTGTGCAATCAATTACTACTGTGTATGTAGCACTGCTAGTACTTTACTTGGTAAGAAAACCTAAAAAGAAATTGCTCAAGTTTCTTGATAAAATGTTTTCTAAAAGCACCAATAAATGTCTTTCTTTTTGCATGTAAAAAAATGCTTTGTGATTTTACTAATAGATCGCCCAACCCCATTTGAATTGGCAACTATTTGAGATTCCAATAAGTACTAGCCTACTTGGAAGAAAAATGGGAGATGGAAATGGATAGCATTTAAGATCAAACGATGACAATGACTATAAAACGGACATCTGAATCAGTTAATTCAGTACCTTGAGAGAATGAAAGACTGACTCCCAATAAACAAAGGTTTTATTTGTGATTCACACGGTTATTTGTAAACAGGATCAGTACAAATCCTAAAATAAACTGTTGTTGTACTAAATAATGAAGTTGATAACCAAATGGACCGTTATAGATTTTAAATTATTGAGTGTAATATGAAATAAAATGGTTTTATCAATACAGCATTGAATTGTGGACAGAAATTCTATACGACGGCAGACCCCATATCTGAAAAGATGTAATGCCATAAGAAAGATTTGTATTTTAAAAAAGTATTCAAAATTTGAATGTTAAGATTCTTCAAAATGTTGAGGAAACATTGTCAAGACTGGGAATTGATCCTGTGAGTGACCTCCTGTTCCCCAGCCAGGTAGGCCTACAATTATATTTAATGTAAATTATCTGTAAACTAATTTGGAGCACAAAGTTCATTATTTCTCTATCAAAGTGGACTGTCACTGTGAATATAAATATGTGATAGTTGGTGTCTATAACTTTGGTAAAAATGTTAAACTTTACTCTTCATAACGGTCAGTGCCACTGCCATCATTCTGTGAATGGCAGTGTTGGCATTCTGTTTTGGCATTGGCAATGATGCCAATTTGGCACTTGTCATCATTAACCCATTCTGACCGGGCACCCATTTTGGTGTCAGCATCATGTTATGCTTTAGCTATTGAAAAATAGCAGATCTACAAGCTCATATCGCGCCACCGAGTGGCGTCATACGAGCTTGTAGGTCTGCTATTTTTGAAAAATCGAAGAGCGACTGACATTTTTAGAATCTGATCTCAGGTCAGAATGTGGTTCATCAGACCAGTGTGTGTCCAGTGGAAACCTCGTGTGAATCTGATCTCAGGTCAGAATGGGTCAATGCCAACATGATTGCCAACGGCAACCTATAACCACGAGTTACACAGCTCAGCTAGATAATTTTGCCAAGTGACATCATGTGACGGGGACGGGGGTGTGGCCCATGAATGAACCAAGGAGTACATTGAACAACTTAACAAGAGAGGTCAGATACCGTAGATAGATCACGATCTACAGTCTATGGATCTAACACACCATAGTACCATACACGCTTTCAAAATGTAAAAAAAAAAAAAAAGACCTCACCTTTCACAGCTGTCTGTCTGTCTCTACTTTGTTCATTTATTCTATAGGCTACAGTACTGTACTGTATACACGCCATAATGGTACAGTCACCCTTTATTCACAATGGACTATAAGGCCCAATATGTCCTATCCTAACTACCTGTCAGTGGGGAGCGTTGGCTGGGAGGAGTAGGACTAAGGCCCTATACGTCCTCTCTGGGGGGGGGGGGGGGTACTACCTGTGAGTGGGGAGTGTTGGCTGATGACTGAATATCAACATCCTAATACTGGGGGGGCCAAATTATGACAGGCAATTCCTGCTGTCAAAATATGACCCCCCCCCAGTCAAAAAACACTTTGTTTGAAATAGACACTCATGCTTTCCAAGGTGTGATTTGGGGTCCTAAGGATGAATACAAGACGAATATCAACATCTTAAAAGCAAAATGTTGAATTGTGGGTTTGAGCTCACATGCCCTTTTGATGTAAATCAAAAGGGGGGGGGGGGGGGGGGGGGTAACTACCTGTCCAGTGAGGAGTGTTGGCTGGGAGGAGGAGTAGGACTAAGGCCCTATACATCATCTCTGGGGGGGAAGGGGGGGTACTACTGGCCTACCAGCATGTGCACTTAAGCCTCTCCAGCTGATCCAAAATGCAGCAGCTCGCTTGGTCTTCAACCAGCCAAAATTCTCACATGTCTCCCCCCTGCTCCGCTCCCTCCACTGGCTCCCGGTCGCTGCCCGCACAGAATACAAAACTCTGATGCTGGCATTCAAAGCAACCAAAGGTATGGCTCCCCCATATCTTACAAGTATGATTGAACCCTACAAACCCTCCCGCGCACTCAGATCAGCCAACGCAGGGAAACTGGAAGTACCCTCACTAAAAACGCCGGGACAACGCTCCACACGTCCCAAACTCTTCTCCCTTCTGGCTCCAAAACTGTGGAATGCACTTCCCATTGCAGTCAGAACTGCAGCATCACTCCCAATCTTCCGCCGTAGCCTGAAAACCCACCTTTTCAGACTCCATCATGGCCCATAGCACTTACCCTAACCCCTTAGATAGAATTTCTGTTGGCTTAGATAGCATTTGACTTAGACTTATAGCATGTTATGTAGACAGCACTATAATTGTATTGTATATAGTCATAGCACGCCATAGTACATATGTATAGCATAGTAGTGAATATGTATAGTTTATTATGTATAGTGTATGTATAGTTTCATCATATAGATATTCCACTGTTACCTTCTTAGCTTACGCATGTTTCATGATAAATGCTTTTATGTGATGTATTCCCATGCTTTTGTTCTTGCCTAAATGTAAGTCGCTCTGGATTAAGAGCGTCTGCTAAATGCCTAAATTGTAAATTGTAAATTGTACTACCTGTCAGTGGTAAGGATGAAATTTCTTTCTTGGAGTTCAAATCAAGTCTCCAATGAAGTGAAACCGACTTTCTGTGTTGTGGAATTTCCGAATTAGTACTTCATTAAGCATTACAAAACGTTCAAGGAGGGAGAGAGAGAAAGACAGGACAAAGCAAAGAGTTACAGCTTATTTAAAATCCTTCCAATCTGTAATTGATTTGTTTTGCTTTAATAAGAGACCAATTGACCTTTTCCTCGGACAATGAAGAAAGAGACAATAAGAAATTGTTAAAATAGAAGATTTTGCTCTCTAGACTCAACCCAAATGCAATCCAGAATAGAACAGAAAATGCTCCCACACTAAATAAAAAACAATTTTATTAAAAAAATAAAACATAAACATGGCAGAAAGTGATGATACAGCATGGCACAGCCTCAGTCTTTCCTGGTTTTTGGTTTTGGGGCTGTAACACAGAGAGAATACTGTGAGATTAGAAGAGAGAAAAGAAGAGAGAGAAGAAGAGAGAAGAGATTATAGTAGTTAGTTACCATTTGGATTCTCCTGTTTATAGAAGCTTTTCAGCATTTCCACTGCCTCTTCTGCCCTGTAGCCTGATTCACACTGTAGAGAAGAAACACCAGGTCACAAAAAGGAGGAAATGCATGCTATTTTTTTTATCAACACAGATTTTTGGGGGTCCTTACTCCTTGACATGAAAATGTCATTAGGCAGAATAGGCACACAGAGCTGCATACCTTGAATGAGGTGCCAGTGTGAGGTAGTTGTGCTGAGGAGATATGCAGCACAGAGCCACAGCCTCCAAACCTGTCATTCCCACAGCCATACACCACCACCGGAATGTCTGGCAGGGGTTACTGTTAAGATACATTCTTTACACAGAGGTAAACACAGCACAAATACTACTATATATACAGTATATATACACACACACACACACACACACACACACACACACACACACACACACACACACACACACACACACACACACACACACACACACACACACACACACACACACACACACACACACACACACACACACACACACACACACACACACACACACACAGTTGGTAAGATACTGAGCAGTCGCAGGGCTCCTGCACACATGATGCACGGCTCCACAGTGACGTACAGCACCGTCCTCTCACACACACTTCTGGCCTCCATGTTGCCACGATGACACCACTCCAGCACCTGGTCCAGGGCCACCATCTCTGCATGGCGTGTGGCCTGCCGCAAACGCACGCACACACACACACACACACACACACACACACACACACACACACACACACACACACACACACACACACACACACACACACACACACACACACACACACACACACACACACACACACACACACACACACACACACACACACACACACACACACACACACACACACACACACACACACACACACACACATTTCCGTTCAGGAAAGTAAAAATAGTGATTTCAATTTCAACCTAGGTAATGCTCAGACTAATTTGATTCATAGTGGGATTGATTCATTTTACAGGGTTAGGGTTAGGCAGAAGCCTTTGAAAATTGTGTTTGCACGAATAGTCCAGACTAGTTCAAGCACACTGTCAAATGTTAATTATTTTATATATCAATTTGTACATGTTCGGAGACCGTACAACGGTACACTCCGAGTCTGAGAGTGTACTTGGCTTACATTCTTGGTCTCGTTGACTTCATTCCTGCCCCTGCCCACAACTTCATTGTTATATACCATGAGGCATCCCACAGGCACCTCTCCATTTTCCAGGGCGTCTTTAGCCTGGCAGGAAAAATATCACAATTAAAGCTCAGATTTAGCAAAGTAATAGTGCAATATGGGCATTAGTCAGATAATAAATTGTTAACCCCCAAAACTGTCAACCCACTGATCTAGAGAGATTGAAGACAATGTTTTTAACAGGTGACTCACATTATGACTGAAATAAAAAAATACAGTGTTCACGAATAGATTTGGACTGGTTTATTTTGTGTTGATCATGTTGTCTTTGTTCTAATAACATAATTGTATTTCATTCTGACCAGGCACGTGCACACAGACATCAAAGGGGGTTTCAGCCCCTGCTCAATTATATACCCATCTGTATAACAACTGCCCTTTGCAGAACATGAAGCATTTGCTATGGTGAAAGAAATGCAAATGCCACTCCTTTCCATTCCATACCGGCTTTCAGGAGAATTGCTTTTTTCCCCGAAGTCTCCTGAACGCAGTATTTTCTGTTGAACTAATTTTGTTTCGAAATCCATGCCGTACGGTACACCACATCTCCAGTAGATAAAGATGAGTGCTGGGTTGCGCCCTACAAGCTCACAACGCGTTGCAGTGTGACGCGTTGTGAGCTTGTAGATCTCCTATTTTCGCTATTATTGTCCAAAAGTACCCTCTTACGGGATTGATCAGATCCTGCCTCTCTAACACTCTCTGCACGTCCCTGATTCTGACTTTATATTGTATTAGCACATCTTAATCTACTACTTCATTTTCTTTCTTTCGTTTTTTCATTTCACCAGTGCATTATGTCAGCAGAGCCATCTAATAGTCCGGCAGCCGACAGGCTTCTTTTGTTTAAAGCGGGAAATTCGGTATATAGTCTTTTTTACTGGCCTAAAATATTGTCTACTCAATATACATACATTCATGAATCCACTTGCTGACCGGCTGTTAGTATTGGGCAATTTTTTTCCATTAAAATACTATGGCAGGCAAAATTGACTATTTTCTTTCACATCAGGACATTGTAATGATAATTATTAATAACCCACCTATCTCCCAGACTGGGTTTTGCATTTGAGAGAGCTTAATTTAATGTTATTTTAAAAAGAAAAATCAGACCCGTCTGAAGTGTACTGTACTGTAGGAGGCTACTGTACTGTACTGTACTTGTACTGTACAAGCCCTCCTCCCTGTCCTAGGCTGTGTGTGTCTGTGTCTGTGTGTTAGGCTGTGCAAAAGTGACACTTGGTGGTGAACAAACTAAGGCTATATAGTTTCGTACTCGGACACAGGGACACACACATAGCTGTCTATAGTATCACTAAAAAAATCCTCTCCCTCACACTTATGTCAGTGTGCCTGTGATCACCCCACACACACACACGCACGCACGCACACACACACACACACACACACACACACACACACACACACACACACACACACACACACACACACACACACACACACACACACACACACACACACACACACACACACACACACACACACACACACACACACACACACACACACACACTAAAATAAAGTCCATGCCGGTGGTGTATCCAATAGACGTCAGTGCGATATCCCTGTCAAAAACAACTTAATGTATGGACAAACTCACCATGTCGAACGCACTGGACATCCACTTCTGAATGTCCTCTTCGGTTGGATAAAAAGTATCCCTCAAAGCGGTCTCCTTGCACTCCGTCCTGCATAGCGAACCAAGAATGACTCCGTGTAAATATAAAACATCCAGTTAAATTATAAACTGTACTAGTCTGGAAACAAACCATAACATAATTAATTTACGTACATGTATGTCATGTGCTGCACCACCACTGATTCCTGAGTGGACACTGGAGAGGGAAGATAATATTGGTCGGACACCACTGTTGCCAGATTGTGTGAGAGACGTCACATATTAAGCAACAGCAGGTCTATGAAATCAAGCCCAAAAAGAAGCGACTGCATGGGCTAGGGCTACTATAACTTGCTAGCCTGGGTAAACCCACTCCCCCTGCTGGACAACATTTCATTCAATGAAATGTTGTCCAGCAGGGGGAGTGGGTTTACCCAGGCTAATAACTTGCTAGCCCTAGAATGGCTCTTGTTGTTTCATACAGTATAATTAAATGATCACAGGCATTCTAGGTCTACTAACTTGCTTAGTAGACCTACAAGCTCGCATCGCGACGCGTTGTGAGCTTGTAAGATCGGCGTTTTTCAAAAAACAAAATATTGGAAAAAACGGACAAATGTGGAATATATTTAAATACATCACTGTACATCACATTAGGAAACAATTAAGCCCAGCATTAACTACCCTTTTTTAAACAACTTCTTAAACAAGTACTGTAAATTACGAGATCGGTCAGGGGAGTCTATAAGCCAAGGGCTCGTATTCAGGGAGGCCTTATTTCTTCTTAGGAGCTGGGGAGGGCAGGGAACGGAGCTGGTCTAAAGCCTGTCTCTAGATATCTACTGCTCTGCTCGCCATACATACTATATAGGGTGACGTGACGTCATGGCCTGACATCACGCTGTCGACCGTTTCCGTGGCAACAAGCACCAAAAAACGCAACCTAATTACAAATTTATACAAGAAACTTTACAGAAGAAGAAGCCCCAAGTCGCTTACAATACGCAGACATGGCAAGACAAACTGATACCTTCAGGCGTGTTTAATCAAACACCGATGATCCAGACAAGCCGGGTTGATCATCGATGTGATCATCACACTATAGGTCTGTTTTTCGCACACACTTTTCATGCTTTCAGCTAACGTGGATGATTAGCTGTCTGTCATGTACACAAGTTAATCTTAAAAGAACTATAGTATTAAAGTGTAAAACGTTTACATTGACGCAGAATGTTTTCCTCCGTTTGGAATTTCGTGAAGCGCCACAGAAGGAAGTTTATTTTTACTGGAGCTGTCATTGGAGGTGGGTAAAGTTGTTTTCACTGCTATGTACGTTGTGTAGATTATATAGTATTAGCATTCATAGCACTGCTTCATAGACATAGTTAGCATAAATATGTGTTCTACGACTGTCCAAAGGCTTATGTACAATCCCAAGCGTAACAGAAGGATAATCCAGAGGGTTTTACTCCGTGGTGTAGTTCTATCTACAGTATATCATTCATTCATACTACCAGTGTGGTATTATGTCTTGTCAGAGTGGTTTTGATTGATTGATTGAAATATTTATTAACAGTTTGTAGAATTTACAGTACATTTTAAGCACAAACTCAATACAAAGACTGTCAACTGTGAGTGGACGACCCAATTAAGCATTACACTTGTTTACAACAGGGTCCACATTGTTCAATTCATCAAAACATTTAAAGACATACAAACATTTAGAGACATACAAATAGACATTTCTATGTAGCTAAAGAACAGAACAGGAATTCATCATATGGGAAGCAAAAAAGGGAAAAGATACAATATACAGTGAGGGAAAATGGGGTGGGGGGGTGGGGGGGATTCAGATTTTACAGAGGCCAGTTTCGAATTGCAGCCATCCGTAGGTGCCCTTTGAGAGTGGTTTTGAAGGAGTCAAGGGATTCACATGTCTTAATGACTGTTGGTAGGGCGTTCCACATTTTGGTGGCATAGGAGCGAAAATAATTTAGTCCCTTGTTTGTGCCGAATCTGGGTTGTACATGGTTTGTTGCACTCCCTCTGTTGTTGTGGGTGTGGACTTCGTTTACATTAAGGAAGTATTTAGACAGGTACATGGGTATCTTGGTGGTGTATCGAATCTTGTGGACCAGACCCATTGCAAGATGCTGTACTCTGTCGACGACCCTAAGCCATCCCAGCCTGTCAAAGTGGGCAGGGGTGAGGTGGGTTCGGGGGGTGAGGCCAAGGTTAAATGCACAAATTAACTAAAAGCCCTTTTAAGTGCATTTATTTGGGGATGAAATGTAATCCCTAAATGAGAATTAGTTTTATTTATAAAGGGCCATGTGTGACCTGACAAAGGCGCATGCAGCCAGCCACTGTCCAGCTGCAAGCTTGCAGCTATGGACACTTGGACAGTAGGTGCCTAACCCAATATTTATACTTGCTTTCACAAAATATTATTTCGTTGTGTTTGATATAGTATCATCAGTACTGCCTGTGTAATAATTAAGTGGGTAAAGGCAAATGGTAGAACAGCTAGAACGTTCTCTGTTCGCTTTACTGCAAAACTGCCTTTTTAAAACCAGGAAAAGACGGCACCTTAAATCATGCCATCATGATATTACATTATCCAAAATTAGAAGTGTGGTTTAAAAAAATCACACCCATGTGAAGTGAGGGGCACTCTTATCATTGTACATCATGACGTAAATTCTCCATTCATTGTCAATGGGAATTTAATCTTCGTGACGCACTGTAGTGTAGGACGAAAATAGCCGATTTGCTCGTCCACATATGATGTAAAATCTCCATTCATTGTCAATGGGGAATTTAATGTTTGTGTAAGAGAACACACTACACTAATAGCTGAATATAGGAGGGGCTAGAGCCCCTCAAAAAAAAGTTTAACAAATTAGTAATTGTCTAAGTTAGTATTGTCTGACTTTATTTGTTTATTTATTTATTCCGTATAAACCTTTTAGGGTCCCTGTGACGTCATGTGGGTCAATAAGTACATCATCATTCATACTGTACCTATGCAAGACTCAAAGCTTGAAATTGTCGGTGCAACCACACTTGCAATTTCCCAGCATCGCGCCTTTCTTTCTAGTTGCACACTGTTTTTGTAAGACTTAACCCAGTCTGACCTGAGATCAGATTCATACGAGGTTTCCGCCGGACACACACTGGTCTGATGAACCCATTCTGACCTGAGATCAGATTATAAAAATGTCAGTCGCTCTTCGATTTTTCAAAAATAGCAGACCTACAAGCTCGTATCGCGCCACTCGGTGGCGCGATATGAGCTTGTAGATCTGCTATTTTTAAATAGCTAAAGCGTAACATGATGCTGACACCAAAATGGGTGCCCGGTCAGAATGGGTTAAACAAGCTCACAGTGAGCTTGTAGATCTGCTATTTTACTGAGCACGACTCCAGCATGCACCTTTAAATATATAACTATTAGGTTTTAGGTGCAAAAAGTGACTTGTCATGCTGGCTGTGTGTTGTCATGTGTACAGTCTTTGTATTGAGTTTGTGCTTAAAATGTACTGTAAATTCTACAAACTGTTAATAAATATTTCAATCAATCAATCAAACGTGGGCCCTGCAGGTGTGTATTTCCTGGGTAAGTATGCCCAGAGGAAGATGCGGGAGATCCAGGAGAAGGAGGCGTCAGAATACATCTCTCAGGCCAGACGACAGTTTCACTTTGAGAGCAACCAGAGGACCTGCAACATGACCGGTGGGTGAGGAGTTAATATCGCTGTTTCATTGCACCTTGTTGTAGCCTAAAGCACTGCTCACGGCTCGAGTAAAAATCCCATTTTCTTTTCCTACATTAAAAAATATATATATAAGATTTTTTTATTATTATAATTGTTTTAAATGAATTGTATACGTTTTAAGACTAAAACAAATTGATGATCGGAGGAAAGTCTCCATTGAGTCTGCTACCATAGACGCATCAAATGATTGAGCAGCACGTTTAAAAATATCAAGGGTTGCCCGAAAGAGAGATGGAGATTGGAGAAGCATTAATTTGACCCTGTAAAAACATATTTCTCCTGAATGCCTTCGGGTATGGCATGCAAATGGGGAGGGGGGATTCGCATTTCTTTCACCACAGTAAATGTAGCATTCGTGGTCTGGAGAGTTAAAGGACAGGCGCTGAAGCCCCCTTTTGATGTCTGTGTGCACTGTGCACATGTTTGGTGAAACGTGTGTGTCCCTCCTCGACAGTGCTGTCCATGTTGCCTACGTTGAGAGAGGCCATCATTCAACAGTTGAACTCCGAGAGCCTGACGATGCTGCTCAAGACCAAGTCAGTACAACACACACACACACACATGCTACACTTCAGAGTTGATTTTGACAGCAAATTCTTATAGTCTTTTAGTCATATTTAGTCACCTGATTTTCTTTTAGTCTAGTTTTAGTCGACTAAATCTACAATTGATTTTGTCGATTAAAATGTATGTTGGCGGGCGTTGATGGTGTCGTAAATCCCTAATTTTAGTCGATCTGCTAATTTCAGAGCGCAACCAAACATACAATGCCATGAATTTGTTATATCTATTGGATCTCTTCTCTACTAGTCCCTCCCTAACATTTTAGTCTAGTTGCTATTTGTTGACTAAATTGTCAACATATTTAGTTTTATCAGCATAGCTTAGTTTTTACTTAGTTTTCGTTGGTGAAAAAAGGTAGTTGACAAACGTCATCGTTTTAGTCAACAAAATAAATTTCACTTTAATTGTTTATTTTAATTCTTTTAATTTAAGTTAAGTTTCAGTTGCTATACATTGGCTGCTAATGTGTTTTTCTCTTCTGTTACAAAGTGGCACAGAGAAAAAAGGTCCTTTTTATTAATGTTTTGTTTATTATTATGCCACAGGCAATTGACCCTTAACCCATTCTGACCGGGCACCCATTTTGGTGTTAGCATCATGTTATGCTTTATCTATTGAAAAATAGCAGATCTTCAAGCTCATAAGAACGACTGACATTTTTAGAATCTGATCTCAGGTCAGAATGGGTTCATCAGACCAGTGTGTGTCCAGTGGAAAACCTCGTATGAATCTGATCTCAGGTCAGAATGAGACCCCTTACAGCACCCTTACAGGTCCTTCTCAGATTTACAGACCTATGGGCCATTTGGTTCTTAACTATCAGTCATTTAGCCCAGTGGTTTGCAACAACTCCCCAGACCCCACTCTGAGAACCACTGCTCTACAGTACATGCAGCAATGTCTTAACCCATTCTGACCTGAGATCAGATTCATACGAGGTTTTCCACTGGACACACACTGGTCTGATGAACCCATTCTGACCTGAGATCAGATTCTAGAAATGTCAGTCGCTCTTCGATTTTTCAAAAATAGCAGACCTACAAGCTCGTATCGCGCCACTCGGTGGCGCGATATGAGCTTGTAGATCTGCTATTTTTAAATAGCTAAAGCATAACATGATGCCAACCCCAAAATGGATGCCCGGTCAGAATGTCTTAAATGTCTAATTCTCTGCCCCCATCGTAGACCGACCAATAAGTTGGAGATCTGGGAGGACCTGAAGATCATCAGTAAGTGCTCTATACCTCATATTAGACATGACCCCAAACGATCACAGATTCACAATGCAATGAGTTGTAACATAATCCTCCAAAACTGTTAACGATCGCTCTAAAAACCCTGCTTCTCGATTATTTGCTTAACCTACATGAGCAAGTTTAAGTCGGTTATAGGTTCTACATTTTTGGTTCATAGAGCACAGTCTGACGTAATTTACACATCCTACCCTGGTCACGTTTTTGCCCCCGATTCAGATTTTATTTTATTTTATATTGCGTCAAAAAAAAAAGACCCCAGCGGATTCATTCATATGTATATGAAGAATCGACTGACGGCGGGACAGTTTGTTCATTTTTGGACCAAAAGCCATCTTATATGAGACAATAAGATGACCCAATTTTATTCTCCATAGAGAAATTACTTCCACAGCCCAGGGGCTGAGCGAGTGATGTCAGGGAGTTGGTTACTCTATTAGCCCAGCCTTACTGTACATATACTATGTTAACATTATTTCTTGATGTGTGGAACAGGTTTTACTCGCAGTATTGTGGCAGTGACTGTACAGTATGTATGCTAACATTAATTAATGACGTGTGGAACAGGTTTTACTCGCAGTATTGTGGCAGTGTACAGCACCTGTATGCTGGTGGTGTTGCTGAGAGTCCAACTCAACATCATAGGAGGATATCTGTACCTGGACAACTCTGTAGGGAAGAATGGAATGGTGAGGACGTCTGTCTGTCTGTCTCTCCGTCTGTCTGTCTGTCTGTCTGTCTGTCTGCCTAACCATGATCAGGGAACTTACGTGTGTGCGTACGTGTGCGTTTATCTCTCTCCAGACTCCTCTGGCTCCACCAGATGTCCAACAGCAGTATTTGTCCAGTATCCAACATCTATTAGGAGATGGTAGGACACACACACACACACACACACACACACACACACACACACACACACACACACACACACACACACACACACTTCCATGTCTTGTTGCTCAGTCTCACCTACCTCTCTCTCTCTCAGGTTTGACAGAACTGATGTCAGTGGTAAAGAGAGCAGTCCAGGATACACTGGGAGAGTGAGTGTCTGTCTGTCTGTCTGTCTGTCTGCCTGCCTGCATCTCTCCTGACATTGTTCTCACACAAACGTGTGTGTGTGTGTATGACTGTGTGTGTGTGTGTGTGTGTGTGTGTGTGTGTGTGTGTGCACACAGTGTCTCTCTGAAACAGAGTTTGTCCCTGTTGGAAGTGGAGCAACAGCTGAGCTGGATCAGAGCGCTGGTCGAGGGAGGCCAGGGACCCCCTGGAGGGCCGGGTGGGGACTCAGCCCACAGACGCCTGTCCTGGTACATGATAGCTGACGAAGAGACGACGCTGTCGGACCAGGTCACAACGACCATTCATAATATATGCTTTACTTGGTTGTATGAAGCAGAAAGTGATTGAAAGAAATCACACTTGTGTGAAGCATAAGGCACAGGCAATGGTGATATTTGGGGGAGCATAAATAAGACAAACATTATTTAACCCATTCTGACCGGGCACCCATTTTGGTGTCAGCATCATGTTATGCTTTAGCTATTTTTGAAAAATCGAAGAGCGACTGACATTTCTAGAATCTGATCTCAGGTCAGAATGGGTTCATCAGACCAGTGTGTGTCCGGCGGAAACCTCGTATGAATCTGATCTCAGGTCAGAATGGGTTAAAAGTCTATAGACTTGGCCGCCACATGCTGAAAACCAGACAAAACCTTCTAATTTCAGAAGAGCAACGATACTCCGCCTTACGTGCTTGCATTGTACATCTGTAGACGTGTTGTGGAGCTGTGGGTTCATGTATACACATTTTACCAATGAAAAGCATCAACAATTCATGATGACTATTTTTATGTATTTGATATATTTTTGTTCTTACTTTACTGTAAGTCACTCTGGATTCCAGAGCGTCTGCTAAATGCCTAAACTAAACTGTAAACAAGAACATGTGATGTGACTACATAATAATTACATTGGATCAATACAGGTTCTTATTTCCTGTGTGTGTGTGTGTGTGCGTGTGTGCGTGCGCGTGCAGGCGTGTGGTTTGACAGAACAGGACATTATGACCATCAAACTGCTCAGTGAGACCAGAGACATGTTGGACAGGTAAACACCAAAGACAACACAGTACACAGAATTAATTAAAATCACTTGTCTTAGAACGTTGACGTTCTCACAAGTACAGTAATACAAACGTGTGTGTGTATGTTTGTCTCCAGTCCAGACTTCAGCATTGTTCTCAACACCTGTCTGAACCGAGGATTCTCTCGTCTCCTTGACAACCTGGCTGAGTTCTTCCGCCCGCCTCCCGGTGGTGACTCTGCCCTTGGCCTCAGCTCCGCTCCTGATAGGTCAGCTTCCCCGATTGGCATGTCTGTGGCCCAATCAATCATCATGATTCTTTTCATGACAGATACATTGTCCAAGCAGTACTGGTAGCCATCAATGGCTCTACTGTAATATTTTGTTCCCCGTATACCTATTTCTGACCTATTGGCCGTAGTGATATGGACACAAAAAACATAGTTCTGTGTGATAGAGGGGTCAGAAATGAACAAAAGTTGCACTAATATTTTAGAAATAGGTCAACAATACAAATGATGTTAGTTATTGTGGATTAATTTACTTTTAATGCGTGGCCCCCTGTGCCCCCCCCCCCCCCCCCCCCCTGACCTGAGATCAGATTCTAAAAGTGTCTATTACATCCTGACAGTTTCATTATTAACCCATTCTGACCTGAGATCAGATTCTAAAAGTGTCTTCGATTTTTCAAAAATAGCAGACCTACAAGCTCGTATCGCGCCACTCGGTGGCGCGATATGAGCTTGTAGATCTGCTATTTTTCCATAGCTAAAGCATAACATGATGCCAACACCAAAATGGCTGCCCGGTCAGAATGGGTTAATATTGACCAAAACCAGAGCAGAACTCCCACCACGGAACTCGGGGAAATCAATTAATACAATTGCAACCACTATATTAATGGCAAGTATTTCACGCAGCTTAAGTTACAAAAATCTGAACTATCCCTTTAAGGGCCATTCACACTCATACAGCAAGCACTGTAACTACTGTATAACTATAGCTATATCGCTCATTGTCTTTGTTAAAGTTGTGGTGGAAACTCTGCGTTCCACTTGAGATTTTTTAAACGTTTACAGTTCTAGTGCACTTGGACTGATATCTCTGTGTCCGTCTCTCTCCAGTCTGTCAGCAGTCAGCCTGCCCCTAGCTAAGATCATCCCCATCGTCAATGGTCAGATCAACAGCATTTGCAGTGAAACACCCAGCCACTTTGTCCAGGTAACAACTCCATGTTTTCAGTTTAGCCCTGGCCTTACTTGGGCCCAGGTCAAATCCATTCCTTGGTGCACGTCACACAGTTAAAATCCTTATTTCAATTTCACTGTATTGCACAGTATTTTACTGTGCACCCTTTCTCAGCCTTGAGACTAATCTTGCAAAGAAAGGAAAGTGAATTGCATCCATCTTTATTATGGTCTCTGTCGTGTGGAAACCTCATTAAGTCCAAAACTGTTACTTTTCAGGACTCGAATTCAAAAACAGCAAAAGCAGAAGATAGAAAAGCATTTTCGAGCTGTTGGATCTGCTACTTTTGATGCTTTTGTGGGGGAGAGGACACAAAAAGTTAAAATATGGAGATAGTAGGTTTCTGCCTATATCCTTCGTCTCTCCTCTTCACCTCTCCGTCTCTCTCCAGGACCTGCTGATGATCGACCAGGTGAAGGAGTTTGCAGCAAACGTGTACGAGACCTTCAGCACGCCGCACGAGCTGCAGAAATGAACCGGGAGGAAACCGACCGTACGAGAGGTCAAGGAAGGACGAGAAGGGTGATTGCAATTGAGCCGCGAGACGAGGATGGGTGTAGAACGCCATCAAGCGTTCACTCCTTCCTTCTCTCACTCTCGGCACCCCATAGTAGCTGCAGAAATAAACATTCTCGAGGGGGAGGGGACAATGACACAGGGGGAAATAGGAGGATTTGTAGAGGGGAGAACAGAGAGAGACGGAGAAAGACATGAGAAGTGTGGCAGACAGCTCTTCTCCCATTTCTCTCTCTCTCACTCTCTGTTTCTCTCTAGGGGTGGAAGACCATTTTTTCTTGACGGTTTGTAGTGAACACCATGTCACCTACACCAGGGTGGGTGAAATATTATGGGGTTTAAAAGGGGAGGGGTTCGGGCAACCTTTTGTTTTGAATAGGCATGTAACGATTCACTCGACTCACGATACGATTCGTCTCACGATACGATTTATCACGATATAAAAAATATATATATTACCGTTTATTTTATTTTATATAGGCTAATTTATCTTCCCCTCCCCTGAGATTTTTTATTTACCTACATTGCAAAAGAAGTAGAATTACTTTTTACAGTGCAGAAACAAAATTGCGTTGATGAGCATTAACGACCATCATCACCTGGGCACAGTCACAGACACACACAGCTCCCCTCTACAGTGCTCTACTACTGAAAGTGACTATCATTTCTCTCCAAAAGCACTTGAATAGGATGGAATATGACTAAAGCTCACATTTCACTTTCGGGATTAATATCTATATATATCGATATATATGATATATCGTTACATGCCTGGTTTTGAATGATCCAAACATTATTGATCAAGAGTAGCAGCAACATTTTGATCTTCACAGTGTGTTCTTCAGAAACCCGTAGAAGACTGTGAAGGCCAAAACATTGATCAATAAAGTTTGGAGCATTCAAAGTGAGTAGCGAGCCCTTCAATCGTTTTTTTTTATGATTTCATTACCCTTGCAGTTGTTAACCCATTAAGACCTGGAACGCATCTGTGTCGCCTTAGCTCACTTTAACCTATTCAGGACAGGAACCACTTTTGGAGTTCTTGTTGCTATGTACAGTATATATAGCATATATCTGCCTCAGCCTTAATGGCTTAATGTTATTTTAAACTTTAGCTGTTGAAAAATTTGCAGATCTACAAGTTATTTTTCTTTTCTTTTTTTTTCTACCACAAACACTATGTTTACAGCCTGGTAAAGCCTGGAATGGTGGAATAACAGATTTATTCAAGGCTTACTTAACTTAATCTAGGTCTAGGTGGAGGGGGAGTATGTAGTTTCTTCTCCTGCACACTAGGTGCCACTCTTTGTCAACATCCATGGAAATTCTATTACATTGTGGTGCATTTAATTTATAGGGGTTTACTCAAATGAATCATGTGTGTTTGTTTTAAAATTATGATTATACTCTCCAAACAGTTTTGAGTTTTAGTAAAATCACACTGGTCATTTTGTAAATGCATACAGTACAATAAGAATACAGTAGAACAATTTCTGGAGAAAAGTCATTCTTCATGTAATTCTTCATCCCTTCTTAGGATCACTTTATTTATCCTGTTCACACATTTCTTTTAATGTATGTTTGTGGTACGTTTTCCTTTTTAGTTTAGTTTTTCCCATTCTCTGTTGGTGCAAAAATGGTTCTTAACAAGTCCTCTAGTCTGAGAAAGTTCCTTGATCAATGTTAATAGTCTGTAGGCAAAGTGGTTGTTCAGTTTATTCGTTATGCCAATTCCCCCCATGTGTCTGGTCCCTGTAACCCCTAATGTTTGGTCTGGGGAGAGTGCGTGGACAACCACATATTTCAGAAACATATTTAACCCATTCTGAACGGGCACCCATTTTGGTGTCGGCATCATGTTATGCTTTAGCTATTTAAAAATAGCAGATCTACAAGCTCATATCGCGCCACCGAGTGGCGCGATACGAGCTTGTAGGTCTGCTATTTTTGAAAAATCGAAGAGCGACTGACATTTCTAGAATCTGATCTCAGGTCAGAATGGGTTAACAAAATCTGCTGCTCCAGTGGGGGTCCTCGTCAAATACACATTAATTTGGGGGTCCTTGACATGAAAAACATTTGAGAACCAATGGCGTAAATGTGCAGATCAACATGCTATCCCTCCCAGTTCTCTTGCTGACCTTTCTCTGAATTTTACTCACTTTTAATTTAATTTAATTTCTGATGGTCATGCGTTGGAACAAGAATGGATATCGGCAATAGCATATTTGTGTCATGCTCCAATCAATCAATCAGTGGAATGTATTTCAAATTAAACGTAGTGTTCTTGCACAAGAACGCGATGCCTGTCCTTGGTAAAAATGTTTTCTTGATGTGATAAACCTCTGGGATGTAGACTAAAGGCCTATTCATAGTCCAGTTTTCGGTGAGGTGAGGTGGCCAATGAAACAGTGCTTAGTAAAAACGGAGAGATGTGTTGTGTGAGTGGTGACCGCGGCGTGACGTCATGTTGTAGTTTTCGGTGGTCACCTATTCACCGAAAACTGGACTATGAATAGGCCTTAGTTAAGACAAACACTAAGAATTATTTGGAAAATGTACATTTTCTTGCTTCAGACACATAAATGCAAACCAGCTGACATAACTGCTCCCTGATTGGGCTGATGGTTTATAATAATGTGATTGGACTAAAGTCTTCCTTCTTGGCCTCACTATAGGCACTGTGATAGGCTGCTGACAGTAGGTATTCCATTTTGGTTCTAATGAAATGTTAGTAGTTCCTTTTAGTGCAGAATGAATCACAACCGAAATTTATGTTTTGTAGCTAATTACTGGGAGAGGTAATACAATAATTACCTGTACTTTCTGTGCTGTGTTAAACTCAAACCAAAACCTCTGGCTGTATGGGAAATGATCACAACTTGGGGAACGTGGGTGTGAAGCATGCAGACAGGATTTGGCTCAAGTCAGTGGCAGCAGGTTCACTGTCTTGCTCAAGGACACTTCGTCACTAACTCTGGGGGAGCCCTGGATCGAACTGGTTCCCATCCAACTGCTCTACCGGCCACTCTATACCTGGGCCCTGAACCACTGCCCACTGTAGTCAAAACATGGGATTTGTGAGAAATAATGCACACTTTCTTGTGGTTAACTAGATGGTGCAGGGTGATTTAGCCTTCCATGACATGAAAAGGGTTGACAAGCAGCATCTCAATCTAATACAGACTAGATCAGTGGCTTTCAAAAATGTTCATGTTGAGGTCCCATCACCCAAATATGTATTTGGCTGTAGACCCCATCTAAAAAATATTTTGCCAGGGACACCCAGGAAAGATTCATTTAAAAAAATGGCAAGTATAAAATGAAGTGAAATCATCTGTTCACACCAAAGAGACCCCCCAGTGAGACTGCCTTGCTTTTGTGTGTGCCCCCTGTGACGTCGTGTAGCAGCCAAGTCTATGGACTTTGTCTATGGAGCATTGCTGAGAATTACATTTGGGCATTGCAAAATGGAGCATTTAATCATGGTGTATAACCCATTCTGAACGGGCACCCATTTTGGTGTTAGCATCATGTTATGCTTTATCTATTGAAAAATAGCAGATCTACAAGCTCATATCGCGCCACCGAGTGGCGCGATACGAGCTTGTAGGTCTGCTATTTTTTGAAAAATCGAAGGACTGACATTTTTAGAATCTGATCTCAGGTCAGAATGGGTTCATCAGACCAGTGTGTGTCCAGTGGAAACCTCGTATGAATCTGATCTCAGGTCAGAATGGGATAACTGTACCTATCTTTGTCTAAGCTGAGCTCTTGGTACCCCTCACTCCACCTCTCTTCCAATCAACAGAAATGCATGGAGGATCAGAAAAGACGAATGTATGATGTCCTGTCGATGGAAAGACCACCACCAAATATTCCAGAAGCTCAAGGACACTATCGACTCTTTCAATGAAAAAGCTTAATGTGTACGTAGATGAGGAAGGGAGAAAGGGAAATCCTTGCATAACTCTTATGGTAATTAAGGGGATGTCAAAGGCAAAATAACAGTCATCCACAATAAATGCAGACATGCGTTTCCCAAGAATAGACAAAATAAGATTACTTCGTTTTAACCAAGTCATAGTTCACAGTTTTATTTGAATTTCTTTTTAAACTTTGTGTACTCTTTTTTTTTTTTTTTTCCTAACCAGGAAGCACTTGGTCATAAAAGTAAATGATAAAATGAACAATACTTCACCATATCCTTGCAGCCAATGGATTTTTTTTCCCTTCTTCTTTTCTTAATTAACATGATCACAATTACTGTTTTTGTGTTTTCGTTGTTCATAAGATGGCAATATCCAAAGAACAGTGTTAATTCCATCCTCTGTTTCAAGCAGAGTTTTTGTCTTTTCCGGTCACTGATTCCACACAGCCGTTAAAGAATAAAAACGTTTAAAGAATTTGGTGTCCGTGTCAAAAAATAATGAGAAATACATTTGAGTGTGCTTTGTAACAAAAACGAAACCCAAGGAAAGCAACATGAGCGATATAAAATACAAAAGACAAAATGTGCAATAATAATTAATACCGTATTAATATCATTCTCATTACCGTTTCATTATTACCATTGTACTCACTAAGCTACAGTACTACTACTCATATTCACATCATTACAAAGACGATCATAAAAATGATAGTGATACTGAAAATGATAGTAATAGCACAAAATAAATTCATTTGTTTTTTTAAATTAAACAAAAGTAACTTGGAATTCGTATCCATTTTCTTTTAACCACTTAAGCCCTATTTTCTTTTTTTTATCTTTTTTGAAAACTTTCCCCACGATCTACAGTAAAAGCTCACAGCGGTGTCGCATCCTGACACGTGAGCATGTCAATTTGACATTTTCTTTTAAAAAGGTATTTATTTTTGGGGGTTTTTTTTGGAAAATGTTTCAAAAAGTTCCGGCTATATAATGACATGACCAAAAATCCAGACTCCAGGGTTAACCCATTCTGACGGGGCACCCATTTTGGTGTCAGCATCACGTCATGCTTTAGCTATTTAAAAATAGCAGATCTACAAGCTCGTATCGCGCCACCGAGTGGCGCGATACGAGCTTGTAGGTCTGCTATTTTTGAAAAATCTAAAAAAAACGACTGACATTTTTAGAATCTGATCTAAGGTCAGAATGGGTTCATCAGACCAGTGTGTGTCCAGTGGAAACCTCGTATGAATCTGATCTCAGGTCAGAATGGGTTAACGTGGTTATGCCGAGGACGACAGAGAGGGGCTAACAGACGGACGGACAGACATAATAAGACATCGGGAGTAATCGCTGCGAGAGTGCGTCCCTCATCCGTGTCTTTTTTCCTTTCCAAAACGTAAAACCTGAACCAAACGTTTTTAAAAAAGACATTAGATGATGGTGTGGGTGGTGTCACTACAACGCTGGTTTCCCCTCCCCCCCCCCCCCCCTCACACACCACGTTGCTTCAACACCACAGCTACACAGAACAAATAGATGTCACAGTTTGGGCCCCTGTTTTCCTTCCTCTGGCTCTATTCCACACAGGGCCACGGCAGCAGCTGCAGGGGGTGGTGGGGGGGGGGGGGGGTGACGGCTCCAAAAAAAGGTGGGTCACGCTGGGGTGGTGGAGTGGTTCTTGGAGATTATGTCGTGCTAATTCTACTGAGTTCATGTCTAATGGCTGCAAGAGAGAGAGATTTACATGGGAGAAAACACAGGCGTCAAGTTAAGGCGATATGCATAAGGTATGGTAAGGTACTGTTATGTGCAAGGTTGGATGTGTAAAAAGGAGGAGAGAGATATTTTCTTATGTTCTTGTTGTTATTCTATTGCATTAGGGTTAGGCATAATATTTGTGAGGTTTAGGGTTAGGCATAGTTTTAGTTAACCCATTCTGAACGGGCACCCATTTTGGTGTCAGCATCATGTTATGCTTTAGCTATTTAAAAATAGCAGATCTACAAGCTCATATCGCGCCACCGAGTGGCGCGATACGAGCTTGTAGGTCTGCTATTTTTTAAAAATCGAAGAGCGACTGACATTTTTAGAATCTGATCTCAGGTCAGAATGGGTTCATCAGGCCCAGGCCGTGGCGTAACGGTCTGGGCACCGGACTGGTAATCCAGTCGCAGTGTGCCGCGGGTTCGACTCCCGAACCCGACACGGCCTTTACTGCATGTCATTCCCCCATCTCTCTCCCGTTTCCTGTCAGCCTACTGTCTGTCCCTTAAAAAATCAATAAAAGGCGTAAGCCGCAAAAAAAATATCTTTAAAAAAAAAAAGAATGGGTTCATCAGACCAGTGTGTGTCCGGCGGAAACCTCGTATGAATCTGATCTCAGGTCAGAATGGGTTAAGTTCAATGTTAGACACAATCAAGGCGGACACCTGGGAAAGAGGGAGTCCCCTAAACTTGAGAGACAAGACAAACTAACACACAATACATCGATGACTAAGATCTGTTCTTGTCCCCAAACAATACTAAAATCCAAATGGCTTGTCTGAGCAAGCTACGATGGTGAACTTTGTTTCCTATAGAAAGTTAGAATTTCGAATTGACACCAACATAGACCTAGATAGCAAGTCAGTGACAGTCACATACAGTAGCACGTTTGGAGCTCGCCCCTTATGGGTCAGTGTCTAGTCACCAGAGCCATAGACAGAGTATAGACAGAGTTGCGACATTGAGGGGTCAGACGACAGCCCGGTCGCGTGGTTCATGTACTCGCACGAGCCCGTAGACTCCAATGCATTCTGTAAACTTCCAGTGTCCCTATTCGCCAATATAAGTCTATGTAGAAGAGCCGCCATTGGACTGGTCCCCATGAAGTGAACGGAGTTCCTCTGTCTATAGTACTCTATGGCTCTGACCACTATTTAGTCCTCTATTGTGTCTCTACTGCCACCTAGTGGCTCAACAATTATATGACTCTTTATTGGCAGGGGACACATGCCATACTGTAATGTAACTCCACTGCAAGATATATGCCTGAGTGAGACAAACCATTTCTGTTTATAATAACCATTACAGTTACTATCTACGTAACGTGTTTCTGGTATGAAATGTTTAACCCTTGAGAATTCAGCGAGCTATGATGGTTTCAATGTGGAGAGACTATAGGGCTATCCCCATTACAAATATAAGTTGACGATTAATTGTCTGCGAATAATAATTTAATTGTGTTTTTTTTTTGCATTCAACACTACAATTTGTATTTCTGTTTGCCTTTTAAGCTTCGTAATCACAATTGGCAACTGCATTGACATGTCGCTCCACTGAACAGTAGCGGGCCAATGAAGTAGATCTACGTACTGTATATGTAGTATATCTGCTGTATGGTGTTCCCTGCAGAGACAGAGATTGAACAGAAGCCCCATTTTACTTTGTGGAAGGAAACGTACCATCAATGATCTCGTCCTTCACTTTGTGCAACTCGCGGACGACTTCTTCCAAGATCTCCTGGTTAAAAGTAACAGACACAGGAAGTTATTCTTTATTATTTCGCAACCAAATACATCATAATCTTTGGGGGTCCTTGACATGCAAAAGTTTGAGAACCACTGATCCATAGAAACATAGGTTTTTTTTACAGAAAACTGTTTTGGAAGACATTTTTAGAAGCGGTCCTAAAGCTACCGTCAGATCCTGACAGTATACTGACCTGTTGACTAGTCTTTTGTCCTAATCCACAATCATTCCAAATGTATTTTTACCTGTTTCATTCTGTCGAGGTCTAAGGCGTCTGCGTCACTGCCATTCCCTACCGGCCGCACCCTGCAAAACGAAATATATTCAATTAGATTAATAAGTATACCTAATGAGTTCAATGAGTTTAACCCATTCTGACCGGGCACCCATTTTGGTGTCGGCATCATGTTATGCTTTAGCTATTGAAAAATAGCAGATCTACAAGCTCGTATCGCGCCACCGAGTGGCGCGATACGAGCTTGTAGGTCTGCTATTTTTGAAAAGAATCGAAGAACGACTGACATTTTTTTAGAATCTGATCTCAGGTCAGAATGGGTTCATCGGGACCAGTGTGTGTCCGGCGGAAACCTCGTGTGAATCTGATCTCAGGTCAGAATGGGTTAATGACTATCATTTCAAGATAACAATGTACTGAAGGAGTAGAGATGCTTCAACACACCTGGAACCCAGCGATGACCTCTCTGCTGAGTTGGCCCGATCCCACGGCTTTTTGCCTCCATCTGGACGACAGACAGGATCAAATGAAATCAGACAGACAGACAGACAGACAGACAGACAGACAGACAGACAGACAGACAGACAGACAGACAGACAGACAGACAGACAGACAGACAGACAGACAGACAGAGAGACAGACAGCGGTGGGCTCACCTATGGAGTTGTGTCCACTGCGCGTGCTGGGCGATGGAGAATTTGGGTCATCCTGCAGGAAGAGAACGAGCAATCACATCATCATCATCATCATCAACATCAACAATCACATCTAGGGCCGCAACAGCTAATTGAACTAATTTATTCTGTTATTATAAATAATCGATGCTTAAAGGGATTGTGACATAAAAAAGAAAAGGTTTTGGAATTGTTCTTGTTTTTTTTAGGTTTTCTAATCTCAATTGCACCCCAAAAACATGAACTTTTAACATTCAGTAGATTTTCTGTGATCTGGGGTTTTCTGGCTCAAACAGGTGCTCTGATTTGCCGGCAGTAAGTGACATCACTTACTGCAAATCCCATATATGTCAGCAGATGTCACTGTTTCACTGTGTTGCCTGTTTTCATTGTAGCTCAAAAGGCCCAAACAACCCCAAAGAAAACTTCAGACCACAGAAAATCCACTGAATGTTCAAAGTTCAGGTTTTTTGGGTGTAATAGAGGTCATAAAACCTAAAAGAAAAAAGAAAAATAAATGAAAATGAATGTCATAAAACCTTTAACAAAGGTGCCATGATATATTGACATGATATAGGCAAAAGGTTTCAAAACCATTAAAAATAAAGTCAAAGATGTGTCTGTCTAAGTACAATGTCTAAATAAAATGTCGAAAGGTTGCAGCCCTAATCACATCGCATTGAGTTCAGTTCCTTTGAAAACTTTAAATTCACATTAAAATGAGGGTTGGCCGATAACATGACCTAATTTTAAATCCATGTACTGACCTTTCAGAGTAAAACAGATTAAAAAACCAAAATGAAAACCAAAATGAAAAAAATCTAGATTTCATTGGTCAGTTTTTATGAAATTGTTTTGTGTTTTTTTTACTTTGTTCTGTTTTTCTTGACTCCTGCCCCCCTTTCCCAAAAGGTAGGGGGACAGGGCAAGGGCAAAATACAAAAAGAAATACCCTGTCCCCTTTCCCCAAAAAGGACCACAATGGAAGTAATCAATCAATCAAACAAACAAATCACTTCGTGGTAAGCATTGGTCACGTCACTCACATTTTGGCTGTCCTCTGGTCTTTCGGAAGCCGCTTTCCTTCTGGGGGCAAGAAGAAGCCTTGAGTCACAACCAGGCTGTTCAAGTCATTCAGCTGTGCTTCTCAAACCTTTTCATGTCAAGGACCCCCAAATTGACACTTATTAGCCCCGCGGACCCCCATTTGAAAACATATGCCAGGGACCCCCATAAGAGAAGATTTGTACGGCTCTAGCAGTGATTCTCAACCATTTTGATTTCAAAAGGACCCCCAGTTTGACATGCATTAGGCTACACGGACCTCCATTTAATGGCAAACTTGTCACACTCCAGGCTGCATGAACTCAAGTGCTGTTTTCTGACCCGGCCCTCAATGGCGCAACTGTCTCAGCTATATGGCTCTGATTGACAATTGAAATGTTCTTGCACATAACAGAATTTGAGTTGTCACTTATTTTTACTTTTCTACCTCAGCAGCCAGTCTGACAAATGCATTTCAGTTCCTCTAGCTTTCATCAGGGTTTCAATGATGAAGGCCTGCCATAACGCATCCGTTTGTTACACTGATGAAGGCCTGCCATAACGCGTCCGTTTGGTAAGACTGCTGCTGCTTATAGTTTGTTAGTTCCTCTAGTCTTCCTGGGGTCCTGAACAAAGCGAATACAATTTAAACCATATGAACAACAATGAAAAGAATAGTATTGATGTGTGGATGAATGACCTTCGTGCCAACAGAGCGTTCATCTCTTCCATGAGTCCTCCACTAGCACCTCCACTGGTCCGGTTGGCATCATTTTTTGTGCCCGAAGAAGAGCTGTCCTCAGACTGTGAGGAGTAGAAGGTAAAGGCGAGGCCATTTTATTCGCATGGCACATTTCGACAGCAAGGCAATTCAACATGCTTTACACAGAACACCAAGCAAAGGAAACACAATTTTACAATGACATTAGGATGCATAAAACAAAAGAAGTAAAAAATAACTTATAATAACAGAGAGAAGAGGAGAGGATGAAACGAGATGATGTGAAGGAAGAGCAGAGGAGACATGAGAGGAGACAGGAGAATAAAGGAACAGAGATGAGAGGAAAGGGGATCAGTGGAAAATATGGAACTATGGTGTCCCTCGGGCTCTTATGAAATCATTATAAGCCGATTCTCTACGCTCAGAAGCTAATGCGCTGAATATACATTAACGTCTAACAGTTATGAGTTAACTCATCAGAGGAACGAAGCACAACTACTTTAACCCATTCTGACCGGTCACCCATTTTGGTGTTGGCATCATGTTATGCTTTAGCTATTGAAAAATAGCAGATCTACAAGCTCGTAGCGCGCCACTCGGTGGCGCGCTACGAGCTTGTAGGTCTGCTATTTTTGAAAAATCGAAGACACTTTTAGAATCTGATCTCAGGTCAGAATGGGTTAATAATGAAACTGTCAGGATGTAATAGACATTTTTAGAATCTGATCTCAGGTCAGAATGGGTTAAAATGGAAAGTAACTAACTACAACCAAAAATAGCAGATCTACAAGCTGCTATTTTTGGTTAGGGGAAAAAGCACAGAGACAACTCTGGAAAGAGAGAGAAAGAAAGAAAGAAAGAAAGAAAGAAAGAAAGAAAGAAAGAAAGAAAGAAAGAAAGAAAGATAAAAAGAACACATCTCACTCTTCCAACACGCCGTAGCTTGGCTCCGGCAATCATGGCGGCGAGTCCCCCGGCGGCCTGTGGCGGCTCGTCGCCCCCTCCCATGGGGAGGGGAGGGGGGAGAGGAGGCGGGGGGGCCACGGCCGAGGGCGGAGGGGGCCCGGGGGGCGGCGGAGGGGGCGGGGGGCCCACGGCGCCCATGTTCATGTTCATGTTCATGTTCATGGGCGGAGGCATGGCGGGGGCCGCTACCGAGAGCACCACGGGGTGGCCCTGGAAAGGAGAACCTGAGGAAAGGAGGAGGAGGAAGCGACTAAAGTTATTACGGTTTACAAAAACTACAATAACCCATTAACCCGTTCTGACCTGAGATCAGATTCATACGAGGTTTCCCCCACTGGACACACACTGGTCTGATTAACCCATTCTGACCCGAGATCAGATTAAAAAAAAATAAAAAAAATAGCAGACCTACAAGCTCGTAGCGCGCCACTCGGTGGCGCGATATGAGCTTGTAGATCTGCTATTTTTCAATAGCTAAAGCACGACATGATGCTTACACCAAAATGGGTTCCCGTTCAGAATGGGTTAAGACCCGAGGACACAATTCAAAGACTTGCACACATTTTCTCAAAATAGCAGATATACGGACAAGCCCCGATGAGCTTGTAGATCTGCTATTTTTCCAACAGCTAAAGTTTAAAATGCCACAGCGTCACAATAATGTATCAAAAGTAGCAGATCTGCAAGCTCGAAATGTGGCGCCAAGCAGTGCATTTCGAGCTTGTAGATCTGCTACTTCTAGTTTTTGAATTTTGAATCCTGAAAAGTAACAGTTTTCGGACATGATGAGGTTTCCAACCGAGGGATACAATATAGGCTATAGTACTATAGCGATATATCCGAATATATATATATATATAATTATTATTATATATATATTTTTTTACATAATAGAGCTTTAAAACGGCATCCTCTGTGTCTGTACCTGAGTTGGAAGACCGTCGCTCCCGTTCCATGTGGGCTTGTATCTGCTGCTGCTGTTCCATCATCTGCCTGCAGAGACACCGGCAAACACAGTCAGTCAGTCCGCCTAACAGTATAGAACTACAACCCCCAGCAAACACTGTGAGTCACCCAACAGTATATAGAACTACAACGCCCAGCAAACACGGTCAGTCACCCAACAGTATATAGAACTACAACGCCCAGCAAACACGGTCAGTCACCCAACGGTATATGGAACTACAACCCCCGGCAAGTATTGTCAGTCACCAAACAACATTAGAACTACAATGACCACATTCACGTACTTTATCATCATGCAACAATCATTAAGTGTCTGTCTGTCTGTCTGTCTGTCTGTCTGTCTGTCTGTCTGTGTGTGTGTGTGTGTGTGTGTGTGTGTGTGTGTGTGTGTGTGTTAGAGGCCTAGCTGGTCCGTCGGTCAGATCTGGAGGTCTGCCAGTCAGACAGCAGTCGGTCCAGTCATTCAGCTCAAAATTAATACTTGTAGGCCTATGGGGGTCCCTGGCACAACATCTTCTCAGATGTAGGGTTCACGGCCAAACACATATTGATTTGGGGCTCCATTAACATCCAAAGGTTTGAGAATCACTCAGAGAAGAATCCTCAGAAAGGCGCACCGACCACAGAGCTACCTGCGTGGAATTGAAACAAACACAGCCCTCCTTCCCCCTCTCTGTGTCTCTGATGTGAGGAGCACATGTCAAAAACACAGGCTTTTAGAGAGACAAGGGTTCAGACTCAGTTTAGAGGAAGTGGAATTTTCCAGATGCTTTTTGTCAGAGATGTGCAGAGTCAGCAGCACCCCCCCCCCCTGACTCCACCACGCAGCAGAATCTCTGCTCTGAGCAGTACTATGTACGTGCCACTGGAGGGAGCTCTGTGCTAACGTGTGTACTACTAGTGGATCTAGACAGAATAGACACTCCCTCTTTAAAATCCTCCAGTAGCCATGCCCCCTCCCCCTCCACACACACACACCTGCTGCAAACACAACAACTTTGTGTTTGCTAGTTTAAAAAAATAAGAGTGAAAAAATAAACAACTTATAATGTAACTTTAGTTTACACCTCCTCATGGAAGTTGAGTGGAGTATAGTCTGGGTTGTTAGGAAGTGAAAACGGCTCAGTCACAAGTGTGTGACAGTTTGAAAGAGAAGTTTACTTTAATTCGTCTTCTTAACAAACTGCTTGGTCGTTTTGCTTTTGCTCTGCAGGTGAGTGTGTGTGTGTGTGTGTGTGTGTGTGTGTGTGTGTGTGTGTGTGTGTGTGTGTGTGTGTGTGTGTGTGTGTGTGTGTGTGTGTGTGTGTGTGTGTGTGATGAACAAACACACACTGAAGTGCTGGGGTGTCGCAGCACCAAATCTTTATCCTTATCCTAAACCTATTCATACTCCAGTTAAAATTAGGTGCAAGGTGACCACCACCAAAACGATGGTTAGTAAAAACAGAGATGTATCCCGACTCCCCACAGCTTCCTTCCTAAGATTATCTGATATAAAACTAACATTGTATATATGTATGTACACCTACTGTACTATATGTACAGTAGGTAGGCTGTGTATGTTGTGACAGGATATAATATATCTATTACTAGGCTTAGTGTGTTCCACCGGAAGATGTAGTATGCGTATGTGTGTCTGCTGTTGCTAGTGAGTTGTGACAGGTTACAGTGTACAGTATGTGGCTCTTGGTCAGCTCACTTTATATCTTTCTACCTTACTTACTTCTACTCAAAGCTTATGGTGCCTCTCTCAACCTGCTCCACAGGCACACAAGCCAGGGTGCAAGACCCCAGACCCCAGAGCTCAGATTCTTCTCAGCCCTGAGTCATTCCCCTGTGCCATGCTGGAGCCTGCCTTAAGTCCCTGACCACTGCACCAGAATGCTATGTGCAGTACTGAACATCAAAAGCTGAGTGAGAAGATGGCAGCCAGGTGTATGAGGCTGGTCGACTCAAAGGTAGGAAGTGTTTTGTTTTTGCTGTGTGGATACTAGTGTGATTCAAGCTGGTGTATTATTGACATTTTGGGACCCAATGACTGGGTGGCAATGAAACATGTTTTAGTAACTGCTTCTTGGCTCTGGAATTGAATGCTGATGTGAATCTACAGTTTGTACGTTGTGTTGTTGGAGGTATCTGCCGTTGAAGGTATGTGAGTTGCAACAGGGAACAGTATGTGTGTATGTAGCTCTTGATCACTTCGATGATCCTATGAGTGAATTTGCTATTTCCTATGCTTTTTGTTAGAACTAGAAGATGTTGGGCTTTGACATATTAACAGCCATCCAATTCCAAATGTTAATTTTCAATTGAAGACAGTAGGTTATGTGTGTTGCGTTGCGTTGTGGTTGCTGAGGTTCGTTGTGGCAGGGTGGCTGTATTGGTTCATTACTGGCATGGTGGCAAAGAATGTCTCTATGAATGTCTCTCTCTCTCTCTCTCTCTCTCTCTCTCTCTCTCTCTCTCTCTCTCTCTCTCTCTCTCTCTCTCTCAGAAAAATGTAACTAGTCTAAATCAACCCATTTCAACCAACTATAATAACTTAAGTAAAATATAAAATTATTCAAATGCATTGCAGTTCAACTTGGTTTGGCTCCCAAAGTATCAGTTTTCTTTGTTGTGAGTAAAAAGTAACTAATCTTATTCTTAACCCATGGAATGGTGCATGAACCCCCCACCACCATTGTGCCATGCACGCACGTTGTGTTGTCTCCTATGCAAGCAGACAGTCACCCTTCACAATCACACAGTGAGAATGCTTTGCGTGGCAGCATCACAGATCAGAGTGGGTCTACAGTGCACAGTACTGTATATAACAGACAGTGGATCAGAGGGAAGTATATCACCATCATCATATTTGTCCATGTAAACCCTGGGCTGAACAGATTGAAACCAATGTAGACAAAATAAATAAAAAATACATGGACAACAAAGACCTAGTTGTGTCAGTGAGGGTGAGACAGACAGACAGACTGACTGACTGACTGACTGAAAGGGAGAGTACTATACAGTAATAGTAGGAAAATAAAATGGCACAAAAGCTCATGGATTATCCTGGGTCACCAAAACGGCCTGCAGGCATAATCTCTTAACACCCATTATGAAACTGACTAGAATCTGCCACCATGATTTAGCAAAATAATAATTGCAGGCCTTGTGTTATTTCTAAGGCTTTTGTGTTGCCTCCTACATACTGTATTTCCCGTTTGTAGTTGTTCAATAACTCAACTGTCTTTTTCATCCACCCCTAGGGTGATAGATGCAGCTTTAATCTGACATTTTAAAAGGAGACAGGAGAGGTGGGGAGAGAGAGTGCGTATATCTATTCTACGTCCGAGCATAGACATGGTAAACTAACCAACCGACTAATATTGTTTATGCCGTTTAAATGATTTGTATACATGGAAACTTGAAACATTATTGTACTGTAAAAAGGTCTCTTTTCCCTTGATCATTATCTTTTTTTTGCCAAGTTGCCTGGACCACTGAGCCATGGCCCATGCCTTCATTATCTTTTTTTAGTATAGTATTAGTTTACTATAATTAGATTAGAAAGCAAACGGCATAACAATATTAGTTTGCCTTTGCCTCTTCTTCAAAAATAAACGTATAATTTACTGTCACGCGTGCCAAGCTGCCATTCTCTTGCACTTATCATTATTTCCCACCACGGAGTAACCTAGCGTCTCGGAGGACAGTCTGGTCAGACCGTGGGGGGGTAAGACGGGCTGTGTCGGTAGGCCAATCAGAGGCAGGCGGGGCGTTACCATGGCTATGCTCGGACGTAGAATAGATATACGCGGAGAGAGGAGCAAAGTGGTTGCTGAGGGCATCTTGATGTAGTTAATGCTGTCCCTTCCTCTACTCAGCCCCCCACCCCACTGACCCCAGATCAGTCAGTTGAAGCCTTCCTCAGAGTCATAGGTGGCAGCGACTAGGAAGGCATTTATACACCGAGGTGGGCGAGGCAGCGAATACTTTCCACCAACAGTCAAACGGCAAAAGGCATCTCTAAAAATAGCCAAACAACCTTTATTTTCACCCAAAGTGAAGTCCTGTCAGTTCCTCCTTTTTATTTTATTTCATTATTGTTTTGCAACCAAAAAAAGGCCTCAAACTGGATGATATAAAATAAGCGGTTGGCAGCTGACGGCGTTCGTGTTTACCTTACCATTGCCTTCTCCTTGGTAAAAGAAAAGATATATTTTGTTTTCCTCTTTGTTTTTGCCTCCGAGGGAACCAACATCTTTATTTTTTGTAGAAACAGTTCTGCTTGTTAGTCGAATCGGTCTGGGAGAGATTAACCTTCCTCCCTAATGGGAATCTGAATATTCTGAATAGCAATATGCTACATGAAAACTGTCTGTGATCATTTGAAGGGGGAGAGGACTTGTTACCCTTCAAACTGCCCTCCACTTGCTTCTCAGCCCACTTTTTTGTGAACTATACTGTACATACTCTCACATTATGAAAGCTTACTTACCGGTAATTACTTTACCACGTTAAAAAAAAACTACAATTTCTCCATTTTGTAGCACACGGATCACATTCATGGCTGCTTCGTGGTATTTTTTACCTTGCTCTCTGAGCCTCGATCTCATCTGTGGTTGGTCCATTCTGGACCTGCCGCTGCACAGCTGGACCTGGATAGAGGGGGGAGGGAGAGGAGAGAGAGGAGAGAGAGGAGAGAGAGAGAGGGAGAGAGGGAGAGAGAGGGAGAGAGGGAGAGGGAGGGAGAGAGGGAGAGAGGGAGAGAGAGGGAGAGAGGGAGGGAGAGGGAGAGGGAGAGGGAGAGGGAGAGGGAGGGGTTATTTGCCAGGTGAGGCTGAGATGGAAATACACTTCCTTGGTGTCATCCTGGACCCCAAGTAACCCTCTTCTACTAGTCCCATGTCCACCAGATCACAAAAACTGCCTCTTTCCAGCTCTGCAACATTGACAACCTTCATCCCCCTCGTATGTATTATTATTATGGTATTATTATTACCGTACTTTCTGGATTTCTATATTTTGGCTATAATGTTCCCCCCATGGGGTTCAAGTGGTGCTTCAGAAGCAGGCGGAGTGCATCGCTCTTCAGACGTGACCTGTCTGCTCACGTTACCACAGTTCAACTGGGATAATGTCTCATACACACGCACACACACACACACACACACACACACACACACACACACACACACACACACACACACACACACACACACACACACACACACACACACACACACACACACACACACACACACACACACACACACACACACGTTACGCAGTCTCATAGCCAGTGTCACCGTATATCTTTCTCCTCTGGTATAACAAGACTTTGGCCTGCTCACCCTCCACCTGCAGACCAGCTGTCACATCAAATGTGCACACACACACACACACACACACACACACACGTGCGCTTGCACTCCTGTACTGTATCTGTGGTGAGATGCCAGTATCACAGATGCTAAGTATTATGCTCTGTGTGTGTGTGTGTATCATTCTCCAATCGACTTGGCTAGCTATAGCGTCATTAACAATAAATACAGTTGCAACAGCAAGCCGCCACTGTAGCAGTTTCAAATAAATATCATTGATGTAGGCCTACAAACTCTTGACTTGATGCAAAAAACAAGAAAACAAGAAAAAAAAAACTGACACCCCAACCTTTTTATTTTAAATGAAAGTCGTCTGTCCGTCCGTTCCACACGGCAACTCTACGGCCGTTTCCCAATTCAGGCTTCTCTGAGGACGCCCTGAGGTGTCTCCGTGGCAACCAAAGCAAACGGCGTTGATGGCCGACATCAATCAAGTAACAGAGACCCAGATAACACTGAACAACAAAACACCCTGACTCGCGTGTCACTACACAGTACACACACACACACACACACACACACACACACACACACACACACACAGGACAACAGAGCACCCTGACTTGTGTGTCACTACACGCAGACCTTATCAGTTCTTCAACACATACTCTACTGTCTACTCTACTACTGTAGCAAACACACATTGTATTATCATACTTGTGAAGACATCAACATTTTAGGACGTTGTGGGAAATGGCCAAAGATTGCTGCAAAATGGCAGGTCTACAAGCTCACAAAGCTACTAAGTATAAATCATCATTACCTTCAACCCTTATCCCTATAAACCTAACTTCTAAATGGCTAATTCTGAATCTTTTCAGGACCAGGAAAATGGTTCTCGCAATGTCTTAACATTTCTCAAATGGCACAGAACTTGCTATGTGATATATAATGTCCAGTTTTTAAGTTTCGTTCTTCTTCGATCTCTTTCAAACTTTCTTGAAACTGAAATGATGGAGCTTGTACCACAAAGAATTTCACCCACTTTTTATAGGACTTTAAATAGGGCTTACGTTGTTATTAATACTTATTGCATTATTGTAAGCCTGGGTCCAGCCTGGGTAAATTAACACCCTACTTGATCCTACTGCAGCGTCACACAAAAAACATCGAAAGTAGCAGATCGACAAGCTCGAAATGCTACGTGGAGGCGACACTTGTTGAGCTTGCAGATCTGCTACTTTTGCAAAAAAAAGAAAAAAAAATGGAATCCTGAAAAGTAACAGTTTTGGACATAATGACGTTTCCACCCGACAGTGACGATTATGTATCTTTTAGGGTCTCGAGCTAAAAAGGTTTGGGTGTACAGCACTAGTCCATAATGACGACAACAACAACAACAACAACAGCAACACTCATTGACGCCAATAATACCCTTGAAACTATACCAACGGGTCTCACACAACAACGGAAGCCACACACACTTTCCTAACAAAGCGAAATGCAACCACGGTATTGAGCACGACGACACACACACGCAGGACGACAATGGACGTCACACACTGACGTAGGCCTACATTAAACAGTAACACACACACACACACACAATTCAAGATAAAACTGTAAAATTGGCATCATACATGTGTGCAACGTATACAGTATGTTCCAATGCAAACACACACCCACACAGTGTACGTGCGTGCGTGCACACACACACGCACACACACACGCACCTACATGACATAGTGAATATATATATATATATATATGTATGCAGGTACACACACATTTACTACAATACTAGAGATTACATGCATGAACAGACTGACACACGCACACGCACACACACACACACACACGCACCTACATGACATAGTGAAGAGGAAGAATCGACCGTAGCACAGACAGAAGCACTGACAGATCCACGGGCTGCAGACCATCGCTGGGCTAGTTCCTGTCCTTCCTCCTCCTTCCTCCTCCTCCTCCTCTCCCCACCCACCCGCCTCCATCACCTCCTCTCTCTCTCTCTCTCTCTCTCTCTCTCTCTCTCTCACCTGTCCTGGGCTGTGCCTGTCTCCTCCTCCTCCTCAGTGAATCAGTCAGCGGTGGGAAAAGTACTCAAATGTTTGACTTGAGTAAAAGTATCAATACTGCAATATAGAAATACTCTCTTACATGTAAAAAGTCTGGAATTCGAGATGTACTCGAGGAAAAAGTAGCCTACAAAAAGTATTGGCTTCAAAAAGTACCAAAGTGTACTCATTGTGCAGAATGTCACGTTCCACGACTTTTCAAATGTATAAAATGTGAGAAAAGGATCTTTTAAAAAATGGCAGATCTACGAGCTCGCAGTGCGTTGCCGTATTGTGAGCTTGTGCAGTATTTTCAAATGGCCGGAAATGGGGGGAGACACGCGGCAAAAGGCCTGTTGGGATCGGGAGTCGAACCCGCAGCACGCCATCAGGCTGGCTCAGCAGCCTATAGGTGCCCAGGACAGTTGAGCTAACCGTCCAGGCCTAAGTAAATGTACTTTCCACCACTGGTGACAGTATCACATGTCATCTCTCTGTAACACGCACCGCGGCAGCAGGCGCGCACAGAGCGGAGCAGAGCACAGAGCGCCCCCCCCCCCCCCACACACACACACACACACACACACACACACACACACCCTCTCGCGTTTCAACCCAGGTCACCATGCAACATTGTTAACTGCAGCTTTAGTTCATTTATTTGAATGCCGATTAGACATACAGACACATGGTGATGGAAAGTAAAGTTGTCGCTGTTGGCCAGAAACCTCTTAATCTCCTTTTTCTAGCATTTGTGTGTTTTTGTAAATTAACGACATCGTAGGCTACTTCTGGGGTTTTCACCCCCTTTTCATATCAATGTCCATTATACCAATTCGCCATTTGAGCAACGGACCACCATTTGATGAGATTTGTATAACCTCTCAGACCCAAAAAGAATATTTGTTGGATTGGAAGATTTTGTCTACAATTCCATGCTGTATTGATGTTGGTACCATTAGGAGAGATAAACAGGCAAATCTTGATCAAAATAATAATCTTCTACACTCTTAAGAGTGTAGAAGATTATTATTATTAATATTATTATTATTATTATAGTGTGTAGATTTCTTGTAAATTAAGTAATGCAGATGTTTAACAATAATTTAACTCTTGAGTTAAAAAGAATAGGGCTGAGGCCTAACACATATGATGGTAATTGAGAGACTTTAAACCAACCATCTGAAAGCATAACAGATTCATGTCAATGATTACTAAGGTGATACAATCAAGCATAAAGTCCAGGTGAAATGTCCATTGTAATCGATGGCATGGTAATCCTTCTGCATGCAGCAGGAGAGGAAGAAGAAATAATGAGAACCGCAGGGATTTTGACAATTTGCCACCTGATTGAAACAGACTGATATTTAAGTGGGTAATCTTCATACGAAGATCAATCTGATGGTATTGATCCCAGCATGTGGTATCTCCGACCAGCCAATTGAAATGTAACAGTTTTACAATGCTGAAATGTAACAGTTTAGTAAGTTTACCATCCTGAAATGTAACAGTTTTACAATGCTGAAAAGTGACAGCTTATAGCTTCCACCCGACAGCGACGATGTGCAAACGTCTGGTATGGTGAAAATGTCTCACCGTGAAACACATTGATTAAAGGAGAATTCCATGCTAGAATGCTTTCTTATCTTTCTTACCTTTCTTTGTAGTTGTTACGTCCCCACCAAAGAGGTCCAGGTGTTTTTTTGTGCAAAAACTCCTTATTGGCTATTTTCCCTACCATAAGCCCTCAATGAATTGCATTGCATTGAATGGGAATTGAATGGGGCTATGGGGTGTTGTGCTAGTTCGCTTATTTCCATCGAAAGAAGTAGTAAAGTGTGCCGCTTGGGATATTATTTACATTATGAAGAGAGGATATATACAAAGAAATTATCATTTTGAGCGATGGAAATAAGCGAATTAGCACAACACCCCATAGCCCCATTCAATTCCCATTCAATGCAATGCAATTCATTTAGGGCTTATGGTAGGGGAAATAGCCAATAAGGAGCTTTTGCACAAAATAACACCTGGACCTTTTTGGTGGGGACGTAACAACTACAAAGAAAGGTAAGAAAGCCTTTTAGTATGGAATTCTCCTTTAAAGATGGAGTGCTGTGATTTTTGTATTCTTTTCCAGTTTTTCATGTGTCTATGAGGTGACAGTACTTCATTAGACCCCTTGGTGTGGTTGTTATGTGCACTGATGACTTTGTGTTTATGGTTCCTTCCTGGAGGCTGAAACCTTGACAGTCAAACGTGCCAATGACAAAAAACAGTGTCATATTGTTATCACAATATCACCGTCTCCACTAACCCCTCCCCTTTATCATACAACAGCAGCTGTGGGCTTCAGTTCACCACCCATCACCACCACCCACCAGGCAAACGTAATGAACTGGTGGGCGTGTCCATATAAATATGACATTTTGACAAATACTGTACAGCTTATGAAAGAAATCTTCCTCCTTATATAATAATGATACCCGATGATCATGTTTTAGGGTGGGAAAAGATCACGGCACTCGGTTCACGGCATAACATCTAAATACTCAGGGAAGCAGGGGATCACAAATAACCCATTCTGACCGGGCACCCATTTTGGTGTCAGCATCATGTTATGCTTTAGCTATTGAAAAATAGCAGATCTACAAGCTCATATCGCGCCACCGAGTGGCGCGCTACGAGCTTGTAGGTCTGCTATTTTTGAAAAATCGAAGAGCGACTGACATTTTTAGAATCTGATCTCGGGTCAGAATGGGTTCATCAGACCAGTGTGTGTCCGGTGGAAAACCTCGTATGAATCTGATCTCAGGTCAGAATTGGATAAAGGCTGTGCAGGACTGCAGGTAGACCACTTACTTGACATAGCCCTAAAAATATCATCATCATCATCATCATCATATCATACCATCTCATATCATCATATCATATCATCATACTATAATTAACTCAATGTCTGTCTGTCTGTCTGTCTGAATGTCTGAATGGCCGGGGGCACACCGTAGCGCACAGACGTGGACAGATGGACAGATTCCCGGAAACGCTCTACTCCGCGTCAGTCAGCCGCGGGGGTGGAGCTTCTTTTCCATCCACCAGCTGTATAAAAAGCCGGAGTGACGTCGGGCGTCAGCTTCTTCTGTCCACGGCTGTGCGCTGCGGTGTGCCCCCCCCCCCCCCGGCCCCAATGTGTGACAGAAACACTGCCGTAGCTCCTCACTACCTGCACCAATCGCTCCCACTTTTCACACAGGCATTGATTGACCTGTGTGAAAAGTTATAAATTAATAACGAATTTATTAGTGGATTAAATATTCCCATCCACTTACATGGGAGTCAAATCGAGTATTTTTTCTCTCAGAAACCGTTTGAGCTGTCATCATTTCCGTCAGTCCAGAAATTATGTCATCAATGATGTCATCAATAGGCAGGTTTGGTCATTTAAAAAAAAAGAGATTTCAAATGGGATCAAATGTTCCAAGAACAATGGCTTCTTTTCTATTATATTTCAGCATGTTCACTTCCCAGGAATTAAAAGGCTGTGATGTCTATTAGCTTGAATTGCTTGTATGGATATGAGCTATCTGTGGTTGTACTAGCTGTAAAGCATGCTGAATAAATAAGTGCGCGCGCACACACACACACACACACACACACACACACACACACACACACACACACACACACACACACACACACACACACACACACACAATTTAAAAATAAACAACTATCTTTCTGTCACTGTGTTCCTGTCAACAAGTATTTATCATTTCAACAGCGTATTCCCCTCACACTAGAGCTGCCTGTGGTGCCGCTATGACTTGTCACCACTAGAGGGGGCAGCCGCAACATTTTAGAATTGAGGAGAAAGTGCTTTTAAGGAGACAGCCTCATCCTCACTTTGATCATCATCAATCATGCCAGGAGAAAGACATTATGCACATACGCACTATGCAGACGCATTCACGCACGCACACACACACACACACACACACACACACACGATGAGATTACGGCATTGCATGTGTTCATAGTTGACTGTAGATTGGTTATTCTATTCTTCACAGTAAAAGTCCTGAGTGTTCATTTAACTCTGACAATGTACAAACGGATCCATTTGGTTCCATTTGTGACACACTGACTAGGGGAGATTACTGGCAACACCAGAAGGTCTGTCTGTCTCTGTCTCTCTCTCTCTCTCTCTCTCTCTCTCTCTCTCTTATGTGACGTGCCAGTATGACGATGTAGGTTATCAATTTACACACAAAAAAACGAACGGCCTGCATGATCAAACTACAGCCCAGTTGGAGGTCTTTGTCATGTTGTGTGTGGCCGGAAAATGAGCTTCGCACCACAGATACATAATTATCTCATTGAACCTATAGCTGGCCCGGTGCATCTTCATGTGTGTGTCAAATGACGTCACATGACGTTCCGGCTGTAAAATAGCAGTATGAATATGAGGTTTCCACCGAAAGGCGATATTTCACTTCCACTCACAACACCTGTGTGTGTGTGTGTGTGTGTGTGTGTGTGTGTGTGTGTGTGTGTGTGTGTGGTTGTGTTGTGTGCTTCCGACCATGCATGTATAAATGTACAAACACTGATTCATGACAGGGAGCTTCCACGTTATATATGGGTGCGGTAAAGGTCACAGGCAGAGTGGTCTGTGGCTGGTGACATTAAACGGTCACTTAAATACATTAGCTGAAAGCCTGCCGGGACGCGATAACCCTCCCCACATAAGAAAACAACTCCCTGTATTGTTCATTATTTTTAGGTTTTTGGGATTGCTGGGACGGTTAGTTGCTCAGGGGTAGAGTATCCAGTAGAATGGCCGATGGGAAAACCGTGAGGTTGCCAGTTCAAACCCGGGCTCCCCCCAGAGTTAGTGTCGAAGTGTCCTTGAGCAAGACTCTGAACCCCTAATTGGTCCCGATGTGCAGGTTGGTGCCTCGCATGGTTTCCTCTGCCATCAGTCTATGAATGTGTGTGTGAATGGGTGAATGTAATGCACATCTATGTAAAGCGCTTTGGATAAATACGCTATATATAAATGCACCATTTACCATTTTGAAGCAAGGCTTCACAAATAGACAATTTGGATGATTTAAACCAAATTAGCCTAAGATAAATTTCTATAAATTGTCAAATCAAATCTGACATTATAGCCTAATTTGTTTTTAGTGGAGTCTGAACTTGCCAATCTGTACGAATGGCACCATGCCTGCATTCATTTGGAACTTTTCAGGATTACAATTTTTAGTAGCAATTAAAAGTAGCCCGATCTACAAGCTCGAAAAACATGACGCGACGTGGATCTGCTAATATTGTATGTTCAAGTAGGACATTAATTTACGGAGAGGAGGGGGGGGGGGGGGGGGGGGGACACAAAAAGTTTGAATATGGAGATAACCAACAGTGATTTGCTAAAGCATCCAGTAGAGGGAGGCCAGGTATTTTTTAACCCATTCTGACCTGAGATCAGATTCATACGCGGTTTCCACTGGACACACACTGGTTCTGATTAACCCATTCTGACCTGAGATCAGATTCTAGAAATGTCAGTGGCTCTTCGATTTTTCCAAAATAGCAGACCTGCAAGCTCGTATCGCGCCACCGAGTGGCGCGATATGAGCTTGTAGATCTGCTATTTTTCAATAGATAAAGCATAACATGATGCCAACACCAAAATGGGTGCCCGGTCAGAATGGGATAATTGGCTGCATGCCGGGATCAATACCATCAGATTGATCTTCGTATGAAGATTACCCACTTAAATATCAGTCTGTTTCAATCAGGTGGCAAAATTGTCAAAATCCCTGCGGTTCTCATTATTTCTTCCTCTCCTGCTGCATGCAGAAGGATTACCATGCCGTCGATTACAATGGACATTTCACCTGGACTTTATGCTTGATTGTATTACCTTAGTAATACAGTTCAGTTGCTTGGTTTAAAAGTCTTCTTTCAATTACCATGATATGTGCGTTTTTTGTAAATTATGGTCCCATTATTAGGCCTATTTTTTTTAATTGATGACAAAGCCGAGTTTGCGTCTAGGGCTTCTGCTGGCTCTACAGAGTGAAGACCCGCCACCGCTCCCCTTCCAGCCAATAGCATTCATTTCTGGTTGCTTTTCGGGAACCCAGAAGTTCCAAGATGGCGGATTTGAATTATCCGAGAAAACGGGTCTGTATATAAACCAATGGGTGATTTTAAAGTAGCAGTTAAAAGTAGCCGTCCAGTGGTTGTCAACATTTTTAGGCTGTGACGTGACCCCCCAAAATAAAACTATTTGAACCCACATCCTGAGAGGCACACTGAGGCATTACATTAGGTTTGACTCGGTTCCACAGACAAATATTGTGAAAATAGCTTTTAGATTGCCTTTTTTTCACTTATTATATTTTATATCACTTATTATTCGATCCCGGGCTCCCCCAGAGTTGGTGTAAAAAGTGTTCTTGAGCAACACTCATTTTTGTCCCACGCAAACATTAAATTCCCATTAACAATGAATGGAGAATTTTACGTCATAGTGTCTAGTTTACATCATGATGATGTACGGTGTATGTAAGAGCGCCCCTCACTTCACACGGGTGTGATTTCTTCACAGTCCATGTCGCTCCTCATCTCTCCACCGCTAGGACAATCCCTCAACAAGATGATGGAGACTTCATTGTCTCCACCAGGCCGAAGGCATGGGGGGAGAGTATGTTTTGCACTCCGTCCGTCCGTGTGTCCGTCCGTGTGTGTGTGTGTGTGTGTGTGTGTGTGTGTCCGTCCGTCCGTGAGCAGCTAATCTCGGCCACCGTTAACCCGCTCGATGCCAAATTTTGCACACACACTCCCTGGATGCCAACGATGAACCTCTGCCCCAAATTTTCCAGAACGGCCTGTTATAGCGCCACCAGGAGGCCGCTTTGTGCAAAACAAGTTTTTGCACAGTACACCTACAGATTTTGTCCAAACATCACGCAAATTGGTACACAGTCTCTCTAGAGCCATTCAACGAAACCGGTCTTTCACATTTCTCAGACTCCATCCTGATTGGTTAAGATTGGCTTCCAAAGTTCACAGGAGTGCTCAGTTTCAAACAAAATGCTGCAAATCATGAACACATCGCGTGATTTCCGTGAAATTGTGCACCCACATTCCCACTAGGCCGAGGACGAAATGCCACATGAACAATTTCAACTCACACTCAAGGTGGCGCTATAACTGGCCGAAAAGTGTTTTTACCTCTAACTGCACGGATCTGTGGATAACTTTGTATGCCAACTCCCTAGAGGCCAAGAAAAAACCTTTGCCTGGAATTTTTCACATCTGCTCTTTATAGCGTCACCAGGAGGCCGACATATGTAAAACACATTTTCTATTATTACTCCTTCAGATTTTATCCAAATTTCACGCAAATCGCTATACACTATCTCCATAGTCATGTGATCAACACGGAGCGGCACCATTTCCCATCAACCATCCTGATTGGCTAAGATTGGCTTCCAAAGCTCACACGATTCGTCCATTTAGAAAAAAGGCCACAAATCACAAACACAGTGTGCAATTTCCGTTAAATTATACACGCACATTTTCACTAGGCCGAGGACGACATGCCACATTTTTTTCCTCAAAATCAGCCTCACGGTGGCGCTATAACAGGCCAATTCATGTTTTTAGCTATAACTGCATCGATCTGTATACAACTTATGTATGCACACATGGAAAAACATTGTACCTGCATCCCTCCAACACGAACCTCCGGCCCAAATCTTCCTCAACAGCCTGTTATAGCGCCACCATGAGGCCACAACCTGACCTGCCCTGGTGGAGACCTGTGCCGATTGGCACTTTGTCTAGTATTCATAATGAATTCGTAAATCTATTTACACATGCGTGAACTCAAACAAAGTGCCTCTGCAGAGAGCAGTGAACTCTCAACACAACAACACAGGAGAACTTTATTGCCGAGTATGGAGATCGTTAAAAGGGATTTTCCCTGGCACTACACTGCATAAAAAAATAAAAATGGTAATTATTTTATGTAGCTGGCCTGCCAACAATGGACTAAACTACTAAAGGACTCAAAGGAGCGACACTAACCCCTCTCTCTGCTGCATTTCCTGTATCTCTGTTCACTACGTCTGTCTGAAATAGAATACAAAATTCCACAAATTAAAATAATGATAATAACACGATTCTGGAACGTAAGAAGGAGACGGCTTGTGGAGTGGCAGTTGTCTGAATGGGGTAAATGTGCAGTGTATTACTGTATTATTAATAGTGTCTGAAAGCCTGCTATGTTTGGAGGAGGTCTGTACAGTCTTGTACCACCGACCATCAACCACTATGTCCTCAGATTCACCTACATCAGCAGCGACATGGGAAGTGTGTTGGTGTAACAAACGCCTGTTGTTTACCATGTCTGGTCATGCTAACCTCAGTGGAACGCCAACTTTTACATTTCAAGGTCCCCCCCCCAAACCCCCCCCCCCCCCCCCCCCCCCAAACCCCCCCCAATAACAAACCTGTAACAGGGAGTGTCCCTGGACTGGGCCCCACTTTGAGATCCACTGTGCTAGATCATTCATGCCTCCTTATTATCCTTTGATAATGATGAACTGATTCCAAATCACAGTTTTTGGCATGTCATTAAAGGGATTGTGACATTAAAAAAAAGGTTTTGGAATTGTTATTTTTTTTAGGTTTTCTAATCTCAATTGCACGCAAAAAACATGAACTTTTAACATTCAGTAGATTTTCTGTGATCTGGGGTTTTCTGGCTCAAACAGGTGCTCTGATTTGCCGGCAGTAAGTGATGTAACACCCTGCAAATCCCATATACTGTATGTCAATGGGATTTGCCAGCAGATGTCACTGTTTTCACTGTGTAAGCCTGTTTTCATTGTAGCTCAAAAGGCTTCCAAACCAAAAAGAAAACTTCAGACCACAGAAAATCCACTGAATGTTCAAAGTTCAGGTTTTTTGGGTGTAATTGAGGTCATAAAACCTAAAAGAAAAAAGAAAAAGAAAAATAAATGAAAAAGAATGTCATAAAACCTTTAAAGGATAAACACATCTCTGGGACCGTCTGACTGACTGACCGACTTCAAACTCGGCTTATGTGTCGAGACGGACCGAGGCGGGAGTGTGGTGCCCACTGCCCCGGCGTGACGTCCGTCTCCATATATGGGCATAAAAGAGACAGAGGCAGACAGACGGGTACAACGAGTACTCTGACAATGGATTCACACATCACTCCTGGACATGGTCAAAATGTGTCAAGAATTTGGCAAAATGGCAGATCTACAAGCCTGCACAACACGCTATTATTAAGTGTTAATTTTGACAGCAAATTCTGACATCTGAAATTGTCTTTAGTCGACTAAATATCAAAAACCTTAACCCATTCTGAACGGGCACCCATTTTGGTGTCAGCATCATGTTATGCTTTATCTATTGAAAAATAGCAGATCTACAAGCTCATATCGCGCCACTCGGTGGCTTGTAGGTCTGCTATTTTTTTTTTTATCGAAGAGCGACTGACATTTTTAGAATCTTATCTCAGGTCAGAATGGGTTTCATCAGACCAGTGTGTGTCCAGTGGAAACCTCATATGAATCTGATCTCAGGTCAGAATGGGTTAATCTTTTAGCCTTTTAGTCTTAGTCAACAAAGTGTATCAATTAGGGCAAAGTACTGTATATGGGGCTTAAATGGCTATAAAGCCATATACCCCCTTTAACCCATTCTGACCTGAGATCAGATTCATATGAGGTTTCCACTGGACACACACTGGTCTGATTAACCCATTCTGACCTGAGATCAGATTCTAAAAATGTCAGTCGTTCTTCGATTATTCAAAAATAGCAGATCTACAAGCTCGTATCGCGCCACTCGGTGGCGCGATATGAGCTGGTAGATCTGCTATTTTTCAATAGCTAAACGCTAAAGCATAACATGATGCCAACACCAAAATGGGTGCCCGTTCAGAATGGGCTAGATGGTGGCTGAGTGTGCATGTGTTGTCGCTAACGCTCCTGTACCTCCATCCTGCGCGCTGAGGATGTTGAGGGCAAACAGCATGGCGTTGGAGAAGGTGGTGGCCTCCTCCTTGCTGGCGAAGTTGAGGCCGTACACCTGTCTGGCGTCTCTCCACTGGTGGAAGGTGGGCGTGGCCTGGTTGTACTTCAGCCCCTTCACGATGGAGTAGTTGATGACCACCTAGAGAGAGAGAGAGAGAGGAGAGAGAGAGATATTGCTGATCTATGTTCTACCTTTTTTGTGTGTTTTCTTTTGCCTGGTGTAAACCTGGCTTATACAACAGGACAGGATTTATTGACGACTTAGTCGTAGTGACGACCTAGTCCTGATTTGCTGCCTCGCCTCAGGCTGTATCTAGCTAATGGGACGGCAAGTAACAACCCGAGGCAGGTTGGTACCTTGCATGGTTTCCTCCGGCATCGGTGTATGCATGTGTGTGTGAATGAATGAATGAATGTTTATTTTCGTGTCTTGTCATTAAGACCCATCCCTTACGGGATTATAAGACACCAACAACATAAATAAACAATATCACGTTTCACTTCCCACACAGAATTTACACAAAGTATTTGATCAAAACGAAAACAACAGAAATAAGCATTATCATAAAATAAAATAAAATACATCACATATAAGTTTTCTTTGTCCGTATATGTCCCAAGCTTTCTCTATAATATTCTGCTAATGCAAATATCTTTTGTTCGAAAATCCATCTCAGTCGCTCTGCATCACTTAACCACATCAGATCTATATTTTTACATCTGTTAAATAACTTTTGACGTATAGCTCATGATACAACGGGCAATAGAAAAGAAAATGGAACTCATTCTCAATATAATTTATATCACAGTAGGTGCAAATACGTTCTTCTTCTGTAACTCCTCTATACCTCCCAGTCTCAAGGTGCAAGGGCAAGATCCCAGAACGGAGTTGGGCACATAGGGATCTTTGTCTTTTGGATAATGGGGCACAAACATACTTTTCACTAGCATAACAGCTTTTTATCGTAACAAATGTTCTCAACTTGTGTGTGTGTGTGTGTGTGTGTGTGTGTGTGTGTGTGTGTGTGTGTGTGTGTGTGTGTGTGTGTGTGTGTGTGTGTGTGTGTGTGCGCGCACCTTGGATAAAGGCGGTTAAGGCGCTATATAAATGCACCATTTACCATTTCACTAGTGCTTCTAGTAGCTTCTAGTCATGACTCAGAAATGCTGCAGTGGCGGAGCGAGTGACAACAGCTAATGTTATGAGCTTTAGCTTACAGGAAATCCATAAGAAAACACAGTGATTGAACCAACAAAAGAGTGTGTGTGTGTGTGTGTGTGTGTGTGTGTGTGTGTGTGTGTGTGTGTGTGTGTGTGTGTGTGTGTGTGTGTGAGTGATGTATACAGTACAGCCAACCACACAGCGATGATGGGGAATGAAATAAGGGAGAATAGATCTCTACTGATGAATCCAAAAATAAATATTAATGAAATGACATTTTAGTAATGTAATGGTTTTACTGATAAATCATTTAGAACTGGAAATGTGGACAAAACAGTCACCTTATGAGGACAATGAGGGATTTGCAGAGAGCGGTGATGTTAATGACATGCTAATGAGATGTAATGACATGCTAATGAGATGAAGTCCACTGGGAGAGTGACAGACGGAGAGGTTGTCTCTGTTGAGAGGGGTATTAACATCGTTAACCACCACTAATTAACCCATTCTGACCGGGCACCCGTTTTGGTGTCAGCATCATGTTATGCTTTAGCTATTGAAAAATAGCAGATCTACAAGCTCATATCGCGCCACCGAGTGGCGCGATACGAGCTTGTAGGTCTGCTATTTTTTGAAAAATCGAAGAACGACTGACATTTTTAGAATCTGATCTCAGGTCAGAATGGGTTAATCAGACAAGTGTGTGTGTCCAGTGGAAACCTCGTATGAATCTGATCTCAGGTCAGAATGTGTTAAGTAGTGGGGCGCACGCACACATTTGTTTTACTATACTTGTGAGGACATCAACATTTTAGGACAGCGATTTTCTGCCATTCTTAAAAATGTTTGGGTCATTTCTAATCCAAAACCCTAAAGCCAAAAATAACAGATCTACAAGCTATGTGACCCCAAATATGAATATCGAGGTGGCGGTCGAAAATATGACGTTTCACAAAGCCTTGTATTGTGTTTCGATAGTACAGTCATTCAGACAGTGACTTATAACTGTGCATACAGTAAATAAATACACACAAAGCCTCCTCACAATAGAATTGTTCAATTCAATATGAAGGAGGACTCCAATGGAAACGAGCCACAGTGCTTTCTTGGGTTCTAAATCCTCTTACCAGACCTTGGATTGATCGAACTGTACTTTCCTATCCTTTTTTTCTGCAAACTGTTTAACCCATTCTGAACGGGCACCCATTTTGGTGTCGGCATCATGTTATGCTTTAGCTATTTAAAAATAGCAGATCTACAAGCTCATATCGCGCCACCGAGTGGCGCGATACGAGCTTGTAGGTCTGCTATTTTTGAAAAATTGAAGAGCGACTGACATTTTTAGAATCTGATCTCAGGTCAGAATGGGTTTAATCAGACCAGTGTGTGTCCGGTGGAAACCTCGTATGAATCTGATCTCAGGTCAGAATGGGTTAATAAAGTAATCAATCAATCAATCAATCAATCAATCAATCGCGTCAAAATCACTTTATAGCCAAACAACTAAAGAACCTCTCGTCTCCACATTTTATTGTTTTGTAAATGAATGCTATTTGATTGTACTACAGAGCGTCACACAAAAGCATCAAAAGCAGCAGCTCTGCAGCTTGCCTTGCAGAATGTAGATCCGCAAAACATTTGATACTTTTGAATTGGAATCCTGAAAAGTAACAGTTTTGGACATATGAGGTTTTTCCACCCGACGATATATAATAATTTGTATAATTTCGTCGCCACAACCTTCTCTTGGACACACTTGCTGTGTGTGTGTGCGTGCGTGCGACCCGTGCGTGTGTGCGTGCGCTACCTGCTGGTCTTGCAGTTTGACGCCCACCACCCTGAAGGTGTTGTTGGCGGTGTTGTGGTAGATGTTGATTCTGCTGAAGCCCTGCTGGCCCGGCTTGATGGGAACCCACTTCTTACTGCTGTCGTCGTACACCATGACAGAGGCCCGCGCCTGGCAGATACTCTGCTCACTGGAGAGAGAGACACACACAGAGAGAGAGAGAGAGAGAGAGAGTTAATTACACATGGGGAATAGAGGAGAGGCAACAACAGTTCAATCACAGTCAATCGAAGAGTCGACAAACTATTGATTAATGGCCAGGCGGAGGCTATGTCAGTTATAGGACAGTGGTTCTCAAACTTCGTCATGTTGAGGACCACCAAAATTGATATGCATTTATTTGGCCTCCCGTATCTCCTATATCACAGGTACAAGATAACTATATTAGAGAAACCTAAATGCCTGCAACACTCTCAAAATGTCTTTAGTCGCTCGTCCACGGAAAGCAACGCGAGAAGAAGAAGCCAGCTGTTGCCAGCACTATGTAAGGTCCTTTACAAAACAAAAATATTTCGCCTCACCAGGACAGCAGCAGCTCTGCAGCTGGCTAAGTGGCTAAGTACGTTTTTTTGGAAAGGACATTACAAGGAAACTACGAAAGCACACGTTTTCCAAATCAACCAGTGGCTAGAAATGAGTGTGTGTGTGTGTGTGTGTGTGTGTGTGTGTGTGTGTGTGTGTCATTTCAGCGTGATGCGTTTGTACCCTGAGGTCAACATGGAGAAGGAAGAGATGCCAGGCTGATCTCCTAATCCTCGGTTTCACTAACGGTCTACTCCAAACATGATGAAACACTCATATAACATCTGCTGACGTTCTTCATGAACATTGACAGTAATTGCTTTTACCATTGGGGGGAGGTGTGTGTGTGTGTGTGTGTGTGTGTGTGTGTGTGTGTGTGTGTGTGTGTGTGTCCATATTAATCAATCAGACTGCATATGTCACTGCTCAGGTACTTTTTCACACATGCGCACACACACACACACACACACACCAATGGCAGAGGCAATTAAGTACAATACCGCCCTCATCGATGGCAGTTCAGTTCAGTGTCTGAGCCGAGAATCGAATTGGGAACCTTCCACTTCTCAAAGTGAGCAATGAGTCACCACCTAAAAGGTGGGAAACTGTCGACCATTTTTATGAAAGCGAGGCCGTTTGTGCTTTAACCATTTTCATCCCGGTGTTTACATTTTGGCACCAAATTGGTGAGAATTTGAGGAAACATTTCAAAGGTTTTAGAATAACTGTCACTGTGCAGCACCATCATATGATGCTGTTTAACCCATTCTGAACGGGCACCCATTTTGGTGTTGGCATCATGTCGTGCTTTAGCTATTGAAAAATAGCAGATCTACAAGCTCATATCGTGCCACCGAGTGGCGCGATACGAGCTTGTAGGTCTGCTATTTTTGAAAAATCGAAGAACGACTGACATTTTTAGAATCTGATCTCAGGTCAGAATGGGTTAGTCAGACCAGTGTGTTGTCCAGTGGAAACCTGGTATGAATCTGATCTCAGGTCAGAATTTGATAAAATAGGGATACTGTACTTTGTTGGCTCTGTATTTAGCCTGCTCTTGTTTCCTTCAACTACATTTTGAGCTTTTTTTTCCCCACCCAAGTTAGGCTTTGCTTTTTTCATACTAGAACAATTTCTTTTTTTTATTTTTATTTTATAACTTTGTTTATTGGTTTTTTTTCCACAGAATCATTATTGAGAGAGTTTGAAAAACCTTAACAGCTTCTCTTAAATAAACCCCACAAGTATGACATAAAAGAGTAAACACATTGAATTTTCACCCCAAAGAAAAAGGACAACAGAAAACAAGACAAACAAACCTTAAATACAAGATCAGTAAAAGTTGAAAAATAAAAGGCATACAAAAACAGACAAAACAACAGTACACCATACTAGAACAATTTCAAAGTTGAATCATACACTTTAAATGCAGCCAGATAACATTAGTCAGTCTTTCTTGACATTAAAATCGTGGCGTTAAAAATGGCGGTATTTGAATGAATTGATTTTGCAAACCTGTAATCGTGACTAGGTTTAACATGTAAGTGGAAATGGAAGAGACTAAGTAACACTGGGCCAAACCCCACTATATGGCTGCCAGGAACCGCTATATGGAAATTGTCCTTCAGGAACTTACATGGGGAAACGTACGCACTCTGGCACAGAGAGAGAGGCTTCAACTATGTCGCGATGCGACGCGTTGTTATAGCTTGAAGATTGGTTATTTTTGGCAAGCGACACTGACTGGTATAAATTAGGTGTCTATACTCTAATCATGTCTTAAAGAGAGAAAGCTCCCCCACTTGTTAAGAATGGGGAGAATGGGTGTTTTGGCTGGAATTACAAGAAGAGCTTCCATCTGTGTCTAGTGCATCCTCGTCGCCAAGCTACAATTTGTGGATCAGCCCCTCAAGGTCTCTGCTGAAAGAGCTGTGTCAGGGAGGTAGAGGGAGGGGGGGGAGGAGACAAATTGAGCGAAGGGAGAGAGAGAGAGAGAGAGAGAGAGAGAGAGAGAGAGAGAGAGAGTGGGTGTGTGAGAGAGAGAGAGAGAGAGAGAGATATTGGGGCAGCAGTATTTTAGGAGGTAGAGTGGCCGCTTGGGAAACGGAAGGTTCCTCCACAGTTAGTACCGAAGTGTCCTTGAGAAAGACAATGAACCCCTAATTGCTCCCGATGAGCAGGTTCGTGCCTTGCATGGTTTCCTCCGCCATCGGCGTATGAATGTGTGAATGTAATGTACCTTAGACAGTAAATGCACCATTTACCATTGGGAGAGAGATGGTAGCAGCACTTGAACAACTGATAAGAGAGATAACCAAGAGAGAGAAACACATACACACAATACAAGACAGACAACAATGCACAGTCTAGAAATGTACTACAAGTTTAGTCTGAGTGTATAAATAGACCCTCATACTCTCCAAGGTAAATTAACAATCGGGGGTCTGCTGTTTATCCATAAATCCGGATAGCTCAGTCGGTAGAGCTCTTGCCTTTGGGCCACATGTTCGTGGGTTCACCAACTCAGCTCAGCGGATTGAGTAGCACAACTTGGGTGCGGCAAGTCGTGCAGTAAGTACTGGGAGCTGATGGTAGGTGTGGCGCTCCACCTCAGCAATCCATCTCCCAGGGGTCTAGCAGCGCAATACGGGGACAGACTCCCGCGTGTTACCGGCTGATACAGACAATAAGCCACTCCAGGGGCGTGCTGGGTCCCTAATTCAGCCCGGGAAGTGGAGTTGTGGAGGCCCTCTAGGTGCGGCGCGCGGTCGCGCGCCGGCGAAACAAAATACCGACGAATCAAGGGGCGTGAGAGCGCATTTTTGGTCACTTTAGGTCCTACAGTGAAATAAAAATCATTTTGATCATATTGATCATTTGCTGTTACAAGCAACAATACAATAATCATTGTGCATTCAACCATGCATTATAAGGAGTTGGACTACAAAGTATTTGTCCTCATTATAACCTCCTCCAAGTCAACCACCTCCTCACCACCAATATTAAATAATAATAATAATGATTAAATGTATTTATTATATTATATTATTATTTATCATATAGTGACTTGATATTGATAATTTGCTGATGAACAATTTACAAGCAACAATACAAGAATCATTGTGCATTGAGCATGCATTATAAGGAGTTGGACTACAAAGTATTTGTCCTCATTCATAAAGTGTTGGACTGTGTCGCCAAATGCATCGCGCATCGCCTGCTATTTAGTCATTTTGAACTGCCCACCTGTTGTTGTGTTGTCGGTCGACTCGGCTGCTGAGGTGCTGGGACCTGCACCCTTAAATAGGTCTGTTATTTTTGCATATTTAGATGCATCTGCCTGAAGCTGTTTTCTTTTTTTTAGTCTAATCTTCTCTGCACCACCGATTTCTTTCTCACCACCACCACTCTTTCTTTTTGACATTTTCCCCCGTTGCTAGTTCTTCTCTCTCTCAATCAAATCATCACAAAAAACTGCTGATGATGCCTGCCTGGCTGGGAGGGATCATTAGGGATGCAAAGAGAAATGACACCACCAAGAGCCAATCAGATTCCACCCCCCACCCCCCACCCCCCAGGAAGGCCAGCCCAGCGCGCTGTCTCTCTGCAAGTGCATGTTAAAGTTGCGCGACACGGCCGACACCACAGTACTACGAAGCATAATTGTGTCTCTTCAAAATAAAATAAAAAATATATGATTCTTTTTTTTTTTTTTTTTAACGGCTGGCCCAGACCGGCCTGGACTGGACCGGCCGTTCGGGAGTTGTCCCGAAATTCCCAATGGCCAGCACGTCTCTGAGCCACTCCCATCCTACTTCATAATGCATTCAGAGTTTCAGGCAGTATACTGTAGCAACAGGACAACAAAAATCACCTTGACGTATATTCCAGCTCTACACTTTATTATTTCTTAGACGCTATAGCAACCAGTCTATGTTAACCACTTAAACCCTTCATGGTTGACCGGAGTATTTTCTGTTTTCTGCAGTGGTGAGAAAAGTATCAATAATGTAGAAATACTCTGGAACACTGGAATGAAAGATTATTGGTAGAAAATGTACTTAATGTACCAAAAGTAGAAAGTACTCATTATGCAGAATGTCCCAATTCACATGTTTTCAAATGTAAGAACCTTTTTGAAAATAGCAGATCTTCAAGCTCACAACGGTGAGCTTGAAGATTGACTATTTTCAAATGGCTGACATTTATGTATAGGGTTCGTGGTATAATGTATGTGTTGTAATAATAATCAAAATCCACAAAGTAACTACTGTAGTAACTAAAGTTTTCAAATAAATGTAGTGGGAGTAAAATATTTGGATCTTGGATGTAGTGGAGTAGATGTCAACATTTTATTTAAGTACAGTACATAAGTAAATAATACTACTTTCCGCCACTGTTGGAAAGCCGATCGACAAACTCACAACGTGCTGCAATGTAACGCGTTGTGAGCTTGCCGATCTGCTATTTTTCCTTTCCCCGCAATAGGGATGCTGCATGGGGTTGAAGTGGTTAAAGTGCCTTGGGTATGAATAAGTGCATCCTAAGCAGGCAGTACGTTGCACACTGTAAAAGCAAAATGAAACACAAGCTCAACACTTTTCCCCTGTAACACGTTTACGCGTTAAGCGCGCCACGCGTTCCCTGGTTTAATACGGTACACACAGGCACCGCATGGTGCATTCATTAGTTTGATGTGAACACGGCGGCAGCTTTACAAGCAAACCATGTGGTTCATTTATTTTCGCTTAACTCGACTTTGTTAATTTTTAAAAAGGTCTTCCAGGCAACTGGTAGGAGATGGCGTGCCAAGGAAAGACCCACGAGCATGAATAAATGAAACAAGACTGGAGTTATAGAACCAGAGCAGAGAGGGGGAGAGAGAGATAGAGAGGGAGAGGGGGACACAGAGAGAGAGAGAGGGAGGGAGCGAGAGATAGAGAAAGAGGGAGGGAGATCTGGTGGTGCTGTATAGGAGCTGAGGCAGTGAGTGACTGACGGATATGGAGTGCACGCACGCACACACGCACGCACAACACATACAGTATGTAAATATACACTGTACCATTGTACCACTCAATTCCACTGCTGAAAGATTAACAATAGCCCTGCAGGAAATGAATAAATCAAGGGCTTCTAAACCCACCTTGATGGCGCGTGGGCGCATACACACACGGCACACAACTCTCTCTCTCTAAATGCCATTCTTCCAGGGTGTGTCCTCATCCAGCCTGGGTTGCAGACAGTACATATTATATACTAGACTCTTGTCTGTTTGTCCGTCTGTCACAGAACAGTATACAGTGACAACATATGCAAACAGCAGTCCTGGTGGGTTGACAACTTGCCACATGCCATTCCTGCCTTCCTCTCCTCCCTGTTTTAGCCCATTGGTTCTCAAACCTTTTATTTTCCAGGACCCACATAACTCTTTAGTTTAGAGTGTACAAATGGGTCCAATTGTCTCCATTTGAACACTACAAGAGTTACATTTGGAACCCCATGCTCAAGCACCCCACTTTTGAGAGACACCGTTCTAGCCAATAAAGTAGAAATCCCTTTAACCCATTCTGACTTGAGATCAGATTCACACGAGGTTTCCGCCGGACACACACTGGTCTGATGAACCCATTCTGACCTGAGATCAGATTCTAAAAATGTCAGTCGCTCTTCGATTTTTCAAAAATAGCAGACCTACAAGCTCGTATCGCGCCACTCGGTGGCGCGATATGAGCTTGTAGATCTGCTATTTTTAAATAGCTAAAGCATAACGTGATGCTGACACCAAAATGGGTGCCCGTTCAGAATGGGTTTAGGACACTGCACTATTTGTAGCATTTCATAGCTCTCTTGGCTCTACTTACAGAAACGGCATCCAAATTCATAAATGGTGCCTGTGATTTATATGCCGCGCTTCGGACATGATGTAAAGATGGAATGTCCAACTTTATGCAACCACTCGGGACAAAGTTTTGTCAATGTCAACACTGATGCACGGCAACATGGCTGAGAGAACCAAACAGATTTACTTTAAAAAAATATATATATATATATATTCTTTAAGATTAGTTTTCGGCTTTTGTGCCTTTATTGATGGTTACAGTGAAGACAGACTGGAAAGAGGAAGGGAGACACTCCTTTCAATTATTTCTAAAACCATTGAACGTGTTGTCTCCAAGCAGCTCTCTCTCCATCTCTCACAGAACAACCTGATGGATCCCAACCAGTCCGGATTTAAGAAGGCCCACTCTTGGTGTTGTCCTGGACAGTCAGCTCTCGTTCAAAACTCACATCACAGCTGTCACTCGATCCTGTAGGTTCACACTCTATAACATACGACGAATTAGACCGTTCCTCACCCAGGAATCAGCCCAGCTCCTAATCCAGACAACAGTCTTGTCAAAACTCGACTATTGTAACTCCCTCCTTACTGGCCTACCAGCATGTGCACTTAAGCCTCTCCAACTGATCCAGAATGCCGCAGCTCGCTTGGTCTTCAACCAGCCAAAAGTCTCACATGTCTCCCCCCTGATCTGCTCCCTCCACTGGCTCCCGGTCGCTGCCCGCACAGAATACAAAACTCTGATGCTGGCATTCAAAGCAACCAAAGGTATGGCTCCCCCATATCTTGCAAGTATGATCGAACCCTACAAACCCTCCCGCGCACTCAGATCAGCCAACGCAGGGAAGCTGGAAGTACCCTCACTAAAAACGCCGGGACAACGCTCCACACGTCCCAAACTCTTCTCCCTTCTGGCTCCAAAACTGTGGAATGCACTTCCCATTGCAGTCAGAACTGCAGCATCACTCCCAATCTTCCACCGTAGTCTGAAAACCCACCTTTTCATACTCCATCATGGCCTATAGCACTTACCCGACCCCCTTAGATAGCATTTCTGTAGACTTAGATAGCATTTGATACAGACTTATAGCACGTATGTAGACAGCACTATAATTGCATTGTATGTAGTCATAGCACGTCATAGTACATATGTATAGCATAGTAGTATATATGTATAGTTTATATGTATAGTTTCATTATATAGATATTCCACTGTTACTTCCTTAGCTTACGCATGTTTCATGATAAATGTTTTTATGTGATGTATTCCCATGCTTTTTTGTTCTTGCTTAATGTAAATCGCTCTGGATTAAGAGCGTCTGTTAAATGCCTAAATTGTAAATTGGAGAGACGGGGAGAGACATGCAGCAAAGGTTGTCATGGCTGGGACTCGAACACACGCCGTGCTGTCAGGCCAGAGCAGAGCCTATAATGTGGCATGCGCCTTGATCGCTAGGCCAGCAGCCCTTGAAATATGTTTTTTAATCATCTCTATTGCAGTCTTGCATATTATGCAGCCAACTAACATTTGCCAAATAGATATGGTTAGGTACAGTAGTTGTCCTTGACTGTAATAAAACACTGTAATAAAACTGCAAGGTAACTGGCCATAACGTTAGTTGTTGAGTGGGGGTGGTTGCCGGATGAACAAAATAACTTCCAGACTGCACCACTAGGGGCCAAATCGTCCTGGACACGGCAAAATGTCCAATTGATTGATTGAATGAATACTGAAAACAATTTGCAAGGACAAAGCACAGGAAGTATACAGTGCAATACGAGCTCTGCTATTAAGTAAGGATGAAACGAGAGAAACATTTGGCTTGTCTCCATTGGTGTCCTCATGTGCTCGATTCATCGAAACAAACCAAAACTGTTACTTTTCAGGATTCAAATGAAAAAAGGGCTATAAAAAAAAATGCAAAACTATATAACCGTGGTTGTGTGTCCTGAGAAGTGTCCAGAATGTGTGCTAACAAAGCTAAAGAGGCGACAGCCAGAAGAAGGTGCAGCCAGGTATAACGAACGTGTCAGCAGTACAGTAAGCAGATCGGTTCTATTTGATCAATCACAGATAGACTCTAACACCGCAAGCACCTGGCCTGCTCGCAGACAGCAGCTATAGTGAATGATGTATAGATGGACTGTATACATGTGTGGATCAGTTCAGTTTACCCCCACCTGGGGCTGTTGTCTGGCCCCACGTATGCATTCTTTCACTGCAGTGGTTCTCAACCCTATCTGGAATAGGGGCCCACAGGGCTGTCACGGTTACAAATTTAAAGTTGAATTTGTCACACAAATAATTGCGATTAACGATTTAATTGTGTCTTTTGCATTGAACATTGGAACGTTACACATTGTATTTCTGTTTGCCTTTTAGGCTTCGTAAGCAGAAATCGCACGGGGCAGACATGACGAATAACTTGAATATACAAAGAAATCACTCATACTTTTTTATCATTTTTTCTTTCCAAATAGCAGAAATAGTATATCTATAGTTGATCTACACCTTACATGTCACCAAGTGACGTGTTTGTAAGCTTGTAGATCTTCTATTTCTGCTATTTTATTTAATGCATGGACATTTTTCGACATGGACACGATTGACGTATTTGCAAAGATAATTGCGATTATATCAAATAATTGCTATTAGGCGATTATGTAATAATTGTGACAGGCCTATAGGCCCACTTTAAAATCATGGGTCCACCCTCTGACCACTTCCGCTGCCGTGTTAAGTGGTCAGATGGGTGTGTTGTGTGCATTTTCAGAGTTTGTTTATTTCCTATTTATTTTTTATTTTTCAGGGTTTTATATAGAAGAAAGACATTTCTTATATTATCATTCAAAGTTTTGTGTTTTGGCCACTTGCAATATCCTCACGGGAGTCACTGCCCACCAGTGGGCCCCGGCCCACAGAGAATTAAACAATATTACACAAGATTATACTGTTACCCTTAAAGAAAAAACACTTTGATTCAATTTCATTAAAACTAAGATATTTGCTAAAAGAAAATCATATTTTTTTTAACGACAGATAACCACAAATGTCCCAAGAAAATCACTAGTCTACAGTAGCAACCCAGTCGGCTGCACTCTGGGAGAACAGAGCAGGTGATTTATATATTTTGATTAGGCGTTCCGTCATGCTCGTTTGAAGCACAGCTGGCTGTTTCAACCAATCAGATTGCTTCCTCGAAACAACCTGTTGTATAATCACCGTTTGACGGTAGCTAGCCTACACCCATGGTCCACAACGCATAGCTATCATAGTTATAGTTATAGTTATCATTACAATTATGTTTATTTACTGTAATTGAAAGATGTGCTGTCAGGTGTTGCACACAATCAATTTGAATGAAATCACTATTGGCACATGACACATATATTGTAGTAGTGGCTTCTGTTTATGACTATGAAATGGGTCTGAATGATTTTGATTGTATCGTTTTAATACAAATAAGTATATGCTTATCAGTGTTGCGAGGATGATTGGGCACTTGGAAAGAAGTCGCCCCTCCACAGGTTTAGATGTAAAGAAGTGGGTGAAATTATTTCGGGGAAAATAACAACTTTTTTCTCTCATTAAAAAAAAACACTTTCACCTTGGTGTCCCAAAATGTTTCAACATGAACTTGTAGACTGGTGGCTATTTCTTTATTTACATTTTCATATATTTTCGCCTATAATGATATGCACGAAATAGTGACACCAGCATGAAAGTGGTTAAGTCTGTGTATTTTATAAATATTTAATCAATTAAAAATATTAACAAGCACGAGCTAATAATGTTTTTCTTCATTCCTTTCAGTTCTATGTTAACTGGTCAACTGGTCTATGTTAAAAGATGAATATATAATCATCTTCATAAAACTGAATCATTCACATACCACTGCAGAATGTATGCTGGTTTGACAGTGTTCACGAATATCTATTAACAAATGCATTTGCGTAACCCCCCTTTCTTTTAGTTGATCTTTTTCACACACACGTGCGCAAGAACGCATGCATGCACGCTCTCTCAGTCTCTCTCTCTCACACACACACACACACACACACACACACACACACACACACACACACACACACACACACACACACACACACACACACACACACACACACGTCACAATGGCCCGGGTCACCTGAAGGTTAATGGTTGACTCACACACTGCTAAAATTATCTCCTCTCCTTCTCTTCTCCTCTGCCCTCCTCTCCTCCCTATTTCTCTCTTTATCTTGCATACATAAACACCCATTCTGACCTGAGATCAGATTCATACGAGGTTTCTGCCGGACACACACTGGTCTGATGAACCCATTCTGACCTGAGATCAGATTCTAAAAATGTCAGTCACTCTTTGATTTTTCAAAAATAGCAGACCTACAAGCTCGTATCGCGCCACTTGGTGGCGCGATATGAGCTTGTAGATCTGCTATTTTTAAATAGCTAAAGCATAACATGATGGGTGCCCGGTCAGAATGGGTTAATAATAATTTTAAAAGAATAGCAATTACAAAGCCATACAAATATAATTCTCTCGCTCTCACTCTCTCTGTTGCAGAACTAATGAACATTTAGTCCGTTTTCCCTTAAGACAATTTATTAGGAGGATGGAAATCATTATCATTCTTCTCCTCTTATCTATAGATAACGTGGGAAACTGTGTGGAAGATTTGCTCTAACAATCCTTTTGTCTGCACTAAAAATACCGCCCGGTTAATAAGTGAGTGGAGAATGCAGGTAGCACTTTTCTCATTATTACCACAGAACATGCTATTGAAAAATAGCAGATCTACAAGCTCATATCGCGCCACCGAGTGGCGCGATACGAGCTTGTAGGTCTGCTATTTTTAGAAAAATCGAAGAACGACTGACATTTTTAGAATCTGATCTCAGGTCAGAATGGGTTCATCAGACCCAGTGTTTGTCCGGCGGAAACCTCGTATGAATCTGATCTCAGGTCAGAATGGGTTAAACTCGAGCTCAATTTTAAACGTCGGCTAATCGAAAAGCAATTGATGTACTCCAAGCTCAGCAGATCACAGCTACTGTCAAAGAATGATGAAAATGATAAAATCTCTAAGCTTCCATAATGTTCATCTGGCCTCATCACAAGCCCTGTACACTCAAAACATGCACCGTATATGGCCAGTACAGAATTCATTCCATATTGATCTGACCCCCCCCCCCCCCCCCCCCCCCCCATGCCAAAGCGCCAGCCGTCAACGAGGCGGATGCGTGTAGGGTGAGGTCGCTTCTAGCCCCCAGGCGTCTTACTGGTGTATTTACAAAGTTCATGGGGTCCGTCCAGGATTCCTGCCAACAGTCACTGCAGTGAAGTCTATACTGTCGAGTAAGCAAGTAAGTTTGAGCCGTTTCTTTCAGTCTGTTGGCTCCTCAAGGACACCTCCAGAACAGAGGTGTGTGTGTGTGTGTGTGTGTGTGTGTGTGTGTGCGCGTGCATGTGCGTGCACACGTGCATATCACCGCTGATCACACTTGACTACAGCGTTAGCCTCACGTATAGCCAGCCCCAGGCAGATTGAGTCTGGTGTCGCTCAATTGTGGGCGTATTTCGCGGACCAGCAGTAGTGGAGGACCAACCAGGGCCCAGTATGCAAATATATGGGGCGGGCTTACCAGGCTATAACCAACCAGGGCCCACTATAGGCGAGTAAATCTATGAAAAAAAAGCACCTTACCCTAAAAAAATTGCAACAAAAGGTTTCTCAACAGTTTTTTGTAGTATTAGGTGTCCCTAATAACATACTAAAAGTTTACCAAAGTTTGATCACCCGAAAGGTGTTATTTTCAAGATGGCGTCCAAGATGGCCTAAAAACCATTAAAATAGCCTAACTCCTTCATTATTCATCCTAGACAAGTACTTTTTGTGTCTAACCCTATGTTTTTGGGGTCTAGGAGTCCATTGAACTTGTTCAAATTGCAGAGATACAATTAGATAATTGTGAAATCCAATATTGTGTTTGTGACTCTGTTAAAACCCTCTGAAATAGTCACCAGTTTCAAGTTAACTAAACTAAATATTTAATAAATGTCTGAATATTTATATATTTTTTGTAATAAGGTTTCAAGATATCCTCAAAACACAACAAAACTAATAGTCACAATTTTCAGTAATTCAGAAGGTTGTGGCAGAGAATATTGTCAGTTGATAGATAATAGCCTACATGATTGCAATATTGAAACGTTTTGGATAGCTTGTTGGATAAACTTTGGCTCAAACTACTGTAAATAATTCATCATTATACACCCCACCCAAAACTAATTTCTTGCATTATAGAGCGTCACAGTCCCGCCCCCTTTCATGACGACGCCAGGCCCAGGAAATAATTCCCAATGCATTTTTCCCATAGACATTTCGAAACGTATTTATTGAAAGACATTATAAGCGTCGTACAAAGCCAACTCTTGTCGTGACAAATCATGACAACAAACACAATATTTTGGACCAAACAAATAATTACAAAGAAGAAAAGTGTTGTAATCTGCTGTTCTTTTCTACTTTCTAATTCTTTGTTTGGCCCAAAACATTGTGTTTAATATCATGATTTGTCACGACAAGAGTTGGCTTTGTCCGCAGTGTAAACGTCTTTAAATAAATACTTTTTGAAAAGTCTATGAGGAAAATGAACGGTGATTTCTTCTCCGTCTCTCTCAAGGGGGCGGGACTGTGACGCTCTACTTACTCTTAGTGCAGAGTAGTCAGAACCTAAGTATGATAGGTGGGGTTGGGTGAGAAGGTAAAGGGGGGTCCGGTCTAGAGTTTAGTGGGCCTAGGGTTCCCCTCAGGTGGGTACAGGGGAGTATGGGGTCACTGGATTTCTCCCTGGGGACTTGGAGCACAGAAGAGCAAAGTTAAGAAGACCCTCATGGTCTTCTCCTCTATGCATGTCTGAGGTGGCTCATACAGTACATGTCCCATTAAAGCTATGGGGCACTTGAGAGCTTGAGAGATTGGGGCTTGTCTGTCCCTGTGGTGGTAGTTCTAAGACCTCCATGTTGTGATATTGATTAATATGGGGGGTGGGTTCAATTAATCGATTATTAATCGGCAGAGCTGTCGACTATTGTCAACATATTCCCCAATTTCCACTGAGATTATGGGGTGAATGAATGTGGCCAGACCCATCTTCTCTTTCTGTCATAGTGACATAATATTGTCCTGCATCAGATCATGTCCAAATCAGGTTCTCCAATCTGCAGTAGCCTCTTCAGTTTTTTGAAGATTTTTTGAGTGGTGCAACCACTCCCTTACGGAGCTATGTGTGTGGCTGGCTGGGTCTGAGCACTATGTGTGTGGGTTGCTGGCTGGCTGGGTCTGAGCACTATGTGTGTGGCTGGCTGGCTGGCTGGGTCTGAGCACTATGTGTGTGGCTGGCTGGGTCTGAGCATAGATAGATAGATAGATAGATAGATAGATATTATAGCAGTGACTGACTAATAGGGGATTCACACTGAGACGGACTGAATCCGTTTCATTGGAACCGTTTCCGAATACGGTTGCCTGGTCCCCGATGGCCATGATTCACATTGCCCGAGATTCAACAGCGCACCCGGGTACACTTGCATAACACACTTTAATCCTCCTGATGACGGTGTGCTTGATGGCTGGCGCACACGGACACTGACCATTAACTGTGCGACATTGTCTCAAATAAATCCAGACACACTGAATTGCATTGCCTCTTTGGCTTTTTGCTGTGATACTATACTTCACTGTCAGCCTGCCTGCTATTTACTGTGTCAGTCAGTTCTGTGCTCCAGTGTATTAGTTTGCTATGGATTCTACTTTAGCATTATTATTATTTTGTTTTACTTTGGAAACTGCCAAGCAAAGCCCAAGAGCCACGTGTAGTCCGCAGAATAAGATCAACGGTCCAGAGACCCTCCCCCCATGCGGTCCCGGGGACGGTTGGGCGATCCGCTCCCGGGAACGGTACGCATCATTCACACTACCATGCACAACATCTGCCAAGTGGTCCCGAGTGTGCACCCGGGACCATAGTGTGAATCCCCTATGAGACATTGAGCGTGCGTCCGCAACTGGTTGTGGCCCCCATCAAGTGACCTTTTGACCAATGCGGCCCTCGCCCCAAGTTGAGTTCGACACCCCTGCTCTAGGCCCATGAGGGGCCATTTCTCTCCACTGTATCCCCACTGAGGAGTCCATCTTCCCCATAGACCAGACAAGTGGCCATTTGGTTCTACTGACTGAGTGTGTTTGCTGCAAAGACACTCAGCGTTGTGAGCTTTTATAGATTGCCTATTTTCACAATGTTTGTCCCGGCCCACAGTTTGGGAACCACTACCCTTATAGGGGACTTATTTTTATTATTATTATTGCCAGACACCTTTACAAAAAAAAGGGCAGACATTTCTCTGTAAATTTATTCCATGATTTGTGTAATATTCCCATGCAGTCTATCACTTGGCAGCCATGCTTTTACAAATGTCACATGACAGTACCACCCAGTAATAATGAATATATTTCTTATTGTTATGGTATCAGAATGTGAATTGTGTATAGGTGATGAATTCACCTATACAGCAGTACGGCATTATAGAAAAGAGAAATGTCCTATTACACTGTTATAACATTATAAACAATTGCTTTAATATATCATTGTACTTTTATATAATTTATATATGCTAATTGGATTCCTAGATAACCAAGACATAGGGTTAGACACCAAAATTATTTTTCTAGGATGAATAATGGAGGAGTAATGGTATTTTAAGAACTGGCGGCGGCCATCTTGAAAATAACACCTTTCGGGTGGTCAAACTTTGGTAAACTTTTAGTATGTTATTAAGGACACCTAATACTACAAAAAAAAGTTGAGAAACCTTTTGTTGCAATTTTTTTAGGGTCAAACCATATTTTTACCCGCCTACTATGTGTGTGTAGCTGTAGGTCTAACAGATTCCATTTGAATCTTTTTTGCAACCTCCCCTTGGAAAACATCTAATAGCAGCATAGCAGATCTACAAGCTCATATCACGCCACCGAGTGGCGCGATACGAGCTTGTAGGTCTGCTATTTTTTGAAAAATCGAAGAACGACTGACATTTTTAGAATCTGATCTCAGGTCAGAATGGGTTAATCAGACCAGTGTGTGTCCAGCGGAAACCTCGTATGAATCTGATCTCAGGTCAGAATGGGTTAAGGTGCGTTCAGACTTGGATGGTTAGAGCGGCGCGATTACATACAAAGTCGATGCGAAGACGAGAATTGCGCAAACGGGCACGGTGCTTTAGTGTACGTGCGTGCATGCGTACGTGAACACTCTTGTTAATGTGTATGACAGTATGACTGATAATTGCGATCTGACACTTTTTCCATTTGAATCCTGAAAAGTACGTTTTGGTTGCATGAGGTTTCCACCCGACAGAAGAAAAGCACAAGAATAAAGTTATGGAGCATTTTTGATGGGTAAAAAACACTGAGACAGACATGCAGTTTGCCGATATCTAGTGTTATTTGGGTGAATATCTTTTCATGTTGTTTTGTCACAGACCGATCAGAAACATAATGTCCTCAACCTCCTCTCTCTGCTTTCCTCTATCCCTCTGCATTTTGCCACTATGATCAAATGGCATCCAATGAGTTCTAGGTTTCTCAGCTGCTCCCTGCGTTTGTGTGTGTGTGCGTGTGTGCGTGTGTGATCATGTTAACAGTTTGACTGTTTTTTACGATTAACCCGCATTTTAATCAACCCCCCTTCACTGCCGAGATTGTTGTATTACCTTTAGAGCACACGCTGAATTATTTGGGCTTTTAATCCGCGAAAATCGAGCGAAAATAGCTCCCCCCGTTTGTTATGAACGATCGAACCACCCGCCATCTTGCTACACCGAGAAGAGGCAGCACAGGACCCGCCTCCATGAGGCGTTGAACCCAATGCGTTTGCATTGGCCTCAATTTCCCAGAAGCCCTAGCAGCTCACAGCATGTGACGATTTCCGGTTCATTGTCAACACGAAATGCACCTCCTCTCTTCCTAAGCGGCGAAAAAGAATTTTCTTTTTTTTGTTTACATTACGGCGGATTAAACACATAAAACAAAAGTCGCGTAAGTCTTTTATGGCAGCGACATTAACCTGGAGTAATCCATTCGCGGCACGGAAACTGTTAATAGTGCTGATGAAAACACTGTTAAAGGAGAGAACACTAATTTAGCGAAAAGCTGGACCACAACAACTGCATTCTGCTGACGATCAGACCATGTGTGGACTAGAAAAGGGACAAAGAAGCTGTATTTGTTGGTCTGTCTTCTTCTTATTTCTTTATTGAATATTATTTTGTATTTTTATTTCTGTCCTGGTCACGGCCTCTGCCCATGTCCAGTCCCTTCATCATGCAGTGTTGGCCCTGATGTGACCCTGCCTCTGCCCCCTGTGTCCGCTGTTCCCCTGCAGTCTTTGCCCGGGTTTTACCCCTCCCATTCCCAAGAGGAGTGTGATCATGTCTTGAGTGCTGCCACCTGCATGGGTTCGTGGGTTTGCCCCTGATATTGCCAGCTCTTAAGTATTGGGGTTGAGGACTTCGTCCACCTGTGCCTACTTGATCATATACTACAACGTGACACAAAAGTATTAGAAGTAGCAGATCCACAAACCACATGTTTTGAGCTTGTAGATCTGCTATTTCTTTTTATTTGAATCCTGAACTGTAACAGTTTTGGATATACAAGGTTTCCACCCTACAGAGACAATAAGCGACTTTGGGCTTACGTTTTTGTGAGTGTTCCTGACAGGTGGTCCTTGTTTGTATTTTTGTCTTAATCAGTGTGGGTTTAGTAGCAGATCGACAGGCTACTGTCCAGTAAAGTGACGCTATACACTTAACCAGATAACAGTTTCTTCAATATTTTCCAAAGCTCAATTGCCTTTGATCCGTCTGTTAGAAAAGTACTGTATTCGAAGGCCCTATAGTAAAAGATACTGGTTTTGTTCAGAATTTATTGTCGTCTCCTGGTCTTTCCACAAAATAATGGAAAATGCTCGATAGTGGTCTCAATAAGAACCCGGCTCGATGCGCATGATCGATAAGGTGCTCGTTATCAATAAAAAGTAACAAGCTCCATCCCTAGTTTCCACACAGATCACGGACTGTATGTCTCCCCAAACTTAAGGTGTAATGAAAAATCATTTAAACAATTTCATTAGTATTGTTTTGTGGTGGATATTAAACAGTAATTTACTTAACCCATTCTGAACGGGCACCCATTTTGGTGTTAGCATCATGTCGTGCTTTAGTTATTGAAAAATAGCAGATCTACAAGCTCATATCGCGCCACAGAGTGGCGCGCTACGAGCTTGTAGGTCTGCTATTTTTTGAAAAATCGAAGAACGACTGACATTTTTAGAATCTGATCTCAGGTCAGAATGGGTTCATCAGACCAGTGTGTGTCCGGCGGAAACCTCGTATGAATCTGATCTCAGGTCAGAATGGGTTCATCAGACCAGTGTGTGTCCGGCGGAAACCTCGTATGAATCTGATCTCAGGTCAGAATGGGTTAAACCCTACATACTTCATTTACTGGGATCCCAGGGATGCTTAGTCCTCCTCTCCTCTACCAACGTCACATTGTTAGCTTGTAAATCTGCAGTTTCCACCGACTGTTTGACCCAGAATAGGGACGCTAGGGTTCACGTGGTTTTTTTGTGGTTTTTGAATGTGTCTCTCTCTACAGGTATCGAGACCGCTCATTTACAAAATCTAAAGAGAAACATGTGACAGAGACTCGAAAGTCTCTGTTGGGCTTGGACGGATCCCCAGGTCAGCCAGGAATACGTGTGTTTCCAGAGGCGAGCGTCTTAACCACCGACAGGCCCAATTTGCTGTCGACTTCTTTGAAGTAGAATTTTGTTTTTGCGGGCGGCGGCAAGCTCGGCAGCAACGAAAGTGGGAGCGAGAGCGGATGACAAAAGCTCTCTGTGTGCCTCCGAGCCAGCTGCTTGGAGAGAACAGCCAAAACCAGAGAGAGATAGCTGGCAGAAACAATCGTCACCACAAACTGCTCCCCTAAACTCCTCCAACAAAATGCTCTCTGTCTCTCTAAAAAAGCTGAGATCTCATGATGCAGAGTAGTTTGCTTGCAAACGGCTCGGGCCGTATCACACAGCACAATGCCGACGCTTGTATGGGCAGATTGGGCACGTGTGAGTGACTCTGTCCCCTGTTGTATATATACTAGCCCTTACCCGTTGTGAGATATTTGCCCCCCCCCCCCCCCCTTGTGGCCACGGGGGGTACTTTCGCATTTTTAATTCACTAATAAATTCATTATTAATTAATAATTTGTTAAATTGGAAGTCTTCGTTAAGACCTCCATATTATTATGGTCAATGCCTGTGTGAAAAGTGGGAGCGATCGGTGCAGGCAGTGAGGAGCTACGGCGGTGTTTCTGACACACAGACAGACAGACACACATTCAGACAGACATTGACTGAATTATAGTATGATGATTGAGTCCGATACGATCCCTATTTTGGAGAGTCCCCAATTACCCATTAAGACCTGAGGCCGATTCTACAAATGCCTTATAAATCAATAGTTCTCACACTTTCAAGATTTTTTTTTTAAATGTTCAAAAATAGATAATACCGGTATCTGCTATTTTTTTGAATAGCCAACACAAAAACCTAAAAAGACACAGATGCTTTGCCCCAAACTACGAGCTCACAATGTGATATATTAAAGGTTTTATGACATTCATTTTCATTTCTTTTTCTTTTTTCTTTTAGGTTTTATGACCTCAATTACACCCAAAAAACCTTAACTTTGAACATTCAGTGGATTTTCTGTGGTCTGAAGTTTTCTTTGGGGTTTTTTGGGCCTTTTGAGCTACAATGAAAACAGGCAACACAGTGAAACAGTGACATCGGCTGGCAAATCCCATTGACATATATGGGATTTGCAGTAAGTGATGTCACTTACTGCCGGCAAATCAGAGCACCTGTTTGAGCCAGAAAACCCCAGATCACAGAAAATCTACTGAATGTTAAAAGTTCATGTTTTTTGGGTGCAATTGAGATTAGAAAACCTAAAAAAAAACAAGAACAATTCCAAAACCTTTTTTTTTATGTCACAATCCCTTTAAATAGCGGTCAGGCTCTACTTTGTGTGTGTGCGTGTGTGCGTGTGAACACACGCACTGCGTGAAAACATTGAAGATGCACAGAATGGGGAGAGAAACCGCTGACAGCTTAAACATTTATGGCTGCTATCAGTCTCTGGGAAAGACTCCATTAGATTAGCAGTGAACCTGAGCCTGGACTAAACGCAGGGTTCACACTCATTTATATAGAAGTAAAGCGTCACCATTGTGGTTTGGACCAGTGTTGGGCAGTAACAAGTTACTAGTAATATATTACTGTAATGTTACTTTACCCAGTAATGAGTAAGGTATTTATTACTCTGGCAAAACCGTAATATACCATAATACTAAATAATAATAATACTAATAATAAAAAATAAAAACAATAGCACATATTACATAATTTACTCAGGATTTGTTGGTTCTAAAATAAACTGACTAAAACAGATTGTGTTGTTGTACATAGGACCCCTTTTTTGCGGGTGGGGGGGCAAAAGTAATAATTATGTAATATAATATGTCAAATTATATATTACTCTTGATTCCAAGTAATATATTATTACTTTTTTAAGGAGTAAAATAATAAGTAACATATTACTCTCTTGAGTAATATTGCCCAACACTGGTTAGGACCCATGTGTGGGTCGCAAGTTAAATACCCCTTTCACTCTTTGTTTCCTATATTTTGTTTTAAAGATGGAGTGCCACGCTAAAACATGATCATCAGGTATTATTACAATATAAGGGGGAAGAACTTTTTCCAAAAAGTGTACAGTATTTGTTAAAATCATGCTTTTATGTGGACACGCCCACCAGTTCATTAAGTATGCCTGGTTTGGCTGGTGGGTGGTGATGGGTGGTGATCCACTTGAACTGAAGCCGCACCCACAGCTGTAGTTGTATGATAAAGGGGGAGGGGTTAGGGGAGGGGCTGATAGTGTGGTGTCACTATATTACTGTTTACTTCATTGGCCCGTTTGACTGTCAAGGGTTCAGCCTCCAGGAAGAAACCCTAAATACAAAGTCAATACACCATTGCACATAAAAACAACTCCAGGGTGTCTAATGAAGTACGGTCACCTCATAGACACATGAAAAACTGGAAAAATACAAAAATTGTGGCACTCCATCTTTAAATTATTATTTCGTTTTGTCTTTTTGGTTTCAATTTAAACCATGCAAGGCACCAACCAGCACATCAGGAGCAATTAGGGGTTCAGAGTCTTGCTCAAGGACACTTCGACACTAAAGGTGGTTGCACACCGACTGCGTTTTTTCGGAAAACCAATGGAGAAACGCAGCTAAAAATACGAATTTGCGCCCGGTGTGTGGAGACCTTAACTCTGGGGGAGCCCGGTTTCGAACCGGTAACCTTGCGGTTACCATCCAGCCACTGGCTGCTGGTTACATAAAAGTCTCGCATATCTGAGGTTTGGCAGAGAAGAGAGGATGATGGGGGGCGGCGAGAGAGATAGAGAGAGAGAGAGAGAGAGAGAGAGAGAGAGAGCAAGCCTTTATAACCTATGACTGAAAGAAGAGACTGGACACAGAGAGAAACGGTGCAGACATCCTGTCAGGAGGACTCACGAGGGAAGCTGGTCTGCCCAACGTGAAGAGGTTGCGTCCAAGAGTAACTGGCTCTGATTGAATTAGGTTACGAGGGAGAGTTTATTTTTAATCATGCTTACGCATTAATGGTACAAAAACAGCAGTGAGTGAGGCAGTGGGAGTGCTGGAGGCATGCTGTCTGTCTGTCTGGGTGGTCTTTGTCGGGCATGCCCAAATATGGAGTATATGCAGACGTCAGAATGATGTCAGAACAGGCCAGTTCCATATATGGGCAGGGCCCTGTCCAGAGCACGGGCAGAGGCCTTTTTTGAGGCGGTTCTGGACAACTGTGGGTCCGACCGACTTGACACCGGCCACTGCCCCCCCCCCCCCCCCCCTCTTGGTATGTAGGAACATAATCCTGCACCCTGAAGACCCAGTTAATCAGAGTTCTCAAATTCTGCCCCAAACCCGACCCAGTCCGACCCGATGTTTTAGGGCCGGGTCGGGCCTAAAATCTATGCTAATTAATTATTCGGCAGTATATAAATCAAGCTCAGCACTGGGTGCACGGATATAGTCTGAGTATAGGAGGCAGGACATGTTTGAACCAGAATGTGTTAGAGTTAGTTTTTACAGACCAACTCTTTCCCCAGAGAGCAGGATTTGCTTCTTCTGACCCATATCAGTTTTTTTGCAGACTATACTGTTGTAATGTTGCAGTGTTTCTCTTTCTGTATGTGTTAGCGTCCTGTGCTTCACACACTGCAGTCGGAGTCGAATGTCGGAACACATACACTGAGTTGGATGTCGGAATTATGGGCAGCCGCCCTGCCAAGGTAACAAGAAGACTCGCCCCGTTTCTGTTTTCCTCCCAGAATTCTCCCCAATGTGAGGGGTGGGAGAGGCTGGACAGCAGACGGCTGGACTTTGAATTTCTCTAACTATAAACTTTCATGACAGCAGACAGCCTATAAGTACAAATATAATTTATGAAAAGCTACTACAGTGAAGTCTGTTCACAGAAGTTGTTGTAGGATATGTGGGGATTATCTGACGAGGTACCATTTGAGTGTGCAAAACCTTACATATACTAAATAATACTAAATTGTTTATAGGGTCAATATAAGTAAAATAATATAGCCTTTCTACAGGAGTATCTTTTTATATTTTTCCAAAAAGAATACAAACAGCCAATAGCATATTACAAAGTTATCCCCCTCACTGGTGACAATTCCGGGAGGAAAAACGGGCAAGCACCGGGTCGAGTCTTCCGGTATTCCCTGCCAACACACACTGTCAAAACAGCCCCAGTCTAGTGCCAATACTACAGTATAAGCTATATACAGAGTAGCCATATTGGAAAGAAATTGTGGCCTCTTCCTTACTTATGTAAGTGTAACCAATGATATACTATAATTAAGGTTGTGTTATTCCATTCTGGTCAAACAGTCAGCGTTCTGATAGTTGGCTCACTGGAAACACTCTGCTACTGTACAAAAATAGCAGACCTACAAGCTCGTATCGCGCCACTCGGTGGCGCGATATGAGCTTGTAGATCTGCTATTTTTCAATAGCTAAAGCATAACATGATGCCGACACCAAAATGGGTGCCCGTTCAGAATGGGTTAAAGAATATGATTAAAGAATCTGATGGATAATATTTTAAGATTTGTTGTTTGTGCATGGAGCGTTACATGTTTTTCTGCGCCCTATGACTCATTGTTCATGTCACGCTGTCCACACTGAGTTTACATCTCACTTCTCCCCCAGCCAGTGTGTAGATAGGAATTGTTTTATTTCCCGATGATCTGCCTCTCTGTGGAAAACATTATTATTATTTGACCTCGGCGCGGCGCCGAGGCAGACACCCGTCTCCAACTAACGTTAACTAGTCGTCCCTGAATCCTACATTTAAACTACATTTACTTAAAGGACTACATTTCCCATCAGTCACACTTCCTGGAATTCCTCTCACTGCCACCTTGCACACACACACACACACACACACACACACACACACACACACACACACACACACACACAGTCCCACAAGTGCACAAGACCCGACGGTAAGCGTTGTTGACAGTCAGGCCTGCATGGCTCCGTGCACACCGCATTGATATGCAGGCAGCGCTGCAGTGTATGCCGTAATGAAACGCAGTCAGAGAGTCTTTCATTCACAACAGCTCCTCCACGGACATATTTTCTAGGCCAAGTGAATCTTTCACTCCGGTTGTCAGGCCAGCCGATTAGTGTGATCTCGAGTGCATGGTTGGTGTGTGTGTGTGTGTGTGTGTGTGTGTGTGGCACACATGACTATGCACTGCAGCGAAATACTACAGTATGACTCCTAACCACGCTGGTTGTAACCACCACGTCCCCCAATCCCCATGACGCGTAATGACACTGTAGCCTACTGCAGCTCTCCCTGGCAGGCAGGCAGGCACAGGCAGCAAACCGTGCTTAATCCATTCTGACCTGAGATCAGATTCATACGAGGTTTCCGCCGGACACACGCTGGTCTGATGAACCCATTCTGACCTGAGATCAGATTCTAGAAATGTCAGTCGCTCTTCGATTTTTCAAAAAATAGCAGACCTACAAGCTCGTATCGCGCCACTCGGTGGCGCGATATGAGCTTGTAGATCTGCTATTTTTCAATAGCTAAAGCATAACATGATGCCGACACCAAAATGGGTGCCCGTTCAGAATGGGTTAAACCTATTTGCCGTGTCTACTGGAAGTGTTTGCCTTTGCCTTTGCCTCGGGGGCCTTGCCCGCTGTTCCACTGTAAACCGCTAATAAAGGCTGCAACACGGCTGACAAGCCAACGGAGGTCGACGGGGGACAGCCACAAGTCTCCCCCCGTGTCATAAAAAAAACCCAGTCTGTATTTATGGTTTAATTCTGTCTGAGAGCCTGTGGGGACAGAGAGAGAGAGAGAGAGATGGATAGACGAGGACTCTTTTACAGCCACCGCTCTTAGACGATTGTGTAAAGCGATGAAATCATTTCGGTGGTTCCCAAACTTCTTAGCCCGTGACCCAAAAGAGAAATTAGATGTTTTCCCAGGACCCAAACTAGTGAAAATAGCAGATCTACAAGCTCACAACGCGGCGCGAAGCGTCGCGTTGTGAGCTTGTAGATCTGCTATTTTCACTAGTTTGTTGATCGGCTATTTTCACAACTTCGAAAACAAATGTATAAGTAGTGAAAGTTGTGATTCTCAGCCTCTAAGCAAGCAAGCAGAATCTGTTCTCTTTCCACCTTTCAAACCGGGCCTGAATCAGTTCAGTTGAATTCAGTTCCTAATTTCTTTGTCGTCAGCAATGCTCTAAAACTTTGGAGGTATATTAGAGATAGAAAATAATCTCTATAGTTAAAGTTTTTGGAGAAACAGATATTTAAACCTAATAAGACTAAAGCAAAGAAAGCCTGTACAAATCTGTAAAATATACCAATTAGAGTTAGACATTGTTCATCTCAGCAAAGGTGAACAATGTGCAATCTCAGTCAGTACAGTGGAGGTATAATATAAGAGTAGTGTCATTTCCTACCGGTTTATGGTGCAGTTTTATGGTACAGTTAGTTAACATGAAAAAAAGCAACATGGAATGATTTCGCTTTTTAAAACTTTTTACGGACAAAAAAGCGCCCACAATAGACAACTTCTACATCATTATGCTTACACAGGAGACGATCCAACTCACAAAGAATATCATCATCATCCTCATCAAATGTGATATTGACATATCTTCATCCAAATCACCAAGTAAAGGCATGATTTGAGAAAAGCTAATTTATGATCTCCACCCAACTCCTGTCTTCCTTCCACCCATCTACCCACCCACCCACCAGTCCATCCATTAACCCACCCACCCACCAAATTGAACGGGGGATTGCCTGGATTAGGCACATCATGGTGAATTTATGTCAGAGAATGGACAGAGGAGAGAAAGAGACAGAGAGAGACGGAGAGACACACACACACACACACACACACACACACACACACACACACACACACACACACACAGGCGATACAGTGAGTATGTCAACTTCAGACAGTCAGCTGCTATGGGTCTCTAAAGACTACTAAATCCCCTGCTGTAAGCCTCAGTAGCAGACAAACAAAGACGTTTTGCCGTCAATTAACTCAATGAAGCAAAGCAGTTAAGCTGCCGTCGTGCACTGACCGACGCAACGTTACAGAGACAATGACCCAGAGAGTACTGGGAGCAGTCTGAGCTCCCCTCCCACTGGTTTCAGAGTAGGGGTGTAAAAAAAAATCGATTCGAATTAGAATCGCGATTCCCGTTATGAACGATTCAAAATCGATTCATAATTTCCAAAATATATATATATATATATTATTTTTTTTAGATTTTATTTCTGGTTAGTTACAGGAGTTTTCACTACCTGGTGTTTATAATATGAAATGTAAGCTCACCCTAACCCTCACCCTTACAGTAAACATCATGTCTTCAGTCATTTTCAAGTTAATCACTACAGTTGGCTGGAGTAGATGGTGATGAAATCCTATGTATTGGATCAAGAATCATTTTGAATAGAGAATAGTTTCGAATCTGGAAAAAAAAATCTTTTGAATAAAAAAAAAAAAAAAATGTTTTTGGAGAATCGATTTAGATTTAGAATCGAATCGTGACCCCAAGAATCGGAATCGAATTGAATCGAGGGACACCCAAAGATTCACAGCCCTATTTCAGAGGGTCCCCCCCCCCCCTCCCTACCCTCTTATATATGTTATATCATATGTAACACTGCTGCTGACTTCTAGAGAGCAGAAAACCACATGCATACCTGGTGGTAATGTATGACAAATGTGCTGCAGTGAGCAGACGTTCATATTCCAGTCTGGTTCGTTTCCCCCCCCCCCCCGGAGAAGAAGTTGGATCCCCTGTGCACGTCACGATCACTGTTGGCTGCGCCGTTTAACCCATTCTGACCTGAGATCAGATTCACACGAGGTTTCCACCGGACACACACTGGTCTGATTAACCCATTCTGACCTGAGATCAGATTCTAAAAAAATGTCAGTCGCTCTTCGATTTTTCAAAAAATAGCAGACCTACAAGCTCGTATCGCGCCACTCGGTGGCGCGATATGAGCTTGTAGATCTGCTATTTTTAAATAGCAAAAGCATAACATGATGCCGACACCAGGTCAGGATGGGTTAATATTAAATTAAATAAACACCTCATGCACTCCACGTAAATCTCAAAACTGAAATAACAGTCGAGCCCTGGATGTATTATTGGGGAAAGAATGTGTGTGTGCGTGCGTGTGTGTGTGTGTGTGTGTGTGTGTGTGGTGTGTGAGTAAGTGGGGTCGATCACTTGAGCAATGGAGGCCAGCATGAGTTGGCTAGCAACGGTACTTCATGGACAACATGCTGAGAGAGAGAAAAGAGATAGAGAAACAGAAAAAGAGAGAAGAATAAAGAGAGAATGAGAGAATAAAGTGGGAGACAAAAAAGAGAGTATAAACCTGACTCATTTTAGTCAATATATTGGCCATTCTTTAACTTCTTTTCCATGACATCGGTATCAGCAAATGCTGCAAGGAGGTGTCCCAATTTTGTTTTTGTTTTTCTAAAATACTGCTTGTTTGCTGGTTCGTTGTATAATTAAAGTTAAATATTATTTCCATCGGGGGCACGGTGGCACAGTTGGTAGTGCTGTCGCCTCACAGCTAGAAGGTCCTGGGTTCGATTCCCGCTCGGGGCGCTGTGGGTGCTGGCGGCGTGTTTCCTCCTCTGCGTCATCAGTGCCCATACCCGAAAGCGGGGTTGGCGAAAGGGCCTTTCTGTGTGGAGTTTGCATGTTCTCCCCGTGTCCCCTAGGGTAGATACCCTCACAAAAAACATACCGTAATCCTGGTCTCTAAACTGCCTCCCCCTGGCCAGCCGGGACGCCTGATGAAGGGGAAAGGAACTGGTTGGAATAAC
>NC_139717.1:41891510-41909010 GCF_964188405.1 Protomyctophum parallelum | reverse complement strand
GCACGCTCATGCCGCTGAAATACTGTGTCTGGAGTACAGTAAACCAGAAACAGGTGTGTGTGTGTGTGTGTGTGTGTGTGTGTGTGTGTGTGTTAGGGCTGTGAATCTTTGGGTGTCCCACGATTCGATTCCGATTATTGGGGTCACGATTCGATTCAAAATCGAATGTTTTCTAGGGCTGCTGGGCAATATGATTTCAGTTTAAATCATCATTATGATTATTTCTAACTTTTTACCTAGATTATGATTAATAACTACCGTAATTTCCGGACTATAAGGCGCACCTGAATATAAGCCGCACCAGCCAAATTTAGGGAAAATCCTGTATACAAGCCGCACCGGACTATAAGCCGCAGGTGGCCCCCTAGTGGCCGTTACGTTAGCTCAGAGCCTTAGATGGCTCTGCGTTAGCTGTACAAATCCATAGATTAGCCGCACCGTTGTATAAGCCGCAGGGTTCAAATCATGGGTAAAAAGCTGCGGCTTATAGTCCGGAAATTACGGTAATTAAAATAGGTGAAAATATCTACAAGTTTGTACCAGAAGCCCTAGAAACAGACATAGACATAATAGGCGGAATCTTCATATTACGCCCGTCGGTTATTGGTTCTAAATATTGGTCAATTGCCCAGCCCGAGTGTGTTGTGAGTGTGTGTGTGTGTGTGTGTGTGTGTGTGTGTGTGTAGAGTGACGTCACTTACGTGTATGTCCTCTGTTCTCAGGTGTGAAGCTGCTGGCCACGGCTGGCAGGGACAGGCTGGTCCATGTCCTGGACGCTGACCATGGCTACGCTCTGCTGCAGACCCTGGACGAACACTCTGCCTCTATCACGGCCATCCGCTTCGCTGGTGAGACACGCACGCAGTGGTGGACTACGTACTCAGTTAAAAGTATCAATGCTGCAACGTAGAACTATATACACTCCGTTACAAGTCAAAGTCTGGAATTAAAGTTTCACTTGGGTAAAAGTACAAAAGTATTGGTAACAGAAGAAAGAAGAAGTTACTCGTCGTGCAGAGCGTTTTCACAAGTTTTCAAATGTATACAGATCTTTTGACAATAGCGGATCTACAAGCTCACAATGCGTCGCGTCGCGACGCATTGTGAGCTTGTAGATCGGCTGATATGCATGCTGAAGTGGTTAATGTATGTGTTTGTCATAATAATACAAATCTACAAAGTAACTAGTAACTAAAGTTTTCAAATAATTGTAGTGGAGTAAAAGTACAATATTTGACTCTGATATGTAGTGGTAGTAGTAGTAGTAAAAGTATTGGAAATTGGACAACAGCTTTTTACGAGAAGAGTACAATATGGTTAAATATAATATTTGTTGTATATATATGCTGTATGAGGAGGACAGCTGAGTGATGATGCCTTCTTCTTTCTGCAGCAACCGACAACCAGGTCAAAATGATCAGCTGTGGAGCAGACAAGAGCATCTACTTCCACACATCCACCAGGGTAAGACGTAATCTCTGCCAGGAGGCATGGCGTAATTATCATAATGATCAGACAGACAGACAGACAGACAGACAGACAGACAGACAGACAGACAGACAGACAGACAGACACAATTTGGAGGTCAACGGTCATTGTGTTTAAGCGGCAATACTTTAATGAATATTAAATATTTTGTCCAATCTGTATGGTAGAGTATGTTAACGCAATATAACATATAGTATACAATAAAGGTCCCTGCAGACTGCTGCTTTTTTCTGATTTTGGAATATACAGGTCTACAGAGAGAGCTGCCTGTTACATTGCAACTGAGGGAAATCTAACTTACAAAACTCAAGTCTATTGTCACTGGTAGACTTGCTTCTATATTGGTCTGTTCTGCTTTTTAATAGTTGCATAAGTTATAATAAGAACTTAGGGATCATGATTCAGGCCACTGCCATCATTATATTCTTTGCTACACCACTCATATAGATTCTAAAAGCATGCTCAATGACTAGAAGCTTATTACACTCGCCCGTTAGCACAATTAGACAAACTTGTCATCAATGTTGTATAGTTCTACATTTTCAGATGAGAATTGTTCCTGGGCTCTGTATTATGCACTGTATTATTGTGCATAGAGAGCAAGCAGCCAAGTCAAAATTCCTTTGTACACAAACACTTTGTACTTGGCCATAAAGCATTGATTCGGATTCTGTTGAGGGCTCATTTTTCAGAAAGGCCTTTGTGCAGTAGAACAAACAGAGGCCTGTTATGCCTCTAGCCAAACATCTCTTTGTGATCGTAACATTTTGTTGAAAATGCCATCTTGGAAGCTGACAGTGGCATTCTGCATCCCCTCAGTCAGTGGAATGCAAATGACCGTGAACCCTTTTCCTCTTTTTTAACCAATTCTGACCTGAGATCAGATTCATACGAGGTTTCCGCCGGACACACACTGGTCTGATGAACCCATTCTGACCTGAGATCAGATTCTGAAAATGTCAGTCGCTCTTCGATTTTTCAAAAATAGCAGACCTACAAGCTCGTATCGTGCCACTCGGTGGCGCGATATGAGCTTGTAGATCTGCTATTTTTAAATAGCTAAAGCATAACATGATGCTGACACCAAAATGGGTGCCCGGTCAGAATGGGTTAAACCTTTCCTATTCTAAAGGCAGTTTAACATTAAGTGTGCCGTCATAGCCACTACTCTGGGCTATAAACGAACATTGTCTGTAAGAGGTAAAAGCATTGTCACAATTATGCAGACAGAGTGCATGTCCTACATTAGCCACATTGGCGCCCCTTTTCTGGGAAAGTCATAACAGACAAAGATTCAAGCCAAAATAGGTGAACATTCGGTGAAAAGAGCCGATCTACAAGCCTACCGTGTAGAGATTTGTTGTAAATAGCCCTGGGGGCCCCCCAAACAACGAAGTATATAGGGTGGAAGTTATATATCTCCTCCAAGTCCATTTGTTTCCCAAGAAGCTTGAGTAGGACTTGATGTTACCAGTGGTACAAAATACAGCCACCATTATAATCCTAAATTATATTCCATAGTTCAGGGGTTTTCAATTGATTGTGAATGAGGGACCACCACCCTGATTTAGAATCAACCCATGGGGACCACTGGGGGTATGGGCTAAGATTAGTGCTTTTGTTTGTATATGTATACATCCCACTGTTTCTCAACCAATAGTCCATTGACTACTAATCATTTCCTAATAATGACTCAACCAGACAATCCGGTGCACTTCTCTCTCTTGAGATTCTAACTCTAATTACTGTACGGTCATCATAGGTCACTCTTTCAACTAGTGGAAAGAAAAGAAAAGAAATCAACAAATCCTACATTACTAAATGCATAGTCAGGGACCACAATACCTTCAAGGACCACCTGTTGAAAACCCCTGCTGTCGACAAAATAAGCTCTTGTCTTGTTGGCAAATTGTAGAGTATAAATAAATTAAGCTTCAGTCCAGCATTTGTGAGCGATACAAATCCATGACTATTAACTGTATACTGTACTATATGAACTGTCACTGACTGTAACTGTACTACTGTCTGTTGTGTCTCAGACTGAGAAGGGGATGGAGTTCCTGCGATGCCACCATGTGGTGCTGAAGACCACGCCACACGACATGGCTATAGACCCCACCGGCAAGTACGCTGCCATCGGCTGTCAGGACCGCTGCATAAGGTGAGGAGGAGACGTGTTTTTGTGTGTGTGTGTGTGTGTGTGTGTGTGTGTGTGTGTGTGTGTGTGCGTGCGCGCGTGAGTGCGTGCGTGCGCGCGTCAAAATAACTCTTTTGACAGAAACACAGGTTTTCAATTTTGAAACAAAATCCCCTGTTAACGTATTGTTCGTGATTCAGTGGTCTGGTATGACACTAGCAGCCAAGTATCAAAACAGTTACCTCTCATTGCCACTTGGGGCTGCTAATGCACACAGAGTGGAACACTTTCCAGTGCAGCTGTAACATATCCCTTGATGTCTTCAAGTCACAGATTGTTTACTCCCCCCCCCTCTCTCTGTGTGTGTGTGTGTCTCTCTCTCTCTCTCTCTCTCTCTGTCTCTCTCTCTCTCTCTCTCTCTCTCTCTCTCTCTCTCTCTCTCTCTCTCTCTCTCTCTCTCTCTCTCTCTACTCTCAGGGTGTTCAACATTAGCAGTGGCAAACAGAAGAAGCTCTACAAAGGATCACTAAACGAGGATGGCAGTCTGCTCAAGGTACTGTTTCCCTTCATATATGCACATCACACGCCATCAAAGTATTAAAGATATAACCTGACACAGAATACGTCTTTAACATTACATGCCTACCTAGGCTACAGAAATATTTAGTAGACTTGGTATCACTTCTTATGAAGACCCCAACAAAAAAGTACTGTATATTAGAGTGCAGTTGGAATTACTTGAGGCATGTTGGTTAATACATTGTTGGACAATGTTGTTTTTAGCAAAAGACTAAAAGACTAATGCTTGGAATGGATTCAGAATCATCAAAAACCCCTAGTTTGAGATGTCACATGCTACATAAATCATAATGATTTTTGTTGTTGTTGTTGCCGTATATAGGTTGTTACCATATGCTCACATATATCCCCCTATAAAGTAAATTGCTCAATACCGACTGCCGGTCAGCAAGTGCATTCATATTTTATGCCAATAAAAAAAATATATATACCAAATTTCCCACTTTAAACAAAAGAAGCCTGTTGACTGCCTGTGGACTATATTCAGAACATATTCTTTTTTGTTATCAAATGTTTTTTAATACAAAAATCACAATAAGACACGTTAACATCATGAATGACTTAAAGAAAACAAAACACATATAAAACACATAACAGCAAAAGCAAAGAACACAAAAACAAACAATCCCACCCACCCCTCCCCCCCCGAGACCAAAGATGCCACAAAATGTCATTACTCCTACTACTGTGCAATGGAAACAAAAAATAAATAAATAATGATAATAATAATAATGATTAAACCATGCCCTTAACCAAATCTGCAATACCAGACCAAATCTCAATGTTTTCCTCTTTTGCACCATGCAATCTTGCTGTAGACATAGATAAATGATATCTAGAAAGGTCAAAGCCCATTGGCGAAATGACAATGTATGAGGCGGTTTCCAGTGCGAAGCAACCATCTTCTTTGCGGCCGTTACGCCAGCAAAGAAGAGACGAATACGGGTGTTATTTAATGGCAACTGGGATACATCATTTAATAAGATATAGAGATGGGGAGGGTGTGATGTTAATTTGTAGAATAGTCGAAAGGTTAGTAGCAACCAAATTCCAAAATGTGAGGACACTCGGACACTCCCACACCATATGGAAGAATGTACCTATGGTGTTCGAAGTGCAGAAAGTGCAGTTGTGATTATTTAAAATCCGCATAGCACACAATCTACAGGGGGTTAAGTATGTCCTATGAACAAAATTTAGATGAATTTGTTGATGATCAGGATTTATTCAGAACATATTCAACTGTTATTGTAAGGAGGTTGGGTTGTGGTTGTCGCAGTGGTGACTTTACTGGACCGTGTGTTGGATGTGTTTCTAGGTTCAGATGGATCCGTCGGGTCGCTACGTGGCCACCGTCTGTTCCGATAAGAACATCAGCATCGTGGACGTCGACACTGGAGAATGTGTGGCCACCATGTTTGGACACTCTGGTAATATAATAATAATACACACGCACGCATGCACACACATGCAGGCGCTCACACTCAAATATACATACAGATATACATACTGTAGGTGCAAGCTGGTGAACTACATACTGTGTAGTGTACCCCAACCATGATATAAGCAATAGTGATATACCGTATACAGTAAAACATCTTGACTATAAAATGGTAAATGGTGCATTTATATAGCGCCTTTATCCAAGGTGCTTTACAGAGATTGTGCATTACATTCACCCATTCACACACACACACACACACACACCGATGCCGGAGGAAACCATGCAAGGCACCAACCTGCACATTGGGAGCAATTAGGGGTTCAGAGTCTTGCTCAAGGACACTTCGACACTAACCTATGGGTCTTTGAACAACACAATATCCATGAGAATGGTTCAGTTAGCAAGCCGATTTGATTTGATTTTCAGAACTTGTCACCGGGGCGAAGTTTACCAACGACTGCAAACGCCTGATATCAGTGTCAGCGGACAGGTAAGACTGCTTTTTCACCTTGGCCTGTCGTGTGTCCCCCCACTGTAGTGTGTACATGTGTCCCCCCACTGTAGTGTGTACATGTGTCCCCCCCCACTGTAGTGCGTGCATGTGTCCCCCCACTGTAGTGCGTGCATGTCCCCCCACTGTAGTGCGTGCATGTGTCCCCCCACTGTAGTGTGTACATGTGTCCCCACTGTAGTGCATGCATGTGTCCCCCCACTGTAGTGTGTACATGTGTCCCCCCACTGTAGTGTGTACATGTGTCCCCCCACTGTAGTGCGTGCATGTGTCCCCCCACTGTAGTGCGTGCATGTCCCCCCACTGTAGTGCATGCATGTGTCCCCCCACTGTAGTGTGTACATGTGTCCCCCCACTGTAGTGTGTACATGTGTCCCCCCACTGTAGTGCGTGCATGTGTCCCCCCACTGTAGTGCGTGCATGTGTCCCCCCACTGTAGTGCGTGCATGTGTCCCCCCCCACTGTAGTGTGTACATGTGTCCCCCCACTGTAGTGTGTACATGTGTCCCCCCACTGTAGTGCGTACATGTGTCCCCCCACTGTAGTGTGTGCATGTGTCCCCCCACTGTAGTGTGTGCATGTGTCCCCCCACTGTAGTGTGTACATGTGTCCCCCCACTGTAGTGTGTGCATGTGTCCCCCCACTGTAGTGCGTGCATGTGTCCCCCCACTGTAGTGTGTACATGTGTCCCCCCCACTGTAGTGCGTGCATGTGTCCCCCCACTGTAGTGCGTGCATGTGTCCCCCCCACTGTAGTGTGTGCATGTGTCCCCCCACTGTAGTGTGTACATGTGTCCCCCCCACTGTAGTGTGTACATGTGTCCCCCCCACTGTAGTGTGTGCATGTGTCCCCCCACTGTAGTGTGTGCATGTGTCCCCCCACTGTAGTGTGTACATGTGTCCCCCCCACTGTAGTGTGTGCATGTGTCCCCCCACTGTAGTGTGTGCATGTGTCCCCCCACTGTAGTGTGTACATGTGTCCCCCCCACTGTAGTGTGTACATGTGTCCCCCCACTGTAGTGTGTGCATGTGTCCCCCCACTGTAGTGTGTACATGTGTCCCCCCCACTGTAGTGCGTGCATGTGTCCCCCCACTGTAGTGTGTACATGTGTCCCCCCCACTGTAGTGTGTGCATGTGTCCCCCCACTGTAGTGCGTGCATGTGTCCCCCCACTGTAGTGTGTACATGTGTCCCCCCCACTGTAGTGTGTGCATGTGTCCCCCCACTGTAGTGTGTGCATGTGTCCCCCCACTGTAGTGTGTGCATGTGTCCCCCCACTGTAGTGTGTGCATGTGTCCCCCCCACTGTAGTGCGTGCATGTGTCCCCCCACTGTAGTGTGTGCATGTGTCCCCCCACTGTAGTGTGTGCATGTGTCCCCCCCACTGTAGTGCGTGCATGTGTCCCCCCCCACTGTAGTGCGTGCATGTGTCCCCCCCCACTGTAGTGCGTGCATGTGTCCCCCCCCACTGTAGTGCGTGCATGTGCACATCTTGTTACCGGGGCGGACAGGTTTTTTTTCCAAATCACCCAAATCACTGAATGCTCCTTTAAGTAAAAGTAACAATACTGCAATATAGAAATACTCTGTTACAAGTAAAACTCCGGAATTACTTGTACTTGTGTAAAAGTACAAAAGTATTGGCATAAAAAAAGTGCTCATTGTGCAGAATGTCCCGTTTCGCAAGTTGAAGATCTTTTTAAAATCTACAATCTCACAATGCATTGCATGTAGATCAGACACTTTTCAAATGTATAGGGCTAATGTGTATTTTGTAATAATTATCAAAATCTTCAAAGTGACCATAGTAACTAAAGTTTTACTTTATAAATACATCAAAATTGTACTTAAGTAAATGCATGCAAATGTATGCAATGTATGTTACTTACTGTACCACTAAAGGAAATTGTTCTTGGACATAAAGCATGTTCCTAGTCAGGAACGTTGTTCTCAGTCATGAAGCGGTCTTTACCTGACAAGCCTTTCATTCTCCCCCAAGCTGTGTTATGGTGTGGCGTCTGGCTCCAGACCTGACCCTCAACATGACAGAGAGACTCAGGCAGCTCAGCCAAACTCCCTGCGCAACAATCTACAAGAGCTCTTCTCTCAGGTAAGGCGCACACAAACGCACGCACACATACACACACGCACACAAATGCACACAATGCACCAATAGAAATGCAAACTCCATCAGTCTGCGACTCATGTCCACCTGTCCATTCCACGTTGTCTTTGTCAGGCGAGAGGTGAAAAGCGCCCCGTGTCTGGGTGAGGGGATCGAGGCCCCCCTGAGGGTTCCCGATGTGGCCAAGCGCTGTCGGAGGCTCTGGTCGCTTCGCAAGGAGCCCCTGGACCTCACGGTCAAGTCCATGATAGACCTGAGGCAGCTGGAGAAGCTGTCCCCTACACAGGCCCACCCTGCTGCTGCTGCACCCCTCCAACACCAGGACGCTAAGAGGAACGATAAGGCAATCCTTCAGAGCAGGTACATCTCGCACTCACGCACGTTACACACGTGCTCACACGCACGCACACACACACACACGTACAGTCGTACACACACACACACACACACACACACACAGTTTAAAATGTAACCATTTAGCAGGCGCTCTTAATCCAGAGCGATTTACAGTAAGACAGAACAACATAAGGTAATACATCAAATGCATAGAAATGGCCTGGGCATATAGGACCATAAGTAAAACCAAGAACCTATCATCTGGTCTAACAGTAGAATATCTGTACATTGAAACGTCCTTCAGAGCATCCATCAGTATTCTCCTGAACAATCCCCTCTGGGACTTCTTCTTCTCCATGTTGTGTTGCTCCTCAGACGAGAGGTGAACGGCGCCCCCTGTCCGGGTGAAGTGTCGTCTGGCGGCGGCGAGCGCGTGGAGGACAAGGCAGAGCGTAGCGGTGACCCCAGTGACCTGGAAGAGATTCCCGCCCACGTTTACTCTGACAGCAGCCAAGGAGACGAGGACACGCCATGTTCAAATGAACCAGCGGCCAAGGTTGGCGCTTCTTTTCCTATGTGGAAAGATCAAAAGAGACACACACACACACACACACGCGCGCGCGCGCGTTGCGCATATCATATCTTTACATCTACATGTTTAACCTGTCCAATTGTCTTCTCTTCAGGTTGGGAGCGTCATCCTGCCAGACCCCGCTGTGGCTATGAAGCGTGCTCGGAGGCACTGGTCTCGTTGCCGGGAGTCCATGAAGCTGACGGTGAAGTCCATGGTGGACCTGAGGCAGCTGGAGAACCCTGAGTCGCCCCTCCAAGACGGAGACTCAGGCACCAGCGACCTGGACGAGACTCCCGCCGACGTTTACTCTTCCGAGAGCAGCCAGGGAGACGAGGAGGAGGACACGGCATGTTCAGAGGAACCAGCGGCCCCAGAGACAACCAAGGTTTGGCGGAAAGATGTGTACTAACTGCTAGTGGTTTTCAACCCTTTTCATATCAAGGCCGCACGGACCGCCGTTTGAGATTTAGCCTCTCAGACCAAAGAATATTTCGTTTTTGTACGATAAGATTTTGTCCACAATTCCACGCTGTATTGATGTATGTGCCATAGGAGAGACGACAGGCAAATGTTAATGAAACTAACAATTATTTTACTTTCTCTAATTGTGTAGACTAATTGTGTAGACATTAAGTAATGTCTATGTTTAACAATAATGTAACTCTTACCGGTCCATTTGGTTTCATTTTACGCTCTCAAGAGTTAAATATCTATAAGGGTCCATTTGGTTACCAACTCTACATCATTTAGCTGGGGATCACCTGGAACCCCCCTCAAGGACCACTGGTTGAAAACCACTGTACTACTGTATTCATGTGAATCAATGCTAATTCAAAATGCTACGCATTGGAAAAACCTCTCCTTTCCGTGTGATGTTTTGGTGAGCGGGGGGGGGTGCTTTTGTTTTCCTTGCGTCTCCTTACAGTACATTGATATCATCTCGTCTCTTGTCAGGTGGGGAGCGTCATCCTGCCAGACCCCGATGTGGCTATAAAGCGTGCTCGGAGGCACTGGTCTCGTTGCCGGGAGTCCATGAAGCTGACGGTGAAGTCCATGGTGGACCTGAGACAGCTGGAGAACCCCAAGTCACCCCTCCAAGACGGAGACTCAGGCACCAGCTGCAACCTACAGGACAGCAAGGTACACTGAGGACGAACGAGAGAGAGAGACACAAAGACATTTTGAGAGAGAGAGAGAGAGAGAGAGAGAGAGTCAAAGAAAATAGACGCACGCACGCACACACGCACACACGCACGCACGCACGCACGCACGCACGCACGCACGCACGCACGCACGCACACAGAGAGAGAGAGGAATAGAGTGAGTCAAAAGCCCAAACCACACCAATGGGTCGAGACGCAACAAAACGGTATTAACGTTCGTCGCAGCGGTGTGATATGTCCTGTTGCACGTCGGTTGCATTAAGAATATCGTCTCTGTTGTCCAAAACTGGTACTTTTCACGATTAAAATTCAAACGCAAAAGTAGCAGATTTAAAGTTTAAGCTTGCAGATCTGCTACTTTTGATACTTTTGTGTGATGCTGTAGTTAGTATTGTGATCAAGTAGGGCATACGAAAAAAAATAACAACTTAAAATATGGAGATTTCTGCCATAGCAACGATATATAGAGAGACAAACAACACAGGAGCTGTATCCAAAATCACTTAGTACTACACATGCTACATATTCATCACTATGCTATTCTTCAACATGCGTTTGTGTGCATACACACTAGTATCTTTCATTTTGGACATAGTACTAATCATGTATATCAACCAGGGGGGCAGTCAGACAGATATTTTGTGAAGCCACAAGGAAATCGGGATTTCCTGAAAGTTCATATAATGGCCTGTTGTGGCGCTGTCATTGGGCCCAGAAAAACCCATAGCCCCATAGAAGTCCATGTATTTTGGCCCAACTTCACCTAGACTGTATTACCTTAATAAACATGGTCATGAATACTTTCTGCTTCCAGTCACTAGTTTAAAGTCTCATTTCTAATGTCATAATATTCTTTTTGGAAAATGATGGTCCCATTTATTAAAAGAATGACCATAAAGTCGCGTATGTTCTGAGGGGCGTGGCTACCGTTACAGTCTATGATCGGGATTCCCCTCCCACTCGAGTCAAAATAAAAACCAACTAAGAAGAAGGGGGGGGGGGAAGTCCCGCCTCGTTGTCTGGGCCAGCCAATGGGCCAGCTGGGCCCAAACGGATCTAGAAAGATGGCGATTTACAATACAAGGACTGACAGGCTTCATTTTATGTTCATGTTGGGGAACGTTTTGTCCATATTTTTTTACAGTCTATGATATCAACACACAAGGAATGTTGGGAAAGTGTCCCATCTGGTGGCCAGAATAGGCATGTCCTTGGTTTAAACAAATTACTACATTTTCAGTATGTTTAATTGAAGGCTCATTGCTGTTACAGCAGAGACTGTGGTCCTTGGATCGGAGCTTATAAATGTACAAAATGTGGAAAAATGTTCACCAAAAACTAAGAAATTGCTAAATGTGAAAAATAATAAATTCATTCAGGGACTGCCTTGCACATAAAATAAAAGCATGCTCTTCCAGACAACTAAACCACAAGAATAAAGAAATAGGAACAGAGGAATACCTAGTTAGAGATGTAATGCGCGCACATGCTTGCGTGTGCATTACTATGTGTATCTGTGATTGTACAGTAGAACAGTACATGACAATGAATAGAGATAATCTCTACATCACTCTCTCTCTCTCTATCCGTCCAGCAGATGGAGAAGCCTCAGAAGCATCAGGGTTCTCCCCCTATTGACTGTGTGTCCTCACATCACGTCCTCGCATCCAGGAGCTCCAAGGAGACAGACAGAGATTGGAACGAGGACAATAGGTCAATAATCCTAAGCCCAGACAGTGCCTGTTCCCTGTTCTACGACAGCCGGGAGTCCAGCCCCAGTCTTGCCTTCCGTGGTGAGTCCTTAAACCATTAAACTTGTTTATAACTTATTTACTCTTATTTATACCACACACACACACACACACACACACACACACACACACACACACACACACACACACACACACACACACACACACACACACACACACACACACACACACACACACCCACACACCTACTCTCATCCACTATGGATGTAATCGCTTGGCCATTCTCAGCGAGCGACAACCATCACGCAAGGAAGCAAAGAATTAGGTTTACTTTTCATTTTGCTTTCAGACTCGGAGGACATGCTGTCACTGAGCCCTCAGGACAGCTCTGATGGTGAGAGGGAGGAGGAGGAGGAGGAGGAGGAGGAGGAGGAGGAGAGAGAGGTGGAGGTGGTGAACAGCATGGATGAGGCCTTGAGGACGATTCGTGATTGCCGACAGGATGACGTCTTTGAGCAAAACTTTGAGATGCTGACGGGCGACAGTGGTATCATGGGTAAGACCTGACCGCACCCACACACACACGTCGCACGCACACACACACACACTCATTGTCTCCGTCTTTCTTTGGTTTTGCTTCTCGTAGTTGTCGTCGTGTCTCTCTCTCTCTCTCTCTCTCTCTGTTTCCATGGCTCACTGTCCTTCTCGTCCACAGATGAACAGAACGCCACGCCAACAACACTCAGTTTGTCTGCACGACACCTGGCCGGAGGATGCCATGACAGGTACCGTACCGCTGACTACTGGAGGTGTGTGTGTGTGTGTGTGTGTGTGTGTGTGTGTGTGTGTGTGTGTGGTGTGTGTGTGTGTGTGAGAGAGTGTGAATGTGAATCATTCTGTATGCATTCCAAAATAACTTAGGCTATAGGCGAGTCATTTGCGTGGGGGAATACATTTTTTAAATTGCCATAACGACTAAATTGAGAACAATATTTTGTCTGGACGAAATGCTTTTTGGGGGGGAGTGTGTCATTCAGGTCATTTGTATGATGAGCAGGTTGGGTTGCAGCATAACTCAAGAGGACGGGATCATACAGTAAAGCTGCAGTCGGATCTGTACTGAAAAGGATAGACTGCCACTTTCACATTGAGAGACATTACTGTACATATGTCCAAAACTGTTACTTTGCATGATTCAAATTTAAAGATAACAAAATCTACAAGCTCAAAAAATGCGCTTTGAGCTTGCAGTTCTGCTATTTGTGATGCTTTTGTGTGACACTGTAGTTGTGGTATGGATCAAGTAGGGTGTTAATCTACGAGGTTTCTGCCCGGCAGCAACGATACATAAATAAATCACACTTGCGTGAAGTGAGGGTCACCCACTGTATTTATTATATCAGCCGGATGACGCCCTAAACACACATTAAATTCCACAGACTTGGCTGGCAAACGAATCATCAAAACCGCCCCTAAACAAACAGACTTGGCCTGCAAACGGTTGTTTTTTAATTAGGCTCCAAACTAACATTAAAGGTTTGACTTTGCTGCCAAAAAGACATCATTTCGGAAAAACCATGCATCAAAATGTATGTCACACAGAGCACTATAGTGACTCTGGGATTGTGAACATGTCTCTCTGGATAGGAGGAGGCCCCCGGTGTCCAAGGCTCACGACCAGGATGCAGGCAGCCACTCAGCCCGGCCCCCGGTGTCCAAGGTACGGCCTCTGGGGAAGAAGAACTCCACTTACTATGGCAGGATAGTGGAGACCAAGTAAGTACACACCGTGTATGAATCCTCCCCTGTATCAATCCTGAATTGGTTACCTCTGTGAGAGAGCATTTTAGACAAAGTGCTGCTTTGCAATGAGGTAGACTCTGTTTTCAGTAAAGTCTGAGAATGACGTTAACCTGACGCTGCCAGATGAGGGCGGTATTGGGTAACCATGTTCCCCAACACAGCAATCATCTGGGATCTCTCAGGCAGTTGAGCTGACAAAAATCTGTTCCGTACCGGACCAATCAGCGTGAGCTAAGGGCGGGATATGTGCGAAACCGGACGTGAAGCTATATAGACACGTCAATATGATTGGTTGTGTTTGCACGCCCACACGGTGATAGACAGACGGTCCCATCCAATCATCTACCAAGTATCTTGAAAAAAAGGAACAGCCCCGTCATCGAATTTGCTTCCGCGATCCCAGATCCCAATAAGCTGTGAAACAAATTTGTGTAGCAAGCTTCTTGGATCTGGCAGCGTCAGGTTAGAATGACGTGGCCCGACAGGGACGATATTGTGACAATAAATAAATAAAGAGTGGAGATTACTTCTGTGGCTTACTGGCAGTGTGGATTCAAAGTTTGCCAGATTAGCTCTGGACACTCACTCACTCACTCACTCACTCACTCACTCACTCACTCACTCACTCACTCACTCACTCACTCATAGACAGAGCCTCTAGTACTCTACTCTAGGTTAAACTAACAAAGGACGATTCTACTGTGTGGAATCAACCAGAAGTGTGAAACAAAAATGACACATTTTGTTCCGGCATAGCAGGGATCAAATCAAAAGGCCCTTTTGTGTTGCTCATCTTTGTGGCTTTCTGCACTTTGGTTTTCAATCCAGATGTCTTTTGTTTGTTTTTCGTGTCTATGTTATTGCTTCTGGCGTATCTTGCCTTTGCCTCAAGCACAACGCACATTGTCTTCTTGCATTAACCCATTCTGACCTGAGATCAGATTCATACGAGGTTTCCGCCGGACACACACTGGTCTGATGAACCCATTCTGACCTGAGATCAGATTCTAAAAATGTCAGTCGCTCTTCGATTTTTCAAAAATAGCAGACCTACAAGCTCATATCGCGCCACTCGGTGGCGCGATATGAGCTTGTAGATCTGCTATTTTTCAATAGCTAAAGCATAACGTGATGCTGACACCAAAATGGGTGCCCGTTCAGAATAGGTTAATGTCATGTACACACTACACAGTATACCGTATACCAGCTGCTCTGCTCTCGCGCCCCGAGGCAGCGAGAGCATTCCCCCGCCACGCACCTTAATATCTCGAAACCTGTTTATTGATGTAGTCCACAGAATAGAGAGACGGGACACGGGGAGAGAGAGCCAGGGAGTGGCGCGCAGCGAGGGCCCGCCTGCACCGCGCCCAGGAATCCAACCAGGACTCGCTGTCCGGCCTCAGAGACCAGGTACACACAACTAGTTAAAGAAAGAGAAACAGGTGTTTTGCTTCCTCTGGAAACTGCCCTTGGTTAAAGGCAGTGGGTGCTCAGCTTTGAAAATAACTTAACTCATAAACCAACCAAGTGGAAAAAGCGGCACTCCAAAATAAAAGATACAAGACGCAGATGCAATTTCTCGTGTTAACCCATTTAGACCTGAGGACGGTTCTTAACCCATTCTGACCTGAGATCAGATTCATACGAGGTTTCCACTGGACACACACTGGTCTGATTAACCCATTCTGACCTGAGATCAGATTAAAAAAATGTCAGTCGTTCTTCGATTTTTCAAAAATAGCAGACCTACAAGCTCGTATCGCGCCACTCGGTGGCGCGATATGAGCTTGTAGATCTGCTATTTTTCAATAGCTAAAGCACAACATGATGCTAAACACCAAAATGGGTCCCCATTCAGAATGGGTTAAAAATATGACTTCTAAATCCTGACAGTTTACTGAAAAAACCACATGTTTCTATATCAGTGGTTCTCAATATTTCATGTCAAGGACCCCAAAAATGATATGTAATCGGCCACCGACCCCCATCTGAAAATATGTTATTCCAGGTACCCCCCCGGAAGCAAAGTTAAAAACGTTGAAAAGTTAAATTCTCTGAAAGAATATATATTAAAAGATTTGAGGCACATTTTCACGATTTTTCAAAAATAGCAGATCTACAAGCTCGTACATGAGCTTGTACATGAGCTCAAATTAACATGAGAAATTGCATCTGAGCCAGTGTTGCATCTTTTATTTCGGAGTGCGGCTTTTTCCACTTAGTTGGTTTATGAGTTAACCTTCAACCAGTTGTTGTTTTATTTTCCGTGTTTTTGCTCTAAAGATAAAAAGCAAGCGTGACATTGCTCATATTAATAATGAATTTTCAATGTATTCATATATTCAGATTACAGTCATACATAATGTATGGACACCACATCACATCATATGTAATAGGGAATAATAAATGTAGTTATTCATCTGAGTAGACAGACAACAGCAGTGACACGCTGACCTCTAAATGCACTACATGCCTCTACAGACACTTCAACAACAGGGCAAATTGAGTGTGTTAACCCACGTTAACCCTGGTGGGCAGATTTCCAAAGATTAATAAAATAGATATATTATTTTCGGTATTTGTCATATAGGACAAAGTATATCGTCTCTGTCAGGTGGAAACCTCACATGTCCAAAAGTGCTACTTTTCAGTATTCCAAGTTTCGTACTGCATTCCACGCTGCATTTTGAGCTTGCAGATCTGCTACTTTTGAGGTTTTTGCCTGACGGCAGCGGTATAGGCCTTATAAATATTAAATGGTAATATCAGCATTAGGCACTTTTTCTTCAAGGATTTGAGGTGACATCACTGATGATTTCATAGAGCAAATCAATAGAGGTTGTTTTACGACATACCATATTATTTCTTTAACTTATGAATCTTGCTTGCACAAGATGTTAGTAGTATTTCTCACGTTAAGCACCTCCCCCCTACACAGGTGGGGATGATCAAATGTTGGCTTTATTTTTCCATGAAACATTCACTCTTGACATTATCATTGACAAAAAGACTAATTATAATGTCAAAGCATTTTTCACTGTGATGATGACGATCGTTGTTCTGTGTCTCTCAGTACGACGGGTGCTGGTGCTCCAGACAGGGACCCAGTGCTACCTTCCCTGCCCCAAAAGAAGAGGCCTTCGGGGCCAGGCAGGCTGTCGAACCCCCCTTCATCCTCCAGAAATCCTCTCTCGGCGATCAAAACTGCCGGTCTGCGGAAGTCTCAGTCTGTACTGAGTCTCACCACCAACTGTACGTATGCAGATGCACACTGCTGTGTGTGTGTGTGTGTGTGTGTGTGTGTGTGTGGTTGACTGCTTAAAACTGAAAAATACTGCTGTCTTGTCCATTTACTGTCCACTTAAGACTTCTCTCACTGTTCCATTCTGTTCCATTCTTTTGTCCAGCTCTTCGCTCAACTGCACCCTCTGCCGACAGAAGGGAGGCACTGCGGCAGAGACCTCCACAGTCCTTTGACAGTCCGCCAGGCGCCGCCGCCGCCTCCCCTCAGACGTCTCCACGTCTGGTGAGCTCCAGACACAGTCTCTATATGAAGGGGACGGCACGCTGTGACGCTTGGTCCGCCGGAGGACAGGTCAGAGTCTCACCTCCAGGAAACAGAAAAGGTAA